>NC_072460.1:18052442-18358871 GCF_027596085.1 Anoplopoma fimbria
TCCATGAGAGCACAGCCTCCCACCAGCGGCTGCTTGGCTTTGTTATTTTGAGTTGGAAAACACAGAGCCCAATGTCCCGGGCTTCCTTGTTACCATTGTTTCACAAATAGGCCAAAATGTAGATGTCACGTCACAAATGCCCAATAACCTCATTAGCTGCTCTCTGTGAGGCTAAAGAGAGAAAATAACAGCTGCATGAACTTCAGTTTGTTCATCTGCAGGGAGACTCTGTATAAAATTGAGATAATACTACTAAACATTTGTTTCACTGGAGATACAACAACGTTAAGAGATATAATGTACCTCCCCTAGAGATAAAAGGTAGATATCAGGGCAGTGGACACTTATAACTGAGGTGGAGGAATTGCCTCTATTAAGTTTATAGGGTTACTTTAAGTATCCATTGGCATCCACGAGCAGCATTATAAATGGTTTATGACATAATGTAGTTGTAAACTGTTATAATCGTTTATTATTGTATGAGTAAACAGCTATAACTCATCCCTCCCATAAGTGGAGGCTATAAAGATAATGAATGGCAGTATTTTGAAGCACAGTTGTAATATCGTTAAATATATCTACATAGGAGAAGTTAGAAATGTTGATCTGATCTGCACACAACTACAATATAGTGTGTTATCAACTGTGAATTCATTGTTTGTATACTGCTTTTAACTGCTAAACAGGAATGCAGTATTATTGCTGAAGAATTCAATTGTATTAAATAAATGCATTTTTTATTTTATTTCACTTTGTTATACTCTGTAATACGGATTTGACCAAGGCAGGAAAAAAAGGGCATCCCTGCCATTATTAAATTCTACATAGAGCATGCCACTGAGGTGGAGAAAGGGGATGCGGAGAAATAACAATGTAAGCACTGTAAAAAAAACAATACAGCCCCTCATTTCCACAGTAACACTGAGAAATAACCGGTATGGCTACGCCCTCTACATATGTCCAGTGAAACTTGCAGCTGATGTGTTGAAACAGGGTGCAGCGAGCTAACAAGCTGATCTGGACCAACGAGCACACCGGGGCGCCTCCTCCGACTGGGCTCCATGCGGCAACCTGGGCCGGGGTTCTAGCTGTGGGCCCCTGGGTCGCCCAGCACCCACCCACCGGGGCCCACGACACAGGGACACCACCAGCAGCAGCACCAGCTGTCAGGCAGGCCATCACGGCCTAACCAACGCCGCCTGTCACTCACCCAGCAGAGGGCCGTCAATCAGGCAGCACCCAGGAGGGAGCTGGGAGGCGGGCCACTGCCGGGCCCCGAACAAAGACATACTTACATTTGCAAGCGGTTTCAGCGCCACTACTATTTTGAAAGAATGATAGAGTGGTCCTGATAAGAGTGATGACAAAGGACAAAGAGTGGAGGGGGGTCTGGGGAAGAGGGGGTCAGATAGTAAAGAGGTGGGAGCGCTTGATAACATTCACACTTTGCTTACATCTCTCCATTTGTGTTGGTGCCCCAGGAAAATCTCATTAGGGAGTTCTGGTTGGAGACCATTATGCATTTGTTGTCAATTGATTATCTATGCTTCTCACTGTGTAAAAGCTCTTTTGAGAATTTTAGCTTTAAGTCTTCATTGGGATTTTTCTGTGGCTCTATTTAAATCTCCTGTGAAAATATCTCAAAACTAATTTTGAATACACATTTTTTTTCCTGTATTAGTTTAGCTTTTTTTTTTTAATATATATATATCTAAGCATTTTTCACAATATACTTAAAATTTAAAATGATTTCCTCTCCTTTGGCTCAGTTTCTCTGAGTCTGTCTGTTGTCTGTCAACTTTCTCCCCTTTCAGTATCTGATGCAGTAAAAATAAACTAACAAGCAATAGGTGTGGAAGTCTCTGCGGATTCTCTTTAGGCTTTTGTTGTCTTGTTCACACCTACCTATGAGTTATTCTAATTGCATGTTTCGTCCCTTTGTCGGCTTGCAGGTAGGGGACCGCATGTAATTGAGGTCACACCTAAACCTTTTGTCCTGACCTGGTCATTAGCTCCTTTGCACCGTCGTTCTGCACTTTCATCCAAACCCGGGGCCTTTCTGTGCACTTAGTTATGTGAAATATGCACAGGATTTGGAACGAAAGGAAGGCTCACGGCACTATTTGAATACAGAGGAATGACTCTCTTATCACAGAGAGAGATAATTTCATCCTCTTTGCTATCTTGTACTGTATCTCTTTGGGTACTGAGAACAATCGTCTTCCATTTGGTCACTTCTCTCTCCTGCAAACGACTGACATCCTAACGGCAAACAGCACAAATTCAACCTGTCAGAGCAAGACCAACACCTGCATTGTGGCGGAGCTGCCAAAAGAGGAAGAGAATGAAAAGAAGTTCTACAAGAGGGACAAAGGCCACTGCCCTGAGCTGTTTGTGTTGTGAGATGTAGACTACTGATGCCATAGGCCTCCTTCTCTTTGCACTCTAGCTGGACCATTGTTGTTTTTGTTCAAATTTGCTTTAGGTTCTGTGGACCCCACCCAAATAAATTCCTCCTTTCCCTCAACCTTTACCAAGTTTTAGTTTCTCATATTTGGGCCAATGAATATACACTAGTCTAACCTAATCATGCAACATAATATTACAAACACCTCTTATGACAACTAGGGGGCTATGGAGGGAGAAATAAAAAAGGTCGGCAATACAAACATTATTTCCATTATCAATTACTCTGCAGACTACTTTTTGGATTAATCAATAAAACGTTTGGTCCACAAATGTCAAAAAATCGTTTAGAAAATGCCCAAAATGACGTCTTTATAATGTCTTGTTTTGTCTGACCAAAAGTCCCAAACCCAAAGATATTCAGTTTATTATTATAAATATTACTGTATACAGCAAATCCTGCCATGATTGATTCTCTTAATATTTACAATCTGTGACATTTTGCATTCATTTTGCATTAACATAAGCGTGTGTTTTCATAAAGGTAGCACTCTGCATCACAACATTTTTTAGCAACATTATAACTTTCATGACAGTAGAGTTTTTTGTAGGACATTTGTATTAGACTGCATTATTTTCAGCATGCTGTACCTAATAAACTGACAACTGAGTGTAAATTCTTAGTAGGCGTAAATTTGCTGCAACAAGGAAATCAATACACTACATTACATAGCAAAACTTTTCCCCTATTACATTTGATAGGTAATCCTTTTATCTGTTTAAAATAATGATGAATAAAGAATACCAACTGCTGGTGTAACTTTTATAAAATCAGACTTATGCACATGCTCAGATTTGTTAAATATGTGTATGTGCACACTAAATAGGCTAATGTGTGGCTTTGATATTAGAAATAATTTTGAATTCATAAGTCTGCAACATACTTGTACATGCAGTTGTTATCATTAACACTGAGGGCCAATACATTTCTTTAAAATAATTAACAAGGTATGCGAGACATGATGACGAAGAAAGGGAAAGCATGTCTCATAACACGCCATCAGCTTTAGAAATGGCCAGATTTTAAAGGAGTTTAATGGAAAGCAAACTTTCCAAAGCAACTTATTGAGGCTAAGTAAAAAAAGATATAGAGGAAATAAAAATGTGGGCCAACTCATGAGCCTAATGGAAGATTACAACTCACAGAATTTCTAATATGAAATTGGACATTTACATTTTGGGTTTGGAGTAAAAATGCAACAAAAGCAGGAATAAAAATCTAAACCTAAAAAAAAAAACCATGAATTTAAAATGAAAAGATGTAAAATAAAGATATGTAAAGTGGCTTTAGGTATCATCCCTGCACGTTTTGTCACTTGAATACTTTTATCAGTATCGCCACCAGCACTACCCCTCTTAATACTGTTAATATAATAATACAAATTATGCAAGATAAGAGAGGTGAAGCTCCCTTGAACCCAAACACAGAGCTTAACTCTGGCTCTTTTGAAGAGCATGAGGGGGGGAAAGACAGTGGAATAAGAAGTGTAATCTTCTCCTCTTATCTCCAACAACCCCCTCCACACACACATACATTAGCATCTGTTATCTCACAATTATCATATACATTAGTCAACACCTGTTTCACTTAACCTCGTTTAATTAGACCCATTGAAACGTTGCGCTTCACTCAAAACAATGCCATCCGACATGTAAAAGGGCAGTTTGTTATGGTTCAGTCAATATATTAACAAATAAAAAGATATCGCTCTGAGGCTTGTTAGGCTAAATGATAACATGGTTGTATTCAGTGACATTATTTAATGAAATAACTGCAAGGTTTGGTTTGGGGGAATGAAACACATCCGTCTAGTGGCACTTTTACGCATGCGTAAAGGGTACTCCATTTGTATATTCGCGTAATTTAATGTCATTGAGATGGTTAATTCAATTCACAAACTACAGATCTGTAGGGAATGAAGTGTTAAAAGCGACAGTGGAGACTGGCGGGATGTTGTTAACTGAATTCTGGTCATTTTCTAAGCTCTCCGGCGATTAGTGCGAGACATGCGAAGTGTTAAATTCGTCATTAAAAATAGATCAAAAACTGGTGTAGATTCCTATGTCGAGGTAATATACAATCACACTCAAAACCATCAAAACGTAGGAATAGAAAACATAATGTCGTCAAGAAATGAGCTGATATTATTATTTATTTTTTTTACTTTTAGTCTTCTGATTATAAGCTATGAAATGTAAAAAAATAAAATAAAAATAAAAAAGTTTTATTTTGGGCTGTTATCAAAATTAGATTAATGATACAAATTTAAAGACTGCATTGCTATGGCAAAAATGATGAGCTGATGGTTAATCTGAGTCTTTATTCACATCTCCAAAGCAAAAATGTTGCATTTGTATTGAAACTTCAGTTCTCTACAAAAAAAAAAAAAAAAAAAAAAAAAAAAAAAAAAAAAAAAACTCTTGTGATGCGATAAGCAGCACATATTTAGCCTCTCCACGAAAAACGCTAAAAGGAACAGCGGAGGGCGTCTTTGATGGGATTTGTTGCCAGTGAAAGCTGTGGGTCTTTTGAACGTAGCTGTCAGTCACCATAATGGGACCTCCCCCCCTTCCCCCCCCTCAAACACACGCTGGCAGCTGGCTGTGTATAAATAGATCCAGGAGGTTGGATTGCCACTCAAACCCGAATAGCTTTTTACGGCAGGAAACATGCCCGCATCGCAAACTGGAATTGGCAGCTTTTTCTTGGAGCGGAACCTCAGCATGCCTACTGGATACCAGGTCCCTCTGCTGGGATGTCCGCCGAGTGTGCAGCAGCAGCAGCAGCAGCAGCAGCAGCAACAGCAACAGGCTCAGCATCTGGCAGCAATGGCAGCTGGAATCCCAATAACGTACTCTGGACTACAGGGATACAACTTCCTCCACTATCCACACCACAGGCACATCACACACACGGTGAGTTGATCATTTGCAAAGTGACTAGTAGTTCTCTTGAATACCTATGTTGAATACACTTCCTGTAAGTCGCTTTGGATAAAAGCGTCTGCTAAATGACTGTAATGTAATGTAATGTAATGTAATGCAATTCAGTTGTTACATTAAAAGCTCAAGTGGAATCATTACCACCTACTTTGATTTTTGGAGAAGCTTAGCTTAACTCATTTTCAGAAAAAGGCATTGAGATTGTGTTCTTACGCACTGGATTGTACTTGAGTTAAGTTGAGTCAAAACTTTTCCAGAATCCATTGGTTTCAGGAAGTTTTCCCACTTTGTCTACTGCACTCATTGGATTGTGCGCTCTGGGTCAAAGGTCGCCAAAATTCCGCGCGTAATTGCGCACAATCCAGATTTAATTCCCGCGCTCTTAACGTTTCTTCTCTCTGTTTTTTCCCAGAACAACGGTTTCGACTTGAAGGTATCTTCTCCCTACCATCACGCGCTACTGGCTCGTGGGGGCTTTCTACCCGCCGTACCGCCCCGGAGCAGCCGAAGACCCCAGCAGCAGGGTCGCCAAAGTGGCCACCCGAGAGAGCACCGGCGCGCTGAAGGCCTGGCTCAACGAGCACCTGAAGAACCCGTATCCGACCAAGGGCGAGAAGATCATGCTCGCCATCATCACTAAAATGAGCCTCACGCAGGTCTCCACCTGGTTCGCCAACGCCAGGCGACGCCTTAAGAAGGAGAACAGGGTCAGCTGGGCGTGCAAGGGGAAATCAGACGAGGAGGATGACGAGCAGGAGGGAGAGAGCGACGATGCCGACAGCACCGTGCAGAACTGTCACCTCCTGGACGAGGACGAGCCTCCAGGTGACCCGGCACACACGGACGAGCACGAAGACAGCAGCGCTTTGGACAGCTCGGATTGCGTGGACGCGCGGTTGGAGATGCCCAAGCAGCCGAGCAGCGAGCAGGAAGAGAACAAACTTGCACTTGTTAAGAAAGTTGAGAAGAGTGACTCCGATCACACGCTTTCTGCTTTGGAGAGTAAAGAGAACATAGTCAGTCAGAAACCCAAAATCTGGTCTTTGGCCGAGACCGCTACGTCAGAGACTGTTAAGAAACCTCTGGAGAATATTTACCACCCGGCAGGGAGACTGTGGGCCGAGTGGGCTTCAAGGAACGGCCTGTTCGTCCCGTCGTGTTACACCACTCATGAGATTGTATAAGTGGGTATTTTGGACACGCAGTAAGAGACACTTTTCCACATCGATGCACTTTAAAAACTTTCAAACCTCAGGGATTTTGCTCGAATATTCCTGAAGTTTGCAGTGAAATGAAAACCTTGTTTTGAGACCAAAGACTAAAACATGTTGTTGTAAATAAATGTAGATGTATTTTTCCATCGCCAACATGTCAATTATGTTTCCTGTGTCTATTCATGAAGAAATATTTTTGCTTAAATAAAGTTCACCTTCTAAATAAATGCTGAAGTGTTTTACTGGTCTGTATTATATATATATATATATATGTATGTATAAGGGATTTTGGGCCCCATGAAAAGAATCTTTACAGGGCCCCCAACACAGCGGCAAAATTTTTTGATGCTATTTTACATACAATTATGCATTTTAATGGTATTTTTGACTATCATTACCATATTTGTGAAAGAAGAACAGCATGACAGTTGACATGTACAGTAGGGGAAGAACTGAGCACTCTGAATACAATGGAATTCATTTTGAGTCATTTATTTGCTGCACCACTGATTCTTAAATTGGAAATAATTATATATATATATATATATATTTATAGAACATTTACTTTGGATAAATGAAAAGCCATATAGTTTTCATTCGTTAGTATGAAAAACCTAAAACATTTTTTAAAAACTCCACCATATAACATAGTTTGTGTGAATGAGGTTTCTGCACAACAGGTAGCATTTTCTTTAACATCAATTTAAATTCTCATGTAAGACTAAAGAAAGAGAAGTTGGCTTATTCATGAACATTGGATTGGAGTACAAAGAAAGTATTGGTCTTACTTTGCACATCAAACACAAGACCAACGTCGATTTAATCTTCACAAACAGGTTTTGGTTAGATTGTTGATGGGTAATCCCTGCCATTACACTTAGAAAAATTCCAGACCTGAATTTTCTTAAATTCCCGTGTGACTGCATGTTGATTGGTCTATATTTTTAGCCAAATTCTCCACAGGTAAACTACAATATAACATTTACTTTAGATTAGGCAGCAGCAGCAGCAGGCTCACCTCTGTTCAAGTTTTAGTTGCGTTTAAAATCTAGATTAGAAGAAGGATTCTTTACCATCAATCACACAACTACCCATGTAAATTCAAAGGGCTTTACCTTCATTCATCCGGGGATAATGAGAAAGCCCCTGGGTGCGTTGCTGCCTTGTCTTGTGGCCTCACCTTTCCATGCAAATCCCTACAAACAGGAACACACGGAGGGCAGATTAGCTTTTATCTGAGCCCATTCTCTCACAACAAACAGATGAATAGAATAGAATATCACACAAAAATGTTAAGAGCTACTTATAAATCTATCTCCTATAGATTTGGACTTTTACAGCGGTAGCATATAATTAATTACACTTTTCTACTCCTTATATTTTCAGTATCAGAGAAGATAATCCAGCAGTGGGGCACTGGAGAGACTCTATTGGATGAGCTGCGTTTTTAACAGTTAACCGTGAACCTAGCGCCCCCCTGAGGAAACCAAGTGGAACTACAACACCATTTATTCCATTCAATCTTTGCTGGGAGGTAAAAGCAACAGGTGTTATGACTCAGTAAATGGGACACACACACACACACACACACACACACACACACACACACACACACACACACACACACACACACACTTTTTTTTTTTCCAGATTGAACGTTACTTAAACTTTGCAAGGATATCATCATCTCCAATGTTCTTCCCTAATAAACACTCAATTCAAACTCCAGAACCTGACTGGGAATCTTCATATTTATACGTTTAGGTCAGTATTAAAGTTATCCAGTAATAGTTGTCCTTACATCCGTGGGTCCACTGTGAAGATGAACTGCTTGTAGCTGATTCGGCTCCCTTTTAACGCGGCCATTCTCCCGGAATGGAAACAAACATGACAATAATGACGAAGTTGTGGCCCGCATCATTTCCAACACAAGAGGACATTATACTTCCTCATAATATCCCCCAGGGCATTATGGGAACTGACACCATGTGGCTGACAGCGTGGAAAATCCCTTTGCATTTGATAAACTCACTAACAAATTGCAGGACAAATAAACACCCCGATGGATTAACATTCAATTGGTAGGCATTTTAATACAAGTTCAAATGTTTTTACATCAGTTTCCCATGCACAATTATCACCATGACACAACTTCATACCTTGTGCAAATATGACACGTTTAACATTTTGCTAGGTTGAAATACAAATGATGACGACATGACTTGAAAAACAACTTAGAAAAATGGTAACGACTTTTAAACTACACCATATGCCACTGCAGCAGTATGTACATGCTAGATAGAGTCACAACGCTTAAAGTTACTATCTACATTTTAAGGGGGGGATTATATACAACAGAAACATAGGGCAACATTACACAACATTCATTTTTACATATTATGATCGTAGTGACAGCTGCTGCTCTCAGTCAATGTCTGCGTTTGTGATTCCTGTCGGGAGAGGACTGTCGATTTCCCGTTCTCCTGAGTGACATAGTTTCCATTTTCAGTGAGAGCTAAATCTACTAACACTTCCTGGCTATGCTCATCCTCGTTTTCCTCCGGTGTCCTCGCACCAGCCTCCTCTTGAGACGACTGCAGCTCCGGCATGATGGACTCCTCCTCAATAGGATTAGTTGGGGGGTTTATCAGCACGTTGGCTTCTCTCAGTGGCTCTTTTTTGTCTCCCCAACATGATTCAACACAGGCCTACAAGAGATTAAAGTAGAGTTAAAATATAGATATATAAGAAACATGGAATATTACATTTTCAGTGGAGGGCATAGAAAAAAAGTCAACTCTGAATTTAGGAGATTATGCCACTTCCACATAAACAGAAAACCTGGTTTCCTTTATCAGGTTAAGGGATTAAGAATAACACTGTGTCACCCTGTAGACCTAATATTAAATGCAATTTTAAATAATACTTTGACATTTTGGGAATTAACTTTAGTTAAATTAGAAGATTCCTACGACTCTCATGTCTGTAGGCTTAATATGAAGCCAATACCAGCAGTCAGTTAATTTAGCATAAAGACTGTAAAACAGCTAGTATGGCTCTAATTAAAGGTACACAAAACACAACTTGTTGTTTTCAAACTTCAGTTTTTGTTTGTTTTAAATAAATCACACACAACTAGTATAATAGTGAGGCTAGCAATTCCCCCTGTTTCCAATCTTTATGAGAAGCTAAGATCACCACCTGCTGGCTACAGCTTCATGTATAACGATCAGATATAAAAGAGGTATCTATCTTTTAATTTGACTCTATGAAAGAAGGCAAATACATCTCAAAATGTCAAACTATTCCTTTAAGTGTGCATAATAGAGAGACACTCGAGAGGTAAAGTACATTTCTTTTAGAATCGATTATTTCCAACATAATCATTCACAGTAAATTGTCTTTTTGAGAGTGCAATGATTTGGATTGTTTTCAGATTACTGGTTACATCAGTCAGTTCACTGCGGTCAACAACGTAGGATAAAAATCACATTTACCTTCAGATTTCCTTGTGTGTCTCGTTTACCTAACAGAAAAAAACAGAGAACATGAGTACAGTAAGAGGATTACTGAAACTGGAACTCGTCATTAAAGAGGGCATTTAAAGGACAACTTACCTTTGCATAGACAAAACCAGATAGCAGCTAAAACCACGGCAAATACAACCACAGTGGACAGAGATGCGATCAAACCTACATGGGACCGAATGGATGGCACTGCAACACAAGAAAAAGAAAGAAAACCATTAATTAAATATTGATTCTTCAAGCAGTGTCACTTTCACAATTTTTCACATCCATTAATACAGGATAATTAGATCATTTGAGTAGAAAACTTATTATAATAACAGGGAATTGGTTGGAAACACTTTCATATTTGCCAGATGTTCACATTGTAGCAGAGGAATCACAAATAGGAAAGTGTGAAGAAAAGAGCATTGTCATATCCATGCTTACTATTGAATTTGTTAATGACAAAGTAATGTGAACAACGTGTCGGTGAAAGCCGTTACTTCCACCCTCAAAACCACAGACCAACATAGATTTATGAGATCTATCATCACATCGCCTACATAGTTCCGTTCTAAGAAGACACCTCAAACCACACAGCAGTGCTAAAAGTGAGAAACGTTTACAATTGATCAGCCTACTCAGAACTTACCACAGATTTGGTCAGATACGTCTGTTCCGCCTTGTTGAACATGGACTCCATCCATACATCTGCAAAGGATTTCACAGTGTTAAAGGGGATTCCTGTAAATCCGGGTGATTACATGTCCTGAAGGGTCCTATTCGACTGCCATTCAAGCATACCGATACTTTTGCTGAATTGGGTTCTCTGCTTAAGTGACAATGATTGGTGAGAACAGCTCTCAAAAAAACCGCAATACTCTTTAATGGAGAATAAGCAATCATACCAAGGCACTACTTCTACTAAATCTATAAATAAATATATAAATATATATATATATATATATATATCAATCAAGAAAATACAAAATCACATCAAATTCCTCTCTTAAACCACGGTATCTTGAAGAGAAAGTCCAAACACGGGTATACAACCTCAAATAAGTTTAAGGCCCTTCTTGTAAGACATTACAGGAAATGTGCATTCCTACAGAGAGTGTGATGGGAAGATCAATGCCACTCTCCAACTTGACCAGCAAATATACAGCTAGATTGCTTAGCATAAAACATTAGAAATAGGGGGAAACAGCTAGCCTGGCAGCATCTAAAGGTAACACAAACACACCAACTAGTACTTCCAAAGCTCACTGATAATACCTCATATCTTATTTGTTAAAAAAAAAAAGACACTGGATTTATGCAGGGTTAAGAGCTGGACTATTTCTAGGCTTGCTGCTGGCTACAGATTATTATTAAACATACATATATGAGTGGTATTGATTGTTTTATGAACTCTTTGTAAAAGTGCAAATAAGCGAGATCTTCTGAATTGTTTCCTTTATGAGTGATTTAATAAGCTGGAGAGAGCCCATTCCAATACAAAAACCAACATTAGGAGAAATAACTTCCATGTTAATGGTTATCTTTAAAAAACAGCCTGGATTAAAAAAAAAGGTGTTGATCTAATGAAGGTTTGTTTGTTGAAATACACACACCGAGAACAACTTACTCTGTCCATTTCGTACAGACACCGCTGCTTGAGTCGACATCGGAAAATGTGCCTCCTGTGCATTTCTCACACACTGTGTCATGCGCATGGTTGCCTGAAAGCAGAGCGGGAAAGATTCAGCCCATTGCCAAAACAAAGCTGGTAATTATTTTTATTCAAAGTGAATCAAAGCGATGTATCATACCTATGGATTTAACTCCAAATCCTGGTTCACAGGTTTTGTGTGGCACACAGGTTATACATTCTCCACTTGAGCAGTGGAATCCATCTTTACACATGCAGGCGCTTAGTTTCTTCTTGTTCTTATCGAGGACAGCCTTAAAGTTTTTATCTGAAAAGTAGAAAGGACACAAGGTAAGTAATGTAAGTTGCGCTACATCAAACTACAATCCATCAGTGTATATTTAGCAAACAGTTTTGTTTAGTTCTTACGTGGGTCACAGTATGGTTGACGATGACACGTGGATTCAGCAGTGTATTTATCCTGATACTCATTGTCTTCACAATCTATGCACTGAGGATCCGGTGCACAGATACTCTGGGATAACATTCTGGTCCCTGGAAAACATAGTGTTGTTAATATTAAAAAATTAACACCTGTGCAGTAATATAGTATTTGTCTCAAGTATATGCACTAAATGGGGATAAAAGGGGTAGTTAGATATTTTAGGAAATAAGCTTTCTTGCTGAGAGTGAGATTGAAAGATTGATACCATTCTCATGTATGTCTGTTAACTACAAAGCTACAGCCAGGGGACAGTTAGCTTAGCATTAAGAAACAGGCTAGCCGACTCTGCCTAAAGGTATCACGGATGTGGTGTGGACCCAAAAGCAGTACGACCAGGAGACAGATAAAGTTCTGGAGCTTTATTTAAAGCTGAGCACACAGCAGACAGACAGGCAGGCAGGGTCAGACTCACATTGGGAAACAGGCAGGGGATCAGGCAGACGGAAACCAGAGGAAGCGGAGGCTAAACTCGTGGTCGGGGACAGAAGGCTAAGGTGGCTAATCGAGGCAAAGGCAAGGTAGGGCAGTGGTTCTCAAATGGGGGTACGTGTACCCCTGGGGGTACGTGAAGGCACTCCAGGGGGTACTTGAGATTTTTAAAGAATATATTAAAAATTAGCATCCATTCAAAAATCCTTTCAAAATAGTTATTTAATAAATATTCAATAAAATATAAGTGTAAGTTCATGAACTGAATTCAATGCCACAATGCAATCTTCAGTGTTGACAGTTTAATAAATCAGACACTGATGGCACAGCGCTGTGTATTACATCTTTATTTCAACCAAAAATTCTTTGCGCTGGTTAGGGGGTACTTGGCTAAAAAAAATATTTCACAGGGGGTACATCACTGAAAAAAGGTTGAGAACCACTGAGGTAGGGGAATCCGGTGGTAGGGGACAGAAGGCTGACTGGGGCACAGGCAAGGCAGGGAAGTCCAGACAGGCAGGCAGGGTCGGCAACGGGAAATCAGTCCACGGGAAATTGCTGGAAGGCCTGACATAAATGCAACGAACGATCTGGCAGCGAGTGTGTGACTGACTGGGGTTTAAATACTGCAGGGTGTAGGTGCAGCAGAGTGAGCAGGTGAGAGGGATTGTGTTAACGAGGTGGGTGTGGCAGACAGGTGAGTGAGGGAGAGTGTGGTGAGAGAGAGAGGGGGCTGGGCTGAGAGCTGGAAGTGGAACTGAGTGAACTGAGAGAGAGTGACAGGCAGGTGAACAGAGTGAGCCAATTAGGTGAGTGAGACAGAGTGACAGGGAGTATGGAGCTACTGACAGTATGGAGGAAGAACTGTGACAAAAGGTAACAAAAAAACAACTCCTCCACCAGCACCTCTAAGTCTAACTAATTAACATGTTTCTGTTTAGTTTACAAGAGAAAAGTGTTAAAACACTATTTCTTGTGGAGGTATGTGCTCTCCAAATCTGCTAGATATTTATTTTTGGTATAGATTAGTTTTGGTCTTTAACACGTTATATTCTAATGAAAATAATCCCATTACAAATTACCATATTCTAAGGTGACATCTGGAAATGTTCCACCAAAAGTCAAAAACCAAAAGATATTAAATTCACAATGTTATAAAAAGTGAATCGTCTCATTTGAGAAGCTGGAGCCAGTGAATGTTTTTTTCACTTTGTTTGCATTTTTGAGAAATTACCTGACTAATCAACTATTCGTCTCAGCTCGTCTGTTAATATCTAACAGACGGTTGCTTATGAGCGAGGTATCGATCTTCTCGTCTGGAAATCAAATAATATGGATTTCCCAAAATGTTGAACTATTTCTGTTCCTGTGCTGTAGACATTAGGATGGGAAAAGTGAAAGAGAAGCCAACGAAGGAAAGAGCAAAGTGAAATTAAAAGTAAATGTTTTTAGCACCAGTGATGATGCTCCTTGAGGAATCTGCTTAATTCTTCCATATTTGTCTTCTATATAGTGCACCTTTAATGTTAATTTAACTCATGTAGCTATTGGGGGGCATCCATTACATTTACACCTTCATATAGACTACGTGGATCCCAATTGTTAAAGTTTCGTCTTTTAGGACATTTTGTCATTTTGTTATTCATTTTGTTGATAGTCAGAGAATGAGCCAGTTATAGAAGTAACATTTTTTTAGTTAGTACGTACCTGGTCCACACATCTTGCAACACACGTCATCCTTCACATACTGAGTTATTGGGTCACAGGCGGGTGGAGCAGCAGTCATCAACTGTATAACAACACATGTGATACATAAATATAAGCAGAATGCTCTGTGTTGATGGTGAGGTGTCTCTGTCATGTCTGTTGGTCCACTTCCTCTCAGAGCAGACTGTACGGGGCGTGACGGAAAGTCCCCAACATTCAAGAAACTGTCAAATCTGAAACTGAATGCGTGCTGCTTCTCGTTCTCTACTTTGTATTTTTCCATTACATTATATTTGCTTAAATATATCGGGTTTTTTTTTTTCTTATGGGGGTGAAGAAAAGAAGTCATGCGTTTTGTCACTGCTGCAAGGAAAACGAAAGTGAAAGTAACATTTTAACATAACTGCGTCAAAGGGTGTAACCTTAAAAAAAAATATGCACAATTTCGAACAGAATATCACATTTGGCTGTACATCTGAGTAAAAATGTCAATAGAGTGATTTAAAACAAACACAACTTATAGCCAACAATCTAAATACAGATACAGACTGTTGTCGCTAAACGATAAAGTGGAAACGCTGCAACTTGTCATATAATTTTACAACGCAATACATTGATAAGATTACTCACCGATAAATCCAACATCGTCATCGTTATGATCAGCACCAATAGATGCATTTTGGAGAATAGTGTCCCCGGCATGTTGCTCTCCGCTTCAGCAGATACAGACTGTTGTCGCTGTGAAGTCTGTCTTCTTCTATCGCTTTCATAGAAGGGAGGGGCTGTGCGAGGGTATTTCCTGTGTGAATTTTACTTGACCGTTTCCTGTAAATTAATCTTATCGTGTGCAGGCAGTTCGGATCCTAAAATGTCCACAAGAGACTGTCAATGCATTCATTGTTTAAGGGGAAATTTCACATTCGTAAAGCCAGCTTATTGAGCTCTCGCCTATCGTTTGAGTTTAGTACATAGTGTCTATCCAAATTCTAAACAATGATGTGCTCATATCATTACTTTGCTACCGAAATCATGCATTTGATTGTATTGCCTCTTAAGATATAACTTGTTTTATTTTATTTTTTTCAGTTTTCATTTTATTTTATGTAGTTTCTTAGTATAGTATGTGTATTTATTGTCTGTGTCTGTGTAGTTGTATAGTATGTGTATTTATTGTCTGTGTAGTTGTATAGTATGTGTATTTATTGTCTGTGTCTGTGTAGTTGTATAGTATGTGTATTTATTGTCTGTGTAGTTGTATAGTATGTGTATTTATTGTCTGTGTAGTTGTATAGTATGTGTATTTATTGTCTGTGTAGTTGTATAGTATGTGTATTTATGTGTATGTGTAGTTGTATAGTATGTGTATTTATTGTCTGTGTCTGTGTAGTTGTATAGTATGTGTATTTATTGTCTGTGTAGTTGTATAGTATGTGTATTTATTGTCTGTGTCTGTGTAGTTGTATAGTATGTGTATTTATTGTCTGTGTCTGTGTAGTTGTATAGTATGTGTATTTATTGTCTGTGTAGTTGTATAGTATGTGTATTTATTGTCTGTGTAGTTGTATAGTATGTGTATTTATTGTCTGTGTAGTTGTATAGTATGTGTATTTATTGTCTGTGTAGTTGTATAGTATGTGTATTTATTGTCTGTGTAGTTGTATAGTATGTGTATTTATTGTCTGTGTCTGTGTAGTTGAGCTGCTGCAACACTTGAATTTCCCCCATGGGGATCAATAAAGGAATATAATAATAATTATGTCCTGGTTCAATGTATCAGCCTAGTGAGAATTGTGCAGTGTTTATGATATTCCTAGTTTGTGATATTGTCACACATAAATGATGATTACAACAATAAAGAAACAAATTGTAGTAAGTCATGTTATTATATTATTCAATACCACGTTGCATTTGACGTTGTATTGTTGTCATTGTTCTCGGTCACACATGTTGGCGCCTACTGTGGAAGCTGAAACTGAGATCGAGGGATTCCCCAAGAACTTTTCACGAGTGGGGGTTTCCCACAGGATCAGAGTGTAACTGTTCGTGTAGGTGCTTCTGTTGTGTTCAGACATGCGCATTGACCATTTGAAGAGTCTAAAAAGCAATCAAGTGAGCCCTATGCCTATTTTGTTTACTGGAACCGAATCCAGTCAGCTGTCGTTCAGATTTTGTTGCGTGTGTATTCATGCAATTACGGCACATGTGTCGGGGACAGATAAAGAGGGACACGCTCACTTCAATTCTCACACCCCTTTCTTGCTGGAAATTCCAGTGGGTTCCTAATAAGTGTTCTTTTCCTGTGCACACATTGAAAATGATTCAATGTAAGTGGAACATTTATATTATGAAACCTATATTATGTACAATAATGTTGTACATTTACCTCATATCAGACCTTAGGTTTTGTAAAATATTGCTTCAGTACAAATCACTTACTTTACCTTCATACTACTCCTGGTTGTGGGATCTCTTTTTCATTCCTGAAACAGGATACCTGTGAAACAAGTCATTTTGAATAAGTGTGTATTAAGTGTTTTTCTTCTTCTTTTACACTGAAATTTGTCTGCCTACATGCACTTTTTGCTGTGGCTTTTTTTTTTATTTATTAGCCTTGCTAAACATTGTAGACCAGGACTGCAGAGGAAGGGAGGATGGAAGTGTGGGTAAACAATACAATTTTTCATTTCATTAATTTTTCATCACTTTAAACTAGACACTTTCCATTTCTCTTGAACAAAAAATAGAAATGTTACATCTAATGTATTCCTAATCATGTGCTTCACTGTTCCTATATAGGAAAACAACTTTTCCATTTTTTAGAATGAGATAATAGCCTAAAATCAAATTTCAGACATATCACTAAAAGTTCTGAACAGTTTTGCTGAGAATTCTGTTGGATATTCACCATTAATTAAGTGCCAGACTACACTGTTGTTGTTGAATCCACCTTTTACGGGTGAAATCCTTCAGTGTGTCTGTGTTTAAAGTGATGATATTTCCACTTACCATTTAAAACAGTTGATATATAACTGCGCACATGACTTGGATAAATACACATGGCAATTCTATCCATGTTACAAATAGAAACTTCAAAACACAAGAAGACTTAAGATACATTAGCATTTAAACAAAGCTATCACAGGAACACTTTTGTAGAAAAATATGATGAAAAGTTAACATGTGTTGCTTTTTAAGTTTGCGGTTGACTTTACCTGAATTTACCTTAACAACTCTACATTACAATTTAGTCATATTTGCATATGGGTATAGGCAATTGCATTCTTATTAGAATACATGGGAGGTATAAATTGCATTATTGTATTTCATTGTATTGTTGTGGTAATGGAAGAGCTGGAGGTTTCTCAGCGCTCTCTCCTGGTTTAAACAGCACACACATTGTCCTGCAAGTGCAGACATGTAAACTGTTGAAATGCTTGCTGCTCTGCAGTGGGTGTGGCCAAACTGCCTCTACCTGCCTTACTACTTAGAAAAGGGCGGCCGTACACAGAGCGACACCAATCACAGCACTATTGTTTTCCCCTGGTAAGCAGATTTCAACTTTATGTCTCACATGAGGAAAAAAGCCCAAATAATCTTTCATATCTCTGCTTTAAAAGAGGACCGGTTTGATGGACTGAGCGGCTGTGTGGATTTTCCTGTGAGATCAAAACAGTTATGATGCCAACTTTAGGATCAAAGAAGAAGGACAATCAATCCAGATCGGACAGATACTCCGATGACTTGCCACAGGTAAGATTTCAGGTCACATACTTAGACAAGGAAGCAAGCATCAAGCAGTAAGTCATTTTAGCAGCAAGTATATGGTCCTAAATGACTATGAAAGTTTCAAATCAGTGCTTCTGAAAATCAGCCCTTTGCTTCCATTAATGTCACCTTTGTGCAGGAAGAGGGAACACAGTTTGGTTTATGGGAGTCTCTCAAGCATATCTTACTTCCTCAATTTAACCTGACTCCCCTGCTGTTTGAAGTTTCCCGCAATGAACCTGACCTTTTTTTCTCAGAAATGAGGCAGACAAAGACTTATTTAAGGAAGTACATTCCTGTAATCTATCTTACCGATGCAGATGCTGACTTTGCTTTGAAACACAATTGTTCTTCTTTACAATTCCAGAGAACTGGGCCTGACTTATCTGTCTCTCTTATCAACCTCGTTAATAATTAACAGAAGATTTTGTAAAATATTACTGATGCAAAATAATGCAAGCCCTAAAATGAGGTTTGAAAATGGCTTTGTAGTAATACTCTAGGATTTGTTTGTTTTTTGTCACACCACCATGCATATTTTGGGAAATACTAATCAGACTTGTTAACGGTATACGGTATGCTTAGTTCACAATGGAGATAACTTATTAAAAATAAAGAACACTTACTTTGTCATGCTTTCAGTTGAGCAATGACATGCAGCTGAGCATCATGAACAAGGTGAAGAGCGGAGAATTGTCCATCGAGGATGCTCTGAACCAGGCCAGGAAGGACGTGACGCAGCTGCACCAACAGAAGACAGTGGCTGAAAAGGTATGAGCATTTTAAACATAGTACCTCATTAGTTCAATGGTTGTGATTCTGAAGTTCTCATGTCGACCTGATTTTGAGTATGGCGTAATTTTAAACTCTATTTTGATAAAAAAAATGGGGGTCTATCACATAGCGGGTCTTTAAAGCTATTTCACTGAAAAAAACTGTTGAAAACAACATGAAAGCAGTGAAAATGAACCAAATCAATTAATTTAAACAATGATTTCATGTTTACAACCTTCCCCATCTCCACAACACATATACATGAGAGAGGCATCAATCGTTTGATCTAGCACCCTGTCGCATTGATGTGTAATCAGTTCAAAAATATAATCAGCACCTTACATTGCTTTGTGAATGATCTACTTGGGATCTCTTGATAATATTGTTGTTGACCTGCTCAGCCTGCTGGATCAGTTTTAAAATAAATCTGTCTGTAACCAGTTTGATTAGCCCAGTTGTGATTTTATGCAGGAATGCGGCAGACATTTGATTAGCCTTAGCAGGAAACAGATAGAGGACAAAAGACAGTGTCTTTGTGATGCTACTTGTTGTTCACTAAGAGTTCTTACCATTACGTATTCATGTCTGACATTTGGGTTTTTTGTCTGTTGTGCAGGAACCCCAACCCTCACAGTACAACTTCAGTGTTCACAAACACAGCCACTACAGATGGCAGAAGAGGGTTCTTCAGGTGAGTTAAAAACAACAACAACAACAACAACAACAACAACAACAACAGAAAGATGATTAAAGTCAATATTAGTTTGGGGTATTAGCATGCTTACATTTGCTACGTTGCATTACAATGTACTAAAGTACAACTGAGGCTGATTGGAATGTCATTTGCTTTGCAGATAAATGGTAATAAACCAAAGTATTGGACTTTGATAAGGTGTGGTATGTGAAAAACTAATTGATGGGAAAAGCGATTAGAATGCATCCCGAGGGGGACATTAACATGTGAACCCACCCCAGGACAAGTCAGGGGACCAACAAAGTCAGTAGGATTCTTCCTCTGGGGACCACAAATGTCTGTAAAAAATAGAATCCATCCAATAGTTTTTGAGATATTTTAGGGGGGACCAGCATGCTAGCATAGCTACAAAACTCAGAGGATCAAATATGATCATTTTTTCTGTGTTACAGTAGATGTGCGCTAATACACTAATTCAAAACCTCTCTTTGTGACAAACCCAGATCGATTTCAAGACCAAGAGGCTGTGCAGTATTGAGAAAGGCATCATCAAACGAGAACTTCCCTTCCCCAATGTCAAAAGTTGTGATGATGGAGTGGGTTCTAGGTTCACCATTTCCTTTAAAGAACATCATGATTATGAATTGGAGGCCACTTCACTGGAGGACAAACACAAGGTAAATTCATACTTAGTGTGTACACCTGCATCTGTCATTTACAATGAATTAATTTGCTAAGGCTGGGAGATATGGAGAAAATCAAAAATCACAATCTTTTTTGAGTTTTGATAAATAATCATCACTAATGTGGATATAATGACTGAGCGGGAAAAGGCAAACAAAAGCACAGCCAGAACAGTCTTCAGAAAATAACAACATTTTACTGTAATGCATCCTTTTAATCCAGGAAAACACAACACTTATGACATACTAAGATATCCACATATCGATATAACATTGATATATTGCCCTGCCCTTATATGTGTCATGAGGAGGAAAGGCTTGTTCCCTTTTTCAGTTCTGTTATTGATGTTTACATTGGGACTTTTTTTCCTGATTCTCAGATGATGCAGCTCGTGAATCAGATCATTTATGGGAACATCTACAGTGACAACACAGAAACACGTCAGCAGCCTCAAGCATCACAGAGCCTTCAGGAAGGCGTCTTGTTGCTGCACCGGGGCGGCCTGGCATCATTCAGATGGGTGAAGTACGGACGTGTCCTTATGATTGTAAAACAAATACACAACAAATGTACAGCAAAGTTAACGATCAGAAATTATTTGTAGCCACATGGTATCACCCACATTCTCAGTAGATATTTTTAATCACGGCTGTGAAGTTTTGTTCTTCTCACACTATAGAAGTGACAAAGCTAAAGACATGTTCTAAGATTGGTAAAATACCCTAATTTGAGAAATACTTTTTCTGTTATAAAATTCTTCCACAGAAAAGTTAAATTAACTTATTTAAATGTCTTAAAATGTACATCTACTCATCACAAACACACTTTAAGTGGAGCAGAACTTTGAGTGTATATACTCAAAAAGTCAGTATGTATACTATAAGATTGCTTAACTGTATGTGCTCTTTTCAGCTGTGAATTAGCTGTAAAACATTAAATAGAAATATTTTGAAATATACTCATTTGCTTTCTTGCTTAAAGTTGGGAAGATTTGTACTACCCTAATTTCTGTACACTATGAAGCTTGACCCAGCAGGCTTTAAGCTTAGCTTAGTGTACAAACTGGAAACAGGCAGAAACAGCATGGTTGTTAAGGTAACATAATACATCCACAATAATTAACTAAGTAATAATTACAGAAATGCCAAACAGGTTTGATGTTATTTAAAAACAGTGTCACCATTACATTGCTATTCCACAAGTTATTGGATATTTGTATCCCCAATATTTCTATGAGCATCGGCCTCAGAAATCCAGTATTGGTGACTATAGTACAGAACGGTAGAATACATGGATTTTTACTAAGGTCCTGTTGTTGTGTCTTACATTACCTTCTCCCTTTTGTTCCAGATATGAGGTCCAGCTGCACCCAGGTCAGCTAACACTGGTCCCCTTTAGGTGGCGAGGCCCCGCTGACACTGAGGTGACATCCTCAGTGCCCTCGTCCATCGTGATTCATCTGTCAGATGGCGACACCAGTGTACAGAAACCCAACAGCTCCGACGCATTCACTCTGATCACCCACAAAAACGAGTACCAGTGAGTGAAGATTATTAAGATGTGGAAACAAAGAGCAAACAGTTAATCACATCAGCTATTTCTTTAAATGGTAAAAGTGTGTAATTTTGTGTAATTTCAGTCAGCAGTCTATTCTGCAATGCATTCTGGTAAGGATGTTATGATTTTAGTTGTTTGTAAGCATTGTTTGGGGAAGACTGCTGGCCCTATTTTCAGGAAACTTTGTGGAAGGGTTTTGCATTTGCGAAGAAAGAAATCATTAGATTCTGGAGTAGCTCGGAATCACGCTGTGGATACAGAAATTATTTTTCACTTTGGTTGACATTACGAGATATAGCACATGACCTTGCCGGAGGTCTGCGCTCTCTGAGAGCCCTTCTACTTTAAATTGTTTCACTTATGATGCAGCTTTGTTTGAGTGAGGAAATATAGGTCTCGAGTCGTGACTTATCTCAGCTAATGAGGGAAGTCGAGTTAAGTTCTCTTTATTTATTGCAGGTTCCGGGTCCCTGTACCAGATCAAACAACTGCCCCTGGATCCGTCCAGATGGAGCGAGATGCTTGGGTCAAGGCCATTGACAAACTGTGTTCAGACTGGAAGAGGAGGTCCATGGGTGAATACACGTGCATGGAAAGAAAGGATCTACGACATCTCAGCATAGCCGAAACCGCAGAGGACACCAATGCAGATCTTGAGCCAAGTGGTGAATTGGGTGGTAGAAATACGACTTATCCTCCAGTTGATTCTGAAAATGCAGATCCCACTTCTGGCGGTGGAGATCACTTATCAGCCGATGACACGAGTCAAAGATATCCCTCAGCCGATAGAGCAAAGCCTGTTCCTAAACCTCGCAGCAAGAGTGACACGGATGTTATCAGGCCTAATATTTTGTCTCTTGTCCCATCACCAACCTCCCCTGATGTCTTTGCCTTATCTACGTCCACTTTCCCTCCACCCACACCCTCCAATACTATCCTCACACCCACTTCCCCAGTACCAAAGCCTCTTAACCAGGAATCAGGTGCGTCTGTTGCGAAAGTGCCTTCACCCCCGAGAATCCCAGCCCCTCCACCTTTACCCTTCAAATCTGCGATGAACACAAGAAAACCACGTACCAAGGCTTTCCACTGGGACGTAGTTGGCAAAGAGAAGGTAACTGTCACAGTTAAACTTCATTCATCAGAGGAAACTAAATTACTAGTTTTTTCTATATTTACGTATACAGTTTACAAAGTGTCTAATTAGTGGAACTTATTCACATTTAAATGCAGTGTTTTATTATCGTGGCAAACACTGAAAGGTCAGTTTCTACTTGGTTTCACTTAATTGTTCCTCA
This sequence comes from Anoplopoma fimbria, assembly GCF_027596085.1. Classification (NCBI taxonomy): domain Eukaryota; kingdom Metazoa; phylum Chordata; class Actinopteri; order Perciformes; family Anoplopomatidae; genus Anoplopoma; species Anoplopoma fimbria. The sequence continues at coordinate 18,075,621 of NC_072460.1, forward strand.
TATTGCATCATTGCTGTGAATTATTCTCTGTTTTGTCTGTCAAGCTATTGCTTCCCTAGTGTTGCTCTTTTGTAATGTTCACATTGATTTCCTCATATAATGGAGTTGTCTCAGTCCTGAATTAATTTGTTTCTTGGCAGATTGCAAAATCATTTTGGACACAGGAATGCAACGGGAGGATTGAAATCGACACATCTCGCTTATTCGAGCAATTTGCCGTTAAAGATCTGGGGACGTTAAGTGCGGCTGAGCCGAGCAACACCCAGCATATTATGCTCAACCAGAAGATTGCACACAACTTCAGTGAGTAGCTCACCAATTAATGTGTGTCTGAGTGTTGAGGTAAGGTTGCATATGAATATTGTCCGCTGCAATAGATTAGAATTTCCCAGCATATATCAACCAAAATAGGCCTTATTAGGATAATTTCATATTGTAATGAAAAGGCATTCTACTGGAGTATATGTTAAAAAAAAGGAGCTTATTCTTTCAGTATATTAGAAGTTGTGGTGTGAAATAAAACCCAGCAGAGTGGAGCACCACATAGAAAGAGTAACCAGGATCTCTGCAGAAGCAGTGTTAATGTTAATTAGACTTTAATTGCCCAGTAAATAGCAAGCTGACCTGAGAACTATTTTAGGGTGTGGCCTATAAATGCTGCCATTCAGCTTTTTTAAAACAATGGTTGAGACTGTACTAATGCTACAATAGCAGATGGAAATTCCTACTATGTGTCTGCAGGGGGCAGTGTGTCACCAATCCTGCTATGCCACAACTTCCCTTGCAACCTGCAGAGCCATTGTGAAGTGGAACACATTCTCCATCTCCTCTAATGGCTTTTCGCTTTTGATTAACTGAGTGTACGTGGCTTGTATATTCCAAGACCAAAGCCAGGGGAGAACAACCTCAGAAACTTCCCTTCACATCGTCTCCAACAGGCAAAGACACTGTGCAGTGATACAGATGTGGTGGTGGTGGGCTGCTAAATGGAATCAGTGTGAGTGTGCAGACTGGCGACATAATTAGAGTTCACATGTTCATGAAATATGGATAGGGTATCTGAGCGACAGCCGCAGCGATTTGCTGTCTCGATAGAGAATATCCCAGCATTCAGAGTTTGTGCTCCTCCCTGACCTGGAAACTTTGGTTGTGTCAGGAGCAGGAGCTGATTGATGACAGCCTGCAGGCAACTCAAGGCCATGCATCTTTCTGCTGCAAGCTTTAGAAAAATGTAGGCATTTGAAGAACAAGGGAAACTCTGTATCTCCCTGTCTCTCTTCCTTTGGTCCTATTAACACTTTGTAGAAAGTGATATTTATGCAGTGTCAGAGGAAGTACTTTACGCAAGTAAAAGTAGTATGACTGCATTGTAAAAATACTCCATTACAAGTAAAAATCATGCATTGAAAATGTCATCTAAGTATTATCACCAAACTGTTCTTAAACTATTAAAAGTAAATGTTTTCATAATCCAGAAAAATGGCACATTTGAATGTGACACTTTTATATATTAAATTATTTGAATATTATTACATTGTCTGGCTGTAGCTTGTCAAGCTTAAGCTTATTTTAATTATGTTAAAAACTACGAGGTAGTTTAGCCTTTACATGTAACACTGCATTATATTTATAAACTCACATGTTTTGTGTGTAAAATCTCATTTACTAGTAACATCAGTGAAATCAGGGAAGTGAAAGTACAACATTGCCCTCTGAATTGTAGTGAAGTAGAAGTATAAACAGCACACAATTCTAACACTCAAATAAAGTACAAGTACCGATTGTACAGCACTTGAGTAAGTATAACATTACGCCCCTGCAATTGAAGCTATTGACCTACTACAACTATACTTTAAACAATTTAAAAGATAATCAATAAGAGTTTTTTCTTAAATAATACAACCAGAATCTGACCAAAGGGGGCTATTTTCTCACAAGAACCCCCCGAGAATTCAGATCTCATTGAAGCCACATATGAGGGAAAAAAAGGTTAAAAGGACCTCTTTCTGTCTTTCTCTCTCTCTCTCTATCTCTTGGCATCTCCCACACAGACTCACTCACACACACCCGCCCTTCGCTTGTTTGCATGTTTATCACCACAAACCTGCCTAAACTTGTGCTGTATATAAAGCTCATATCCAGTTCTTTGCCACGCTATTTATTCATCTGATCCCATTACACTGGGAGCCAGTATGCATGCAAAATCTTTTTATATTTTGTCAGACTACACCTCTATGAGATGATATCGCAAGGTGATCAATAATTAACGAACAAACTCGGAACTGTTAATTAGCATCAGACATAAAGCTGGTACTCTTATTGTGTCCACAGCTACTTTAACAACATTGTGATGTTTGCTTTCACACATGGAGGCAGATGGAGTTAGACAGCTTGAGCAGGTGGTTGTATTACTATTGTACTGCGGTTTTGAGTGGTTTTCTCTGGTAATCATCTTGATCTTTGTGGGCAAGCAAGACCATCAGCTATGCAGAGAATCCACAGAACAATGCTGCAATGATCCATGTACTAATGTAGAGTATTCTAAGTGCGCTAAAGAAATCCAAAATACTTTTGACAACAAGTTTGTAGCTCGTATTGATTATTATGATTGCGTTCTTAATAAAAAAATACCTACAGAGCAGATGATGGACAGAGATACAAAGTTTTTGTGTGGACATCTGTGTGGTGGGATTCTCTAGCACTACTGGCCACCACAATGATCAAATCAGTCACCAGTCATCTATAATGTACAGAAGTAGTTGAAATATGATAACTTCTGTTCATTAGTTGCAAAAAGCCAAAATGGCGACGGCCCTAACCCACAATGGTGTTTACCAAAACGCCAAACTTGAGGATTCAAAACACAGACCAATGTGTGATGTCACGATGACTATGTCCACTTCTTAAATACAGTCAATGTGCACTACCATGTTCCTATGGTAGCCCAAAACGGACAGACCAAACCCTGCTAAAAGCCACCAAATCCTACACACTGTCCCTTTAATGCATGCTGTTGTGAAAAATATAGGATAATTCGACCTCTTTGGGTTTCAAACAGTTATTTAAATAAAACCATCTGAGATGTTTAGAGGGTAAATGTGGCGAAACTGCTAACAAATGTGACAAGAGACCTCAACTACACTACTTTCTTAAGGGGTCACACATCAAAACCAAGCCAATAAAGTATTTTCTTTTTAGAAAAGCAAAATTGTTTTAATGTAAAATCTTAATCTGAAAAGTAAATTTTGAATATAGTTGTCACATATTTACAGTGATTTAAGAAATACATATATGCTCCCTATCAAAGCAGAGCAGAAGGAAGAAAGAAGTCCAAAAACAAAAGTGTACTTTAACTAAGAGGAACTGTCATTTTGTGTTGATTTTGGCAGTCCTTGTGGACAAAAACGGCAGTGTTCCTGAGCACCAGAGTCCCTTAAAAGAATGTTTCCTTTTACTGCAGCAGGAAGCCCTGCTGGAGTCTGAGCTGAAGGAGTATCTGGTGAACCTGCGTGCTATAAATCTTTACATCAGATTTCATTGGAAATTGTACCCAATGACAGGCATTCAGAATAACTATGTATAAATATCCAATATTCTCGCTGATGTTCTTGTTTACTAATGGAGGTCATATAGAGGCGTCAGTATTAAATTAAATTTCAGTCGTCAGTATTAAATTAAATTTCAGTCAAAAGTTTCTAATAGCAACTTTATGTTAATTACTTGAGTGAATCTCTCCACTTCAGTGTGAGACCCATTGTGATTTTGTATGATCATGCAGTTCAGATCAGTGCATTTCTGTTAGGATTGCGTCTCCAACTACCTTGGTGATTTATCTTGAGAGCCCCTATGCATGCAGCCTATTTAATGACTGGAAATGAGGCACTCCTAATTAAAAGTACACCTGTGGCTCCCTGCGCCCAGTGGGATACGCTCTCCATGTCCGTACTCTAATTTGCCAGGGCAATGCCCAGTTTGTCTGAGTGCCAATCAACAAAGGGCTTGATTTGCACCAGGCAAATGGGCCAGGCGGCTTACACTCACTCTTGAGAACACTAGTAGTGCTCAATATTATTGGTGATATTTGATGTTAAAAATGTGACACGTTGTAAAACTGACCATGTATTTTACATACATGTCTTGAGATTTCTGAAGCTGGCTCCTAATGAATGCTTCTCCCAGCTCCTGAATTATGCATAGGCATTTTCTGTATAACAAAAAAAAAAAATCACATCAGCTTGGACTTGATAGAATGCAAATTTGTGCATTTCCCTTAGGCATTTTGGGGAAAGTAATTAAGCAAAGGACCCTTTGTTTTCAGAATGCTTTTTGAGTCATTTCATTGCAGGATAAGAAGACTATCTGTCAAGAGAAAAGCTTTCATGTTCCATTGCGTTTGTTGACATTTTTCAATGTATTGTTCTTCTAGACATTTTCCTCAAAAGTTTTCCAGTGCAAGCGGGAGAGCTGAAGGACAAACTGTTCATTGTTAACGAGGAAGATGGAGGCCTGTCTGATGAGCACATCACCTCTCTGAGGAGGTATGACTTTGCGCCAAAAAAACTCCACTGATTTGTATTCATTCCTGATAGTGTCACAACTGAAGCCGAGAGGTGAATTATTTTTTTTCGCCCCAAGTTCATGAGCGGTTGATGTGTGTTTTCATTGGCAGACACAAAACCTCTGAAAAACTAGCAGCTTAGCAAATCATCAACAAGAGATGTGAGTGCATAATACAGTCAGGCCAATGTGAAAGGTTTGCACAGCCGTCTTTACACTGTTCTAATACTAAAGAGCAGATGCCAGAACCTTTTACCAGAGCAGCTTACTAATAAAACTTTTATCTCTGGTTATTTGCGGAGATGGAAACTATTGACATGCCCCTGGGAATTTTACACTGGAAATGGGTAAAATGTTTCCCGACTCTTACTTGCAGTTTAGTCAGTGGCTTTAAACGCTAACCTCCTGGAAGGGGAGTGATCTAATGTACTGTGTGGAATATTTTATTTATTCTATGAAAATATAATATATATTTTAATGCGCTTCGGTGTAGGCCTGAGGAATACAATTTTGAAAGAACCACTCCCAACAGGTGCTGCAATATTAATGGCCTGTGTTACTCCAGTGGCACATAGCCTGGCTCATGAAAAAGTGAATGCCTGTGGTTTGAGGTCAAAACCCACAGAAATGACAGGAGGAGGAAGTCCAATTTAAGATGGGCAGGGTTCAAATTCAGTACAAGCGACTAAATGGCTTCTCCCATCAGCGTTTTGCCGTTTGTTAAATAGAAGTTGACCATCAGTGCTACTTGGCTTTTAATCACATGCATTTCTCCGGGCCACTGGAAATCAATGTAAAGGCATCAGTCCAAGATTGTGAGCTAAATAGCATGTGATGACATAAAGAGGCAGAATTGTTAAGTTTGTCAGATAAAAAAAGAAAAAAAACAACTGGGGTGGGGGGTTCTATTGAAAGTATAGAGTGCATCAGGGATGTTTGCATCACACTGGTTCTCTTGACCAAAAAGCCATGGGGATTTCTCCTTTTTCCATGAGACTGGTGTTCAGCGTGATGATGTTTAGTAGTCTCAATTAGCCACTTTACTTGATTTTTTTCATAGAAAAAACCATCAAAATCCCTTGAGCTTGATTTAACCACAGACCTTATTTCAGGCATCTAACCAAAATACCATCCAAACATCCCAATGTCTTCAACATGAAGGAACCAGAAGTGCAGAAATGCTGACATGTCCGTGTTTTGGGACTCATTCCTGAAGCACTCTAAAATTATCGATTTTTAGAACATGGACTCTTTTATGTGTATCAGCCTATATATATTTATAGTTTTCAACATATTGAGGGGGCCCTAGGTGTTAATTAGTGTGAGACCTCTCATAATTTCGCTAGTTGTAGTAATATCACTAAAATAAAAGCCTAGAGGTACCTCAAATAAAATAAAGATTCTAATAAATTGTACAGCCAATTAAGTATATTCCATCAGTAGCAATAACAATCCATAACCCAATATAAAGTAGACCAGAACACATTTTCAACATGCACTCTTTCCTCAAAGCAATACATTGTCACCATGGAAGCTACAGGCATCACTCTGGAAAGACAGTTTCTACATTTGTGATTGTTGCCAAGCTTCTTTCTATTGAGTTATAAGTTTTCCTTTTTATGTTTATTCTTAACCCTGTGATAACAGTGTTCTTCCTGTTTCCTGTCTGATGTGGACCCTTAAAGGGCTTTAATCAGTATTTTGATGATAACAGCGTATCAAGTGACTACGTGTAAGAAAATATGTTATGTGTAGGTCCTTTAAGTGTTTTAAAAACTAGTTATGCATCTAACAAAAGTAGTGACACTGTTATGTTTGCTTTTATGTTTAAGGTACATCCCCACGTTGAGTGATGTGGAGATGTACAAATCACACAAGGGACCTGTGTCAGAGCTGCATATTGTGGACCAGTACATGATGGAGGTACAGTTTTTCGTTCCCCATACCAACTAGAACTATGAGTACCAGAATTAAGATTGTAATTTCCTTTGGATTTGATTTGTGACACCATGAACCACGCAGAATCTAGCCTTTTCTTTAGGATGGGCTTGTTGGGTGGACATTCACCTGCCTCCTCTTTCACACACTGTGGGTGTCATGACAAGCTCTTATGAATTAATCTGATTATCATCTTCCAGCATGCCTGGCAGCCATCTGACTCATATGTAGTTGGCTAAAGGCTGCAGGAGGGGTAACAGATGAACAGCAGGATCAGCCCACAGTGCCTTTCAGGAATATTTGACACCATTCATAAGAGATTTCATACGTTAGAGAGAGGGCAGCTTCACATATGGAAGCTTCACGTTCTTCTGGAGGCACAAGCCTTCTCTGCTAGACTGCAGTCTGAATACTACTTAAAAAAACATAATACTCAGTATTGTTTACTGCTGTCGACTAAAGCAGGCATTCAAATATTGCACTTAATAGCAACTGAGATCTTTTGAAACTTCTAAGATTAGAGGTGATTGTTCACTCCTTTGAGATATTTTTCTAACTCTAATATTCAGTAATTCCAGCTATTTCCCCCCTAAAACCCATTAAATTATAAATTTATAAATCTTCACAGTTTGACCATTTTTAGCATTATTATTACTTGGAGAGAAATGTGTCCTCCACATGATACACAGGATAGTCAACCTCAGCTGCACCGCACATTGTTTACTTCAATACACCAGCATGTGTCTGCTGGTGATTTGCAATTGTGCTTTTTAGCCACGCTAGCGGTGTGGCTCCACTAATGCCAACTTACACTGACTGAAGTGATCCCTGACAGATTTTAGTGAAATTACTTTACAACTACTCAATGGCTTGCCATGAAGTTTGGTAAACAAATTCAGGTTCCTTTCAGGATAAAATGTAATACCTTTGGCGTTCCTGACTTTTCATGTTGAGTCATCATCAAGTCAAACGTTTAATTTGTCCAATAGTTTGGTTCATGAGCAAATGTTGGCAAAACCAGTAGCATTCCCACCAGCCTCAGCTTTAGTTTATGTTGAATACTGATTAGCAAATGCTAGGATGCTAACACGCTAAACTAAGATGATGAACGTGGTAAACATAACTGCCAAACATCAGCATGTTAGCATTGTCATTGTGAGCATGCTACCATTAAAATTGACCGCAAAGAACCTCTGTGCCAATGCATAGGCTCACCGAGATGCTAGCATGGCTGTGGACTACCTATTCTTGTTATGTTTTAGACGGTACAAAATGTCTAACAGTTCTGAATAACCACTTTCCTCTCAGGATGTGTGCAGAGAATACAAGAGTGGTATCTGGGAACAAATGTTCTACCATTAAAGAAAACTAAAAGCATTTTAGTGTGGAAGCACTGACCGTTTCCCTTAGTTAAATCAAACCCAAATAATCCTTTGCAGAGAGAGAGTGTGTTGCGCTATACTGTATGTGAGGTCTTTGTATGTTCTTAAATCATGCCCGTCATGATTTCTCTGGGAACTTAAATCCTGTGCTGTGCCAAAACAGAGAGAAGAGTATTTATTTTTATATCTAAAATGCGGTTAACATAACCGTTCCTGTTTGAGGATCGGAGTTACAGCCAGCAAAGTACCTGATAATGTGAGTACTTTAAACTCGGAATGTGTGAACACAGTTTTTGCACAGGAGGAGTTAAGATGTAAATTAATACCTTGGCATGGAATCAGCGTGATCTGTTAACCTTGCATTAAACATTTTGAATGTGTCAGTAAATGTGCCAAGACGAGAAAAACGCTGCTCGAGTATGATGGGGATAACATATATTTTTAGAAATAGCCAAACAATTACATGGGACTTGATTCCTTACACTAATCCTAATACCTATCCTTAACCATCCGTCAGACCAGGTGCCCTTTGGCTTTTGGGAGATGGTACATGAGCATGAACGAGACTGTCTGACAATGTGGAATGATTTATTAGAGGTTAGCACAGACTCAAAGGTCGACTAGGCAGCTCAGCCAATCGTTTCAAGGTGTCAAACCTTCAGTTTCTCTGTTAAATCAGCCTGTCGACAGGCCTTCAGCACTCCACTTTTGCCTGAGGTAATATCGCCAAAGAACTTGAGTTTTGAGAACAAGCTGCAACAACTTTATCTCCCTGCAGCCCTGCTTTTAAGATAATTCTGAATAATCACATGGAAATAGGTTGTGTGATGATGCGATAATTGCACGTCTTCTGTATACACACAGCTCATTACACTCACATCTAATCTCTGCTACAGATGTGCAACATCCCCTGTCTGAGCACACAACTCGACCTGCTGCTGACTCTGAGAGAGCTTCCGATCAGCATGAACGACCTGCAGCCGGTGAGTTTACACAATCATTTAAGAAGTCAAATCAAAGGTTGAATCAGAAGTTGAGCTTGATTTGTAGTCTGTTCCATTCCCACAAGCTGAAAAAGGCTAAAACCAAATGTATTCCTTAATGCAGATGGTAATGCTCAGCTACACCGTGGCTTTAGACATAAATGAAAAGAACATCTGGGGAAAAACTGACTTTAATACATAAAAGCTTTATTTTCCTTCAGTGTGAATTTTATGTTTGAAGTGGTCGGTGAAGTAGTTTCTGTTCTATTGGCTGGATAGTTAAGAGTCTTGAAAACAGAAAGGCATGAGAGCCACTTTAAGACACCTCTCTTCATTTGAAGGAGAAGAAAAGATGGATCTTAATCAAATCAAGTCCCATTTTTCTGTAGGTTGTGCACAAAATACAAAGTTTCTATCTTTATCAGAAATCCAATAAAAACCCACTTTGGGGTTATCACTGGGGAAAGCTGTGGAAAAATTCATGTATATAACTTAATTCAACAAACTTCTGAACTGTCTTCAAAGACAAGTAGTCTTAAATTAATACAGATAAAACGTAATAAAGAAAATTTAATTATATATTTGTATTTGTCGTGCAAGGAACATTTCAGGCTCAGACTAATTGTTAACACTCTTACAGTGGATTGTTTATTTTGGACTGCAGGGTGTGAAGATATTGCAGTCAGACAAGTACACCTCCCAGCTCCTTGACTTTTTTTATGCGATTCTCTCAAGCCTCTGTTCCTTTCTACATCAGTGCTCCAGTCCTAATCTGCTGTCTGCTGACTGTTTGAGAACGAAGAGAAACAATGGATAAGAATGATGGCACTGTAACCCATCGACTCTTACAGTAATTTATCTTATTCTAAAACAAAGATAGAAACATATTGAGTGCTGGCACGATGTCTTGACAAGAAAGATTAGCAATGTCATTAAGTTTCAATTTGCTCTTGGCTTTTTCCTTCTGATATTGTTTCTCTTTCTGCTGCATTGAAGCTGAGATTAATTTACAAAAAGGTAGTTTTTGATCAAACCTTAGTATTTGCTTGCAGGTACTCTATTGCTACAAAATATGATGCTCTCTAAGATACAATCCACAGCGTATGTTCCAAGCATAAAGAGGTTAGGGCCCTCTCTGTGGCAGACTACTCTAAATCCGTCAATTTTCCAACATGACAGACTTCTTAAGGCAGAAACATTAAGGAGGATTTACTCGCCACTTTACGTACACAGAGGCTTTAGAAAGAGGAGATGGAGAAGTCGCCACCTGGGGGGATGTTTCTCACCTATGATGTGCTTGTTGCTTCGTCTCACTGCCAGGATGTCAGGTTTAATTCTGCATTGTGGCCCTGTCTTCTTCTTTAAGCTGTTTGCTGTGCTAGGTGTGCAGCCATTTCAAAATATAAATAGGAAGAGGCAAAAACACAGAACCAAAGCCAGTGATGCAGTAGACAGGGAGACAACCCCTGAAACTGTGATGTACAGTACTGACTGGTGAAACCAAAAGTAGAGTTTTCAACAGTTTTGTCAATCGCTCCTCCTTGTTCCAACTGAAGTCAAATTGAGAAACAAAAATAAGAGATTCTTTAGCTTCTTGTGATGAATTTCAGAGATAAATGGAAATGTGGCCAGCGTAAAGTCATGATAGGGATTTATATCAAATCCTTCAGATCTGATTGGATAACAAAAAAAAAGAAGCTAATACGGAGCGACATGGAGCTGTAGTGAGGAACTAGGCTGTTGACCTGCCTCCACCTAACCCCATTAATGTGCCAGAGTGTCCCATAGGAAAGAGGGGATGTGCTGGTATTTAGCAGATGTGGGGAAGATGACAAGCATTTGCAAAACCAATCAGTTGTTTTTCATCCTTTATGTCATTTCTCTGGTTAAACAGAAAAATACTTTTTGAAAACAAATCTAACCTTTGTGTCATGTGTTTTCGAGCGTGAAATTAGCTCACAAAAAAACCAAAACAAAGGTAGCAGTTTGCAAAGAAGGCACGGCACTAGAAAACTTACTTGAACAAGACAACGCTGATGGTTGCAGTTTGCTTAATCTGAGTTTTCAAACATCCATCCATTTTCCTGCAACCTGCTTATCCAGTTAAGGGTCGCAGGGGTGCTGGAGCCGATCTCAGCTGTCAATGGGCGAAGGCAGGGTTCACCCTGGACAGGTCGCCAGTCTGTCGCAGGGTTGACATATAGAGACAAACAACCATTCACACTCACATTCACACCTACGGGCAATTTAGAGTCTTCAATGCACCTAAGCTGCATGTCTTTGGACTGTGGGAGGAAGCCGGAGAACCCGGAGAGAACCCACGCTGACACAGGGAGCAAATGCAAACTCCACACAGAAGGTTGTCCAGCCCGGGTATTGAACCCTGGCCTCTCTTGCTGTGAGGCGACAGTGCTAACCACTACAATACCGTGCAGGTTTTCAAACATAACTTTTTTTTTTTTTTTTTTTTTTTACAAGGAAAAAAAGACTTCAAGGATGCATAGGTTTACTGTTTAGTCTGGAAAAAGCATGTTGGGTAAACTTTCCCCATCTCTGATCAGTGCACAGCTGCTTCCCTGAGCTTTTCTATAGAAACCATTTAGAACTGTCTCCCATTCTGGGGATGAGACAGTCCTGAATGGGGCTTGGATAGGGGTATTTAGATCAGGAGGTGGAGGACAAGGGAGCGCTGAATAAATTAGAGCACAGCCATGCTCCTTAATACATGTACCCAGAGCTTTTTCCAAATGAAAACACACACACACACACACACACACACACACACACACACACACACACACACACACACACACACACACACACACACACACACACACACACACACACACACACACACACATAAACACACCCTCATCCAATGATACTGCTCTGCTAGCTAAGACCATGCACGGCCATGACCCACAAGCTTTACACGATCAAATGATCAAAGGGGTTAGCTAGTTGCCCTAAACCACATTTGATTGGACAAATGTATGTACAGGCATTTAAGTTTAAGAAGAATTATCCAAAATATTCAAACTTTTTCACAGAGAACAAATAGAAATTTGACGTAAAACACTGTAATACAATTTGTTTGACATATATTTGTCAAATACCAAGAGATAACTGAACAATTAACACAAGGACACGTGATTAGAACTTGTGTTAATTCTGTTTTTAATTTTTGTGTTTTTAAAGAAACCGCCTGCTTACAACATTATGTTTATAATTTGTTCAGATTTAACTTAAATACCAAATCAGAATGCACGCTAAAAGCAGGTAACATGACGTTGGGCTGAGCTGTTCCATTTATGTTTTATAAAAACTACAATAGTTTGCTTTGATGGTACAGATGGTTCTCTGCAAAGCCAGAAGATATAATGTAGCTGGATTATCTGCTTTCTTTTCTGTGTAATTGAGGCTGTCCCACTTGCAGGTTTTGGGAAGTTATTCTTAAAACAGGAGCATATGGTGGGAGTGTTGTTGCTTTTAGACAAGCTGACTCATAGTAGCATAGTACTTTGTCAAGGACTATGATTCCCATAGCATCAACTTATTTTTCTTCCAACACACCATTGGCAAAACCTAAAATCCCACTTCCATTTCTTTTTTGGTATAATTTGTATCCATATTCAACAGGAGCTGTTTAGAACTGGTTGAGCATGGACATTTTGCGATATTCTAGAGGGATATTTGTACTTGACACAATTGCATACCAAATAATGATCTTGCCAAACAACAAGGCTCTGATTATTCATTTTATGAGGTCAAATGAGGTGCTGAGATTGCTGTTTATCTTGATAATGTGAAATACTGAAGCCTTGAGTTATTTTTTTCTAGCACTCACAGGCTCAATGAATAAAAACACCTGCATGTGGTTGGATTACAGAACAAAATGATTTTGCTCTATGCCTCTGTGTGTTTTCCTTTCAGCTGATTAACCAGAAGATCAGAATGTGCACGCAGCTGAACAACTGCAGGTCATTTGTTTCGGTGCTGGAGTACCTCCTCGCCATTGGCAATTACCTCAACGAGAACACCAGGAAGGAAAAGGCCAAGGGATTCCGCCTCTCCTCCTTATCTAAAGTATGACTCCTCCACTGTTGCTTGACCTTTGATAGAGTTGCAGCACAAGGCTAATAAGACTACTCATTGATATACACAGCAGGATTTCTCTGCATCTTCCTCCAACTTTCTTTTTTGCTCAGGTTCTCTCAGGTCTCTGACACAGTCCTTCTGACAATTGTGTCACTACCTGGCGTCACAAGAGAAATTAAACTTTGCACAAAGTGTGGCCAGAACATCTTAGAAGTGAACCATCATTAACTATAGTCAGTCAGAGGATATTTTTACAACACAAATGTCTAAGACAGTTTTCTGTTTTATTTAAAAAGGTACAATTTTACCTTTTTTGGAGATATGAGTATTCACTGTGTTGCCGAGAGTTAAGCCCCTACTCCACTGGGCAATGTCCTCCGCTCACTTTAATGAAGCCAAGGCCTCGTGTTCCCTCAGAGGTGTTTCCAGGTCTAATTGAGAATAGTAAACTGTTGCTGCTGGAGACAGGCTCACATCAAATTAATGGCCGCCTGCTCCCAAGAAAAATGCATCGAGGTTATCTCAGATCTTGGTTTGGTTCTTGTTTTTTTATTTGTGAGCGTCAATACTTGGTGCTTGTCTTGTATATGTAGTCCTCGGAGACTAGCTAGGGCCTTAAATTGGTAAACAACATAACCTAGAAAAAGATTATGAGGGTAAGCAAAGTCCACCAAAGGGACTCGTGAATGTTTCCCTTTTTTAAATTATTATTTACAAAACTTTTCACTCTAAACGAATGAGAATCTGTAAAAGATAACAAATATATATGTGTGAATGTAAATGTGGGCCCATCCAATTAAATATCTATTTTGCAAATATATATTATCACCAACATTTCACATTTAAGAGTCCTCCATAAGTGCCACAAATGGCGAACTACTCAAGTCCAGTCGGTTACTTTATATAGGCCCATTCATTTTTGTTCTTATAAAAGCACACATCTGTTTATGGGCTTAATGAATTAACAAATTTTCTTTATTTACATTGTGCTTTTCTTTTGACTAATAAATTGTAGAGGTCGATTGTTCCCTGCCTATAGGTGTGAAGTGTATCAATAGAGAAGAAAAGGGAGTGAAAGTGTTGAAATATAAATAAGAAAATAATAAATTAGGTTGAATGATGGTTAATTAGTTACAAGTTATGATCAGTCAGAAAGAGACATGGTTCTAAATATAAATAGCTATTTACAGACTGAGTGGGCTTAAATGCACAATAGCGCTAATTGTGGTTTACAAAAAGTCACTACATGTTTACAATTGTGTAGGAAAACTCAGTGAAATATGCAATAATTAAGATCACTGCATATGATGGAATAGTGCCATTACAATTTTTCCCAATGGCTGGCTCCTCCATTTCCTTGTAGAAAGCACTGTTCCTGCAGCTTTGCATGCTGCATGGGTGCCAAAATGATTTGATTAAGCTAAGCAAAATGGAGAAGGGCCTCACATTGGTCTTTGCCTGGGGCCTCCAAATCATTAAAAGTCCCTGCTCACAGCAAGGTATAAGCATAGTTATTTAAAATTAAAAATCCAAGGTAAACCTTTATTGAAGATACTAAAACACAACGCAATGGACATGTGGGATAGAAAAAAATGTCTCTTGATTAATGTCAACAAAATTCTTTCCCTGCCCTTCAGTTAGAAAAGATATTTGTAAAAGCAAACAAAAGGGTAGATTTCTCAGTTCACGTTTGTCTTGCTTCCTTTATGCTGTATGTCCTTGTGCTGTGTGAAAGGTAACTAAAGGTTTGTACAAGCCATGCCCTTTATTTAAACTCTGTGTTTTTTCCCTCTCCAGCTCACCCAGCTCCGTGGGAAAGAGAGCAATTTCACCTTGCTCCATGCCCTTGTGGAACAGATCATGTTGCATGAACCAAGCCTGCCCACTTTTACCCAGGAGTTGACAGAATTTGAAACTGTCCCAGGAGGTATTTGCTAATCACAATTTGATCAAAGCTGTAAAAAAAAAAAAAAAATCTGTGCGGTACTTTTCAATTGAGGTCTATTTAGTGAAATGTGTATTTTCTGACTGTGCTACTTTTTTTCTTCTCTTTGTTGGACAGCTTCCATCAAAGGCCTGACCGCAGAAGTAGATGGTGAGTAGATCACATTTTACTACTGTGCCCAAAGACTGTTGTTCTCGTATTTGCTGAGATCACTGTAATACTGACCCTAACTTTGTGTAATTGTACTTTCCCTATACTTTGTTGAAACACCATGATCTCATTCTCAGGGAAATATAGATAATAATAAATAAAGATGATGACTTACAAACTGTTGCTACAAGCACCAATATGGCACTACACAGGATCACACAGGAGACAGCATCTGATTTAAAACAGCTATTTGCTTCAGTGGTTGAATATGATCGATGGTAACCAAGGTATGTGTGTTTGTGTATTTCTTCAGTCCTGAAGAATGAACTGCAGAAAGTCATTCAGTATAAAAAAACATATAAGAAGAAAGGAGTTCATCACCCAAACTTCTCCAAAGACCTGAAGGTGAAGTAATAAATCCTGTAATAACTATGTTGTCTTGCATTCATTTAAAAAAATGCAATGTGTCTTCTTGAAAACAAACACAGTATTGATTGCATTTCTTCTTGTAAAAATTAATTGTTTAAAATCTGCTTTGTCTAGCTAATAGTGGTCGTCTTCTCTTCTCTATTGGTACATTGACTGCTACACAGATCCTTTACGGGATGCTACAACAAGCTAACTGTTGCGTTGGCTAACTCAAGGAACTTGCTACTGCTTGATCAAAAGGGAAACATATATATGAATACATTTTAACTATGTTTTAAAGATGTGTTCACAACATGCATGGTTTAATTTATTTTCTAATATGCCACTCACTATAAGTTATCACCCCAAGGGAGGTAGTGCTCCCTTGAAGCAATATTTTGTTTTGCCCAATCACACATTGGCATGAACAAAACAAATTGATTTTATTAAATGAATATAAGAGGTCCTGCCCTAAGGAAGGACAGCATGAGCCCGTCCTCCTCTGTCCTCCACCACCACTTCATTGTGCAGGTGTTGAAGCATTTTAAATCAGATTGTTTTTCCAAAGAAGTCAGAAAAATATTTTATGAATGACACCAAGAATTACATTTATATATATATAAATATTTACACACACATTCAATGTAGGCTATGCAGGGTTTGACCCATAACAGATTGCAATAAAGTTTGAGCAATGATTGTCTGAACAAATGAAAACTCACCAGGACTCCATTGTGCTTTTCTTTATACCCTAGGCTGCAATTGAAAAATATAACACGGATCTCTCTGTACTGACGAAGACATGTGAGGAGATGAAGAAACTCTACTCTGTCATACTGGTAATCCATGAGTTATTATTTCAATATCTCTTTTGTACAGCCTCACAGATGGATAGTTCTCTGTTCCAGTAGTGTCTAGATGGCCCTCTTCAGTTATTTGTCATCTAACAGTATCTCCCCTCCCACACACTGGGAGAGTACATCATTTTACAAGGAAGAAGTCTCTGGGGATACTTTACTCTCCAATAGGTGTCCTTCAGGGCTTACAGCGGGATATAATGTATTTGACATAGTGATTAACTGTGGCCTACACATTATTTAACAGCAAATGTAACCGATTTGTGGCCTTGAACTACTCTTTATTTACTCCTTTGGATCATTTCTTCATCCTGACCCTTAAATGTGCGATGTCACATCAATGAATGGTCTACAAAAATATGAGAAAGCTGTGAGAGCATCACAGATGGGTTTCTTTCTCTTTTTTTTTTTTCGTTTAAAAAGTATTAGCACATACCACAACGTTCTTCGGTTTATTGCGTTTGTGGAAAAGTAGTTCATATTTGGAATAATCATTTTGTCATTATTGGTATCTCATTTTAAATATATTTGTAACATGTTACAATGAATTCATTCATACTTGCACTATTATTTGAGTGCTCTCTGGTTTTGACTGGACTCTATGAGACCAAAAATGAGATTTTTTTATGAGAAGTTTACTTGCCTTTAAGCATTGTGTTGAGATTAGATCACTCATAAAGAAAATTCCTCTGTCACACATATCAGATTTAGTGGAGGTTCTGATCCCTTTGTATTCTTTTATTGCATCGTCACACAGCCCAGGACATTTCTTTTGCTCACCAACTTGGTTAGATGAGGTTTATAGAGCTCAAGCCTACTTTTGACATCTTAACAGGTGCTATGTCTTTTTTACCCACCAAAAACAATCAATACAAAAGTAATGCCCATCTTCACTCTTTCCCCATATCGCTATGTACAATCCATCATCAAAGAGAGTCCAATTACCCTTCCCGCTGTGTTTGAGCACTGAGATATTATATTGAGAGTTGTGAGCTTTAGGACTGACAGGGAATTGGGTTGTATTAAGCCCACAATTAGATCCCTGTGTACTGCAAACTTTTCCAACAATTCCCACACTAGTAAGCAAAGGGGGAGGTGAACACAGTCAGTGCTATATAGTAAGTGCTCATAATACTAGGGATATCCTTCCGATACTCAATTTTGCAGCTTTGTTTTCACTACCAACATTGTCTCAACCCTTCTGAATCCTTTTCTAACTCCTATAGCTCACCTTTGTGACTGGTGGATATTTTATAAGAAAAATCAATAAAGTAGGCTGTAAGGGTTTTCACATGCATCGACATGGCTTTCAAAGGAAGAGTTGGATATTTCTGTAAAAATGCATATCGGCTTTCTTGCAGAGAGTGAGATGTACAGTAAATATGAAGCTACAACCAGTAGCTGGTTAGCTTAGCTTATCATAAAGACTGGAAACAGGGGGAAACAGCTAGCCTAGATGACTTCCTGGTTAAAATGACTTCCCTTGGCAAAGATAATAGTTTTGTATATAATTCCCCTACATCCACAGTTTGTTCATTTGTGAGCTGTAGAAGTTTCTGCAAGTTTTCAGTCTTTATGAAAATATGAATGGTTTCTGCTCTCAGCAAGAAAGCCAAGAGTAAATGTCAACCTACAATCCGGTGGCATACATATTTTTTGTGTAGCTTCCATTAAGACATTACCACCCAAACTGGGTTGGTTGTACATTGACACCACATGAAAACACCTTGCAGAGTATGTACTAGACAATCCTCTTAGGAAGGCATCTTCTCCCAAGTAAGCACATTTCCCAAAATGTCAAACTATTCCTTTTAGTGAAAGATCCTTCCGAGATAAATCCTTAATATTTCAGTATTGTCCTTATTATTCTTCACATAAATCACTCCTCCATGTATTATTGAAAATGGTCCAGTGGTTTAGTGGCTGTGGCCTTTTAAAATGTAACAATTTGACCTTTAACTGTAGTGTCCCCTTCAGGCCATGAGTTGTTTTTAATCATTAGGCAGCAGTGCCAAAATGTACCATCATTCCTGCATGTTTAAACGAAAGTTGGACCAGTGGAAATATTTAACATACTGTATATTTTCGATGATTTTTCTTACAGTGAACAATTACGTTTGAAATGTTATTTTTTATTTTATTTTAGCATATCCCAGTCCATTCTGTCGTCTGTAAATACCAGAGCAGCATGCCATCAAGCATCACTCTTCCAAGTTTAGACTAAATCAGACCAGTGGCATTTAAAGATGGACACAGCCTCATTCTTAGTCCACAGCCCCACCTGCGTCCCTCCTCCTCTCCTCCCCTGATTTCACTGTTTGGGGACACTGTTCTAATATTCTGTGTGTGAAACCTCCTGCATTTACAACAAACCCCTTCAGGAGCATTGGAGAAAATGATTGAGACTGACTGGGCTGTAGTGTCATGCAAGAGAGCAGAAGGTTGGGGGAGAAGGTGACATATTTAGTCACTTGTCATGGGGAGAATTCATAATGATGCCCTTGAATAGCAAACATGCATTTTTTTAAACATTGAAGAAGCTCATGGAAATTTGTAGTGCGTTTTTAGGCCCTCTTTTGTATGTTATTTTGGAGGCATGATTTTAAAAAGTATAATGATAACTAGTTACGTTCTAGGCATAAATCAAAAAGGCTGATACAAACTAAATATATGTATCACTACAGAAAATCTTAAATACAAACTTGTGTTATCTATCAATCAATCAATTTATTTTTCACATGAAATCGTATAAGGTACAATTCCAGTTATTCTCCGAAAGTCCTTCAACTTGTGGAATGGGGATAAAAAAAACATTATCTTGCAGCTCATCTATACTTTCAAAATGTTATCCAACACAATTGATCAAATTCTGATAGCGAAACAAATCATTTTGGGGCGATTGTGACGCTCAAAACAATTATCCACTGTTTATCGGCTGCAACTGTCCATGTTTGCCAAATGGCTAGTACACCACTGCTTGTTAGTAAACTGTCGGCTGTGGTAAGTAAGTGTAACTCGCAACTGACTAGCAGAGCCACTGATACTATGTGCTCTATTTTCTATATGGTGTTAGGGGAAGATTTATGCAAAGAATGGCTCTATTGCGCCATGATTTCAGTACTGCCCAATAAAAAAAAAAAAAATGAAATCCCCCCAAAAATGTGACATGGTCTCAGTACTCTATATTTTACAGTCTTTCCCATGTTTTTTAACAAATATTTTCTCACATGTATGTGTTTAGAAGCAAATCACAGATTGTACTTTACCTTGACTTTTAACATATTAAGAAGTAAAGAATAGCTTGAGCCTTAACTTCAACCTGCAAAGTCAACAGCATGCAATGAGCCAATTAGTACACTTAGCCACTGTGACCCTTTCTGATAAAATTTGACTTGAGAATCACAAACACATTTTTTGCCTGCGACCCTAAACCCCCTAAGGGTTAGTATTAATTCAGCATAGCATGTGGACCTGGTTATATAAGTGCACTCAAGGAATGGATTTCATGCTGAGGCAGTATATGAGCTAATTATATCAAAAGACCATTGTTAAGAAGAATTTGCATGACCCAGGCACCAGTTAACTACTGAAACAGAATGCGGGTGCTAATTATAAAATATTTTTCATAAAGATCAAAAGGTCTCAGAATGTGTAATTCCTGTTGGACAAAAGTTTTTTTAAATTTCCAAGCAACTAATCATGTTTTTTCCTCCTGTCAAGGTTAAATTCGGTGAACCGGCGGATCAAGACTCTCAAGAGCTCTTTGGGTTGATCTGTCATTTTATCCACGAATTCAAGGGGGCCCATGCGAATGTTCTATGAGTTACATGAGTACTTATGAGAAACCACTGAGACAGCAGCGATGCCTTTTAAACAAACCAATCAGGTCTTATTGTCTTAGTCTCAGGTCAGAAACAGTAAGACACCCACACAAAAAAATGTTTATATAACTTTTAATGCAGTATTTAACATTAAAGTTATGGTATAATGATTTTGGTAGCTGTTTGCATTTTTTTCTGTGTACAGATATCTTATTTTACAAAGAGCTGTGGATGTGTTTCATTGTATAGACATGCATTATGAAGTTTATAGTGATGCCCATGCACCTGGTCAATGGGATGTCAATGGAAATCAGTTTTGTGAATATTAAATTGAAGTTGCAGTATTTCATGTCAGAAGTTGGTTTGATTTGTATTAACTTCATTATTACTGACTTTAATTTTGAGAGGAATCAGTAATGCAGGATTTGCAACTCCTGGATGCTAATGTGTGTCGCTGCTACTCACAGCTGTCTGCTGGCGGAGAAACAAAACAAACATCACTTTGGAGCCCTTCTGTACTTTGTGTGTATGATTATTTTGAAAATGCAATCGTGCTGTGGTCAGGGACGTTTTCCTATCCCAGCGCTCCTGAGGAGCTTCAAGGCTGCCACTTATTAAGGAACACATACCACTGTGGCATGAAGAGAAACACAACATTCCTCTTAAGATAGAAATATATTTTCAGGCAGAAAACTCCAGTTCTGACGAGTGAAGCCAATGCAGTAGTGTCTTAAAACTTGCATTCTCTCTAATGGCCAGCAGGTTGTAAAAAGAAGTCTAATTGTATGATAGTCTATTAGAAAATGACCCTACTTTTCATTTGATTTATTACCACAGGTAACAGTGTAAACATGAGTTAATTGTCCCAATCACCAGTTTCAAGTCTTCTTCAATACATCATGATGTCCTTTTAGTAAATGATGGTACCTTTTAGAGTAAAATAGACCATAAAGCCGAGTATGCTTTAGGGCGGCTGTGACTGACAGGTCGCTGCAGCTACCAGAGCAGTATGCAGTGTCTCTATGTCGCTCCTCCGCATTCAAAATATGGTAACTTCCGTTCACTGGTTGCAAATGCCAAGATGGCGACGGTGATGGCCAAATCATTGTTAAAAAAAAAGCACTATTTACATTTCTAGGTTGGTCTTAAAAATCTTAATTTGAGTATATACTTTGCCAGCCACATCAATTTTTTTTACAGGATATTCAACCTTTGTTTCCTTAAAATGCATGTAATACTTGACTTCTTTCTTAACAGGGCTTGTACAAATGCAATAAAGTTGTCCATGAATATGAGATATGAGTTTAAAGATAATTATATTCCCTCCTCAGCAGTGTGAATGTTAGTTTATGGCTTTTGTCAGTTACACCTACAGTCTAACGCGTTGTCTTTTTGATTCTTCACAGTACTTTTGTACTTCACAGTACCATCTGCTTTTTCAGAGAGTATAAACGCCTCCGTACATACGCAGAGTTCAGGCGGCGTCTGCGGAGGCTCACCCCTCAGAGCCAAGCGCGAGTATAAACAAAGATTCAGTCTTTGGTTAGAACTGATTTATGTGTTATACAGATAAATCAGTGACATTTAATCACTTAAGACATTTAAGTTGACAGCTGAGTCACTATTTGTAGTTGTACCTGTGCACTGTGAGGGTGTAAAGAATCAGACCCCTTAGAGGGCAGGATATGTTTCTTGTAAAAGGAAAATCCACTTAATATTATTAAAACGTTGCATCAGCAGAAAACTGATTCATGAGCAAGAAACATATTTCCATTAAAACAGAAGATTTTATCACATTACTTTTCCAATTTGTCAAAATTGTAGCTGGATGGATCACTCAGGCAATTTTTTGTACTGCTTTTTGAAATTAAAAAGAAATAAGTGACCTCACTTTAAACATGCACTCAAAATCAACTCTAAAAGTCACTTCAAATTATACGGGCATCCATTTTCTCTCTTACTTTGGAATTAGTTTAACTTTTAAAGACACATACATATAACCGTTATGCATTTTGTTCCCTTGTCACAATCTGTACTGCTACATTTTTCTTTTATCTTAAAATACTTTATTAGGATTAAATACTAAATAAGGATTAATCCTCAGTTTGTTTGGGCTCTGCTGTACTCAAAAGTCATCATTGAATTTTTCTAATTATTTGTAAAAAAGTAATACCTTTGATTTTACTGTTTCCTCTGTAACAAGTTTGTCTGAATGTCAGTATTGTTTTATTCTTAAAGCAATGGATCTTTTCAAATTCAGTTTTTGACTAACATTTCGATATGTTATGTACAACACAAAGATTCAACCAGTCTTTACTTAATTTCTCATATAGACTATCTTACATTCAGAAAATCCATTGTCATCCCCATTCATTGATACAACCAATGTGTTAATGATTGAATTGTTTACTAGAGTACAGAATTCTTTACAAGAGCACAAAGTTCTTTATAGCTTTAACAAAAACAAACAAAAAAACTGTCTGGAGAGGTTCACTGACAGATTATTTCACACATTAACTTTCAGAGGGTAGCATTCGGTTGCCCTTTCAAATCTGAAAGAATTTGGATGTATTTGTGATTTAAATTCCTGCTCTTTGAGCAAGGCACTTCTCACTTACGTGCTTCAAGCTGGATAAAGTTCACTAGCCAACAGACACAAGAATATAGAGTAACTAGCTAGTGGGAAAAAGTAGCCAGGTGGGAGGGCCATGCCTAATGTTTCTTCCTGGCATACAGGCTACATTTGTATAAGGACTACAGAGAAAGAGAGAGAGGAGGAGGAAGAGGTAGAGGGAGAGAGAAAGAGAAAGAGAAAGAGAAAAAACATGGATAAGACCTGAGACAAAAAAAAAACTTTGCCAATGAAGCCTAATGTTACTGTCCAATTACCAGGTTATTTAGTGAAGCAACTATACTGCAGACTGAAGTCTCTCTACGTATCAGCAGGTTGGCGTTAAATACGTCCTGAGAATGAAATCGCTGCATCGTTACTGCGCTTCATAAACTTCCATTTTCCAACACTCAGATTTTGAGTTCAATCCAGTAACTACACCTTTTTCATTGCTGTTGTCGCTCAAATTAAGTTCAGGGATATTTTGTGTGGCGGCACTAATCATTTAGCTTCGCTGCATTGCCAGTGAATGCTTTTAGGGGAAACACTTCCTGATCAAGACTATTTCATTAGAATCAAGAATGAATATAGTAAAGTAGCTGGCTGCACATGAATGTGTAGTCGGCTTATGGAAAGCTCTGAACAGCTTGAGCAGTAAGCTGCTAGTGTGAAGGTGTAATTATCGGTATTATTATCCCTAATTGGAGAACAAACTTTGCCAACATGTTTGCAGCAGAAAAACATAGCTTCATATTTGTAGCCTCTGTAGTATGAACTGGAGGGATTCCTTATAACCTCGCCTTTACAGGTGTGAAATACCTCGCCTGCTCTGTGTTTTCTGTGCGGGGAAGCTCTTATAGCTCCCTCTCCCCCTTTGTTTATACCTTCATGCCATCATCACATGCCAACTTCAACTCCAGCCTGCATCCTGGTTTCATTGAGTGGACAAACATGAGAGTTTTATTCAGAGGGTACCTCTAACTTCTGTGAATGCAGAGCAACATTGTACAAATTTTAAGAAAAGGCACATAAACATACACAAATTTGCATGTGGTTCCTTGTGGGATTGCATTTCTATTTTGGGAAAGTTTGTTCAGAGTGTACTGCCTGTTTAATTGGCAGCTAAGGGAATAAAACAAATTCATATAGACACAAATTCATATAGACACACATTCATATAGACACAAATGTTTATATGAACAATGGATCCAGTGACTACTGTAGTACTGTCTCCTGAAACTGTATTTCAACGAAGCTCTACAGAGGGTTTTAGCATATTTCAGCTCAATGTTTTGTTTTAACTGTCCACAGCTTTACTATTTTCCTTGTCACCTCCTTGTCACACGCAAAAGAAAAAGCTCTGATAACTGTGCACCATCTGCTCCGCATCAAACAACCGACCAAGTAAGCAACTAGCTGGTGAACATTGTGGTGCATTTAGCAGCTAAAAGCTAGATATGCACTGATCGAAAACTGGACAATTTTCAGCCGATCGGCCATGTCCAATGATGAGCCAATCAGTCTTATATTTCAGATTTTTTGTCGGTCACATTATACACACATGATAGTTTTACGTAGGCACAAAGCAGCACAGACAGTAATGTCACAGCCACACACACACACACACACACACACACACACACACACACACACACACACACACACACACACACACACACACACACACACACACACACACACACACACACCTTGTCATCAGTGAGTTAGTTCTTCAGCGTGAGTGAAGAAGTCATAAAGCTTGCAATATGTCATAACTTCAAGTCCAAAATCAGCTATAAAGAAAAAAACTTAATTTTGAACAACTAACTATCTACTAGGTTGTAATTAATTCACAGATAATTATCTTTCGGGCGGTTGTGAAAAAAGTCTTGTCAATTATTGTTATTTGAAACAAAATAGGAATCTACAAAAATCAAAATCTGCAGTTAAGACTTAAAAACTAATCAGAATCAGCAAATGAAACTAAAATGTCAAAAATATTTTTTCAGGAATTAGTGGAGAGTGAATACTGGACCTATATTTATCGGTCCGCCAGAAACACCTCCCCAAATGAATGTTGCTAAATATTTGCAGGTTATTTAAATAAGCAACAGTTTTCTAACATTTCAACTTTAAGCAGTGATAATATGTCAATGTTGTATTTAAAGCTTGTGGTGCTGCCCCGAAGAGGCCAACAAATCAAGCCAAATAAATTCCTAAACTGTTGATTTTCAAAAAATCTTTCCTCAAACCAAATGTTAAAGTATCACTGTGAAGAAAAGTGGCTGCGTCTCTCTGATTGTTTTTGGCCTAGTGCCCATTTTATTGTTTTGAAAAGTGGCATATGCAAAACTTTGGATTTATGTTCAATTAGTGTAAAACTATATACAAGACATTTCGTAAAAATGAGACTGCGCCTTTTTTTAGGATGACCAAAGCAGCTCATTATGTGCATCAGGTCTGTCCAATAAGGTCAGCGTGTTATATGCAGAGTACACACTCCTGTTTTGGCCACTAATTAAATTCCAGAGAGACTTCACCTAGAGTCTGGGTTTTGCAGGACCATAGATTGCTGTACACACACACACACACACACACACACACACACACACACACACACACACACACACACACACACACACACACACACACACACACACACACACACACACACACACACACACACACACACACACAAACTGATAAAGGGATTTTTGCTTCAACCGGTTCTCTATTCATAGAACTACAACTCACTCTGACACTCTGCCAAATGATTGTTTGAGATAATCTTTTGTTTGGTTCACGGTGAAGCAGTTTTCACCACGAGAAGCCCAAAGACCACGGCCGCCACCATCACTAAAGACAACAAGGTCATGTCCAACAAATTTCTACAACTGACAAAGTTCATTTTTTCAGACCTTTTTTAACATAAAAAAATAAAAGACTGCTGTGATATTAGAAGCTTTTGAACATCATTTCAACCCTAAAATAATACTAACTTCATCGGGCCAGTTTAAATTTTCACAGTATGCTTAAAGATAAACCATATTCAAACACAATATTCCAGTATTTCACACATACTGTATACACCATTTGAAAAATGGCAAAACTTTTGAAGAAAGTGCTCCTTTATTGTGACGATCGATGGGTACCTAAACCCGGCTTAACACGGGCCCCACAGCTAAATAATGGAAGATCAGAGTATTGATAAGCGTAAACGTTATTGTTTTTTATAGTGGTACCTTTACAACGTGTCCATGTTATTAATTATCACACTGCAGCATCTCACCTGCTCTCTGTGTCGGGACTGTGCATCTCCACATACATACACACACAGTGAGTGTATGTATGAAAAGTCAGAAAAGAGAGGCTGAGGTTGAGACACTGAAGTGATCTTATTACTCAAGTTGACGGCAACTACGCTTGTTACCGTAAGTGTAATAAAACCTTCATCAGTAAAAAGAAAATACTTTATCAAAACACCTGTTCAATAAGCAGAACCATGTTACCATGTAGAAGAGAGATTGTCCAGTCTCTCATCCACCGTCGCTCTGTTTGGACATGCATTTTGTGCCAAATTGTTACAAACAAAAGTCGTCCGTATGTAGTCCAACTGTGTAGCTTAGTTTACGGCGAATCTTAAAATTCAACAAATGAATCTTTACATATCTTCTGGCTGATACAAATCAGCCCCTCCTCCCTCTACCGGCAATACCGACAGTCATGTGATTCCCATGAGTAGAGGGAGGAGGACAGAGGACAGGGGAATGAATGATACTGACTGATATCTGTGTTCTTTATAAACTTATAAACAGGCAGGAATAGACTGTTATTTATTTAATTGACATTTTAGGATTTGTTTCCAGTGAGATATTACTGAGTATAGTGTCTTTGTTGTTGTAAACATTTATTTTGTGTCATTAGAAAAAACATTAAACACAAGTTAAATTTAGAATAAAAATAAATTCTATTCCTGTTCTGAATGTATATATTTTTTTATATCCATATATTTTAAAATCTAAATTATTTAGTTCAGCTGAAAAACCCTGGACAACTGTCGCAGGGCTGATATAGAGACAAACAACCATCGCACTCACATCCACACCTACGGGCAAAATTTAGAAGTTACCTAAGATGCATGTCTTTGGACTGTGGGAGGAAGCCAGAGAACCTAAGAACCACATGACACAGGGAGAACATGCAAATTGTCCAAAAAGTTGTCCAGAATTGAACCCGGCCCCTCTTGCTTTGAGTGCTAACCACTTCACCAGTCTTTTTTATAATATATTAAAATTGTTAGTTATGGTCAGTAAAGTATCGATTAAAAAAACAATAAGGAGCAGTAGTATCAACAAAATCCTAATGATACCCATCCCTAATTGTGAAAAAGTTCAGTTTCTCCTTTGATATATTCAAGTCTTCTCAGTTGTTAGTTTGGTCAGTAAATTTCAGGTTTGAGTCAATTCAGATCCATCCTTAGCTGAGGGATCAGTAATTGTTGATGTGATGAGTGCATCCAATAATAAAAGAAATGGTGTCATCACAATGAGGGAGCGAATGAGCGATGAATGAGCGATGAGGAGGTTCAACGGTGGCTCGCCATCTCTTTTGTCAGAAACCAAGTTCCAAGGCTCTTCAGGGGTTTGCAAAAAGGTAGCCTGAATAACAAAAGGGTTATTACATTCAGTCCCAAAGTTTAATTTATCTATGGCCATAGTGATTAAACACATCATCAAGATACACAATAAGGCTACTTTCATATAATAGCAATAACATTTGCTTTTAAACAGTACAGCATGTTCTTCAAGCAGCAATCATGAATTATACTTTTGACAATTAACATAAAATGTTCATTTATTCATAATAAACTTAACATTTAGGTGCATAGATGATTATCTCCGTATGCACAAGTAACACTGTTTTAACAATGGTGGGAACATGATAAGTACATTCAGGCTGCAATGCATAACTTAAACACCATTTTGCAATAGTGCAAAAATAATGGTACTCAAGTACAAAATATAAAGGAATGAGCCAAATTTACATTCAGCGTAAATAATGCTGACATTTTCTTTTATCTTTAGATTTAACACTCTTTATTACGTTCATCATATGGCCTAACACAGTTATAGTTAGTTATGGTGATAATAAAATCTGTCCTTAATCTCCAGATCAATTTCCTTAAAAATCCTGCTTCAGTTAATAAGTATACTGTAGGCCTACACCATTTATGTATCATAAATACTACAATCAGTAACAAACAGACCCGCAAACTACAATGACAACTTAACCTTATTCACTTAAAAATAATGCATATATTATATATTTGAACTTTAGCTTTAACAGCTTCTTACCAAAGTAGGATTTAACAGAGCAGATCCCCCATTTAAGCCTGGACAAATACACATGTTGGCTATGCTAGATAGCTACACCCACTTTGCTTAGCTGATACTTGACAGACCATGGGGTTGCAAAAATGTCCATTTAAATCCAGTGAAAATTGTTGCTAAGCAATAAAGGAAATATTTTATTACAGATAAAAGATAATTATTTGAACTTTCGAGGCCCCTCTTTTAAATTAAAAACAGACCAGTAGTGTAACTTCAGATTGCATTATAATTGGATTTCATATAATGTGCAAAATGATGTTGTTCTTGACTTCTTTGACCTAAATTTGGACATCTTGTTGCTTAACTGTTGCCTATCTTCGTGCTTTTTGGGCTATCCGAGCACCCATTCCGTAAAACCCGTCACTATTTTTGTCTGTTGCCCTCAATACTAAGTTTCACAAACACTTTCAACAACAATTTCAGACTTCACTCTTCCTGTCTGCTCCGGGTTAGCTCATGTTTATCTATATCTCTGTCTCAACATAACATAAGCTTCAAATAATACACACACCCCGGATCACCTGTGTGTCTGTGTTGAACATGCTCCTGAGAAGGGGCGGGACTTAACAAACTTCCACCAACAGGTAACTGTCACTCCGCCTTCTAACCAATAAGAAGTGCATTTACTCAAGTGGGTTACAGTAGTACAAATTCGAGGTACTTGTATTTTACTTGAGTATTTCCTTTTTATGCAACATCTCAGAGGCAAATATTGTACTTTTTTACTTCACTGGGCTACATATCTGAAAGCTTTAGTTACTACTTCCTGTACATTTTCCTGTCTAGTGAAAACCATTTATTTCCATAATCGATGATTCAGAATTATTTTTTTTCTGATCATTTGAAGGATAAAGTCTTAATTTATGGGCGGAGAAAAGTATCTTACTTCTTAGCTAAATCAATCAATTGAAATCCACATGGATCAGCTGGTAAATGCATTGTCACAAAGCTAAAAACATGTTTTTTTTTACTTTTAAGGGGAACATGGTTCTTACTAGACAGCGATGCTACACAATTATGATTTTACAGTATATGATACATTGCTGTAAAGTTAAAATTGGTACCGCCTTAAATATAAAATGCAACATGCACTTTAATGCAGCAGCAATGTTAATCCAGAAACATAACAAGCACTTAAGTAGAGGGTTTGAATATTCTTCCTCGTGCCATTAATGTAAAACAAAAATGAAATAAAAATAAAAATAAACTAAATAAGTCTGACAGCCCAATGAGTAAAGTTTAACTGGTCCTTTTTTCCCCTTCTTAACAGTAAATCTTACTTAAAATAAAATAATTTTCTCAACTGGGTTAAACTTGAAGTTGGTACACAGGATTTGTATTTCCAGGATATTTTTGTGTGTCTGCAAAGCTGATGCAACCTGAAGCTCCTAGGATTGTTTTGATAATGAAATAACCTCAGGTATTAATGTCTGAAGTTTTCTCAGGGGCTCGGGTTTGTTAACAGGAAGCTCTCTAAAAATCAAAGTTAGTTCTTGGCACATTAAGCTATCACCTCTCGGCTCTGAAAACTCTCTATTGCCATGGAAACATATTGACATGTACAACATTAGACCCTGAACCATTTGTCCGAGCTGGGTGATGACATAAATCTCCCCAAAATGGCAGGTATTTAGGTTAACGGTGATATCCTCAGAACGTTATCCATTTACAGATGGATAGATGCTAAAAACTCCATTGTGTCTGATGATTGAAATTGGATTTGTACAGTTGTATTAAGTATCTAAAAACACAATCCAATTAGAAAATATCTATCTTTAGATTTTAAAAGGATGTATAAAGCTTGATTTAATCTAATTCTTTATTCCAAATTGTTGTAACTCTGAATAAAACCGATTTTTATTGATATCCAATTATTTTTCATGCAAACCACCACCTGACATCGGTTGATGACAAGTCAACTGTACCCTCTGAACATGTTCAAATTATAAGTGAAACACTTTTCATCTAATTGCTCCTTGTGTGCTGGCACAGGCTGGTTTTTTTGGTCTGGGTTCAGATCCCTTTTGGTGGAGGGCTGTTTAAAATTCAACCATTGTATCACTTTCAACAGTCTAACCTAATGATTTGTTGTTCAGCCACAAAGATCAAAAAGCTGCATTTATAAGCATGGATTTAATGAGAAAGCAAATGAATCCCACACACCAAATGTGCTTTCCAGGATTCAGGCTTATTCCAGTGAAATAGCACAAAGCACACTTTACAAAGCCTCTAATTAAAACAATGTTTCTGAAAAATGTCTATCTATTCCTTCAGCAGTGCCTTAAGAGCACGCCACACTACCTCTCACTGCACATGTTTATGTGACAAATACACCTTTGGATGGTTTGACTGCTTTAATAAATTGCCTATAACACACTATAGTTGTAAGCAGCTACAAGGACATTATTATGTGTTCATTCATGTATTTGTCAACAAGTCTAGCCTTGTATGATTCCGAAATATTTATTCATCTAATAATTCTCTCAACAATAGCTGAGGAAATTCCATCTGCCAATGAAGGCCACATGATGCAGCTGAGAAACTATCAGAAGAAGAGGACCTTGAGCTGAGATTTGTATTTTTTTTTTTTTTTTTTTTTTTTTTTTTTACAAGGTCCTGAATCAGCCATCAAGCTCCACATGTCTTTGTGAATTTAGAAACTGACCGGTGAATGGTGTGTAAATGTGTATTGACAGTTCATAAATGTTTGTAATTATATAAAATGTGATTAAAGATATGTTATATTCTGTTATCAGGCCTTCATACAGCAGATATGGATGCTTTAGTAGTAGTTTTTATTTATTTTTATTACATTTCATTTAGTAATTTTTTTCCCAAATTTGGTACGAATTATAGGGAAGATAGTTAGTTGTGTTGAGCTTAAAAGCTGTCTCTGATCTCCAGAGTAATTCCCTCGAAAGAGCTGCTAAACTTAATATACATGCATCATTCATTTATTGTTAGAAGCTTTGATCTTCACATATGTTGAATTGTACACTTTAGACTTTTTACATGTTTGCATGTTTAGCTGCTCTGTCTAAAAATCTTCAACACAGCAATTCATTCAAATTATTTCGAAGACTCCTGATTGTCGCAGATGCTATTAATATCAGGTATCAGAAGCAAACAATACTATTTACACCCATGCAGAATAGCCAATGTGGCTATTTATGTATGGTGCATATACCATGGGACAGACAAGCATTCGGGTGCCAATAGCCAAAAATTGTTTTTGCACCTGACCCACCAATATTAGATACTGTATGTGTATCTAACCTACTAAAGGCCATGTAGTATATTTTTTCTAAACCTAATCAATTGCATAGTCAACTTGGCCAGGTGTAAATAGCTGAATAGCTGCATTGTAAATAGACACTTCAACTAATTAAACACCTGCACATCTGCTGAACCATCTACAATTAGTCCTCAATTACATAGTTCTGTCTAGGAATAGGACAAAATGATGTACATACCCAATAAATACTCATTTTCAAATTCCCTTATATCACATTACAACTATTACATTTTACTTTTTAGTTAAATTTCTATCAAAGAAAGATTTTTAAGCGGCTGTTGGTTCTAAATGATGTAGCTCTTTACAAGTCAGCTGAAGGTCGTTGAAATTGATCTTTTGTGATATGGGGAGCAGTGACACAAGGACAGAGGTGATGTCACATATTAAATATTTTGTGGTGTATATATTATATTCTCTCAGGACATTGGAGGACTTGTTGTTCTAATGCAGCATGATGCGGAGTGATAAAAACAACCAAGAGCCAATTACCTATGATATTCACTGACTTCTGTGGGAAAACCACAGGATTGTGGGAGCTTTACATTTTTCCTGAAAGATTTTCAGCCCACCTGTGAAATGAGATTATGTTTCACTGCATTACAGTGAAACCTACAGCCAGAGTGGACTGGGAAGTCTGGTAACTAGAGAAACTAAAAAAAAAAAAAACGTATGCTCAAGAGCATTTTCATCTCGATACTTCTAGATTACGGTCTGGGAATTCATGACATTTTATGGATTCCTTCCTGGATCAGAGAAAGTTAAAACTGTACTTATGTTTCTTCCAGGGGCGCCGAAAAGGGGGGGTAAAGGAGACGGATTCTAGGGGCCCATGATGGAGGGGGCCCAGAGAGGCCCCTAATGATGATGAAATTATAATACAGAAAAAATTCAGAGTGAGTTAGTATTCAGAGTGCTCAGTTCTTCCCCTACTGTACATGTCAACTGTCATGCTGTTCTTCTTTCACAAATATGGTAATGATAGTCAAAAATACCATTAAAATGCATAATTGTATGTAAAATAGCATCAAAAATTTTTGCCGCTGTGTTGGGGGCCCTGTAAAGATTCTTTTCATGGGGCCCAAAATCCCTAGCGGCGCCCCTGGTTTCTTCTCGGCATTATTAACACAAACCAATTATTTTGATGTATAGCTACATAAGTTGAAAGCAATTTTATGGAAAATTAGACTAAATATAAGCTTTTTGGCAAATTACGCAGGGACAGTTAATGACAACTTCTACCACATGTGCGTGCGTAAAGTGGATGGCCTGGCGCGCGCACACACGCAGCACACCACTGCGGGGAATCGCTGCTGTCGGACGCGTTGCTCGGAGTGGCAGTGAGGGCTATGGACCATACATCCAAGGATTCGCCTCTCAGACTGGAGCAGCCCTCTCTTACACATATACTTTTTTTGTCTCATCCACTCAGGTCTACCCGAAAATGAGAGGAATCAAAACAATCGGTGATCTTGTGAGCTAAAAATAAGATCTAGAGTTTAATTCGGACTGTTTTTTTTTTTTTTAATTTGTTGTTAACGTCTCACTTGGATATGGCACACATCTGGATCCAATAAGAGAATTTCACAGCGTCAGACCAGCGGAGGGACTCGGGAAACTTGTGTGGTGCAGGAGACTGTCTCAGTGAGGAAGAGGAGTGAGAGAAACCATGGTGAACTCCCTCATACTGGTGCTCAGCTGGACTGCGATCTGCGGGGTGGCGAGAGCTCAGAATGACACGGAGCCTATTGTCCTGGAGGGGAAATGTCTGGTGGTCTGCGACTCGAACCCGGCCACGGACTGGAAGGCTTCGTCCTCTCCGCTGGGCATCTCGGTGCGGGCCGCCAACTCCAAGGTGGCTTTCTCTGCAGTCCGGAGCAACAACCACGAACCGTCGGAGATGAGCAACAAAACGAGGATAATCTACTTCGACCAGGTTAAAACCATTATTATTATTATTTATTTTTTATATGAACATAACATAACAATGAACAAAAAAAATAAAAAAGTGCTTCACTTAGAAAATTCATCTTTCTCATTATTTTCCAACCTGTCAAAACCTGCCAGCCTTTTTTTTTTTTTTTTTTTTTTATTATTATTGTCTAATTTGCTCATTTATTCGTTTGTGATCAACCTTCACCCTTTATCTCACTGATGACAGAACATGACATTGTCATTGCAGTTAAGTGTGTAGCTCCAGCCCCAGAGGTTAGTTTGAGGCTAGTTGCAGTTGGCATGTGGATTCGGTACAAGTGCACATATCACACGCAGGCAGGGGTGTTTTTTTTTTTTAATAAAAAAAGTGACTGGATGATGTTGGAGAGCAGGCATCCCGCAGAGCCTGCTCACGCATTCATCAGTTCGCCTCAAGCTACCCCCGATAATGAAGCAACAAGATTAGTCATACAGCGGTGGGCAGAGTAACAACATCAATACCACTGATCCTGTGCCCTCTCGTTTGAATTACATAACATGATCTTCTGCTGTCAACACACTGCAAGGGATCTAATTGGTGTGGATCATGCGAGTGCTGTTGCTATGAAAGCAACACCTGTCAAAGGTCGTGTCTGAGGCTGCAGTGGTGTCTTTCACAGGTGAGCTCCAAGTGTTTGAGACTCTGCAGGTACTGACAGGGAGCTCTTGCTGCCTCCATCAATCCTGAGATTGAGAAGTTCATTTTTTTCTGTTTTGCTGTTATAATACTGCAGGTTTAATAGGACTGTAGGGTGCTTAAAGCCTTTTAGAGACACTCATGAGACAGCATTACATGTAATGCTAACTGACATATTCAGGGTGGATCTTTTCAGAAAGAAAAACTCCAATATTCATTCGGTTACTCTGTATGTGTCTCGTGAAAAGGCAGTATTGAGGGAGTGTTTGATCCTTTTCAGACAGTGTCTTCTTATCTGTAAAGAGTGAAAGAAAAATCCTGATTTTGCTCAGAACTGGAATTTGTCTATAAAACATGTCGTCAAGCATCATTTTTGGTTTTATGTGTAAGTAGCAAAGTTGGATGCTGGGTAGATCCAGGAAGGTTGAATTTAATTCCTTTTGAGGTGTGTTGCTTTCAGTTTGTGTGTCTGAGCAGAGGAGAGCCTATGAGCCAGAACAGTGAATCCTGTGGTGCATTGACATATTTAATCCTAAAGCCTCATTGTAGTAAAAGCCTTTGTTAAAGTGCTGGCTATATAAACACCTTTCTCATAACGTGTTTTTTCTTCCTCTCTCATAGGTTCTTGTGAATATAGGGAACTACTTTACATTTGAATCAGTGTTTTTGTCCCCGAGGAAAGGAATCTACAGTTTTAACTTCCATGTCATTAAAGTGTACCAGAGCCAAACCATTCAGGTATTATTTTTGTTTACTTCACAGAGCTGTGCAAATGATTTTGTTGTTAACACGTTTTAGTATTGGAGTGGGACAATATGTCTTCTTTAGGGACAGCATGGAAATGATTGGTGTGGGAAGGGGAGTGGAGGTTTCAGTATATGTTTAAAAAAATATATATATAGAAAAGTTAGAAAGACCCTCCACAGAGTTATTACTATTTCATTTTAAACCTCCCCATAGAAAACAACTCTTCCACAATATCTCAAAGTAATATAACAGTATTGATTTGATTCCAATTTAAAACTACAAGAGGTAAAGCATAAACAATCTAACCTCAACAGCAACTTTTAATATAAATGTTTGTTATGGAATAATGATTTTCATTGTTTTTGTATTTGTTTCTTGTTTATAATTAATCTGCAAGGGGAAATTGAAATAGTGAAAAAAAAAAAAAGAAAACACATCACAGACGGACAATTTATAACCAGAGGTGCTAAGGTTGGAGGTGCAATTGCTATTACTAAAAGCCATAATAAATAATCAAAAAAATAAGTAAATGAATAAGTAGTCTACATAGCAGATAGGCACTAGCAAATTGCATGTGCCAAGGTCCAAATAGAGCACAGAGTTGGCCTTCAGTTCCTTGTTCACCAGACGGATAGCTTCGGGGTATAAACGAGAACTACAGTGGCCTATGCGAAAATGTGAAAACACAAATAGCCCTACGTAGAAACAGTGTTTGGTTGTCCGTTCTGGGCTACTGTAGAAACATGGCATTTGGCTATGTGTAAGCAGACCTGCTCTGTATGTAGATATAAACGGCTCATAAGGTAACGAAATCTCAACGATTCTTATTTTCAGGTAATTATACACTAAAGAAAACATACTAATATTATATCCATTTCTAAAGATCCCCACAAAATGCCACACACTGTTGTCTTCAATATGAATGGATTGGCTTATTGATGGAAACAATAGCTATTTGATTGTCTTGACTACATTTCCTCTGCACATGAGAATATATTCTTTAACCAAAGACATAAATCACCCTCAACCCCCTTTCTCTTGTATCTGATATAGAGTGCGTTGTCATTAGTAGTTGCATAGCGAGTTTAACACGTCTTTATTGCCACAAGAGGTCAAATTAAGATGTTACGTATAAGACGTTAACTATGCAAAAACATTATCTTCAAAACTATTCCTTTTCCTTTCCCATTGCTAATTGTTGTTTCTGTTGTCCAGGTGAACTTGATGTTAAATGGGAAACCAGTCATCTCTGCCTTTGCGGGTGACAAAGATGTAACTCGTGAGGCGGCCACCAATGGAGTTCTGCTCTATCTAGAAAAAGAGGACAAAGTCTACTTAAAGCTGGAGAAGGGGAACCTAGTTGGTGGATGGCAATACTCAACATTTTCTGGCTTTCTTGTGTTCCCTCTGTAAAAAGAAAAGAAAATAATGTGTCACCACTATATAATCAAAACATTGCTGCTGCGTCCCGTCGGATCTTTCCAAATTGTTGAAAAAGTCATGAAAATGGATCCGAACAGAGAGAGGAAATATGACTTTGGAAATCGTTCACATTCACTGGATGTTCTGTGTCCCCGTCAAGATGAAAGAGACTTGAAATGTTCCCTATTGCTACTGTATGTTCCTGTCACTCAAGCAGCCTCAGAGAGAAACACTGCAACATCCCAAAAGTACTTTTTAAACTTTGACTTGTCTGAATATATTTAGCATACTGATTTTTATCATGGCAACTGTTGCATTCAAGTATATCTGCCTTCTGGTTGTAAACTGTAAATGCTTGTGTGACTTGTGTGACTTGTCATCACCAAAGTATTGACATTGTAAGTGTTGGGGGTATCTTCTCTGGAGCTAATTGTTCCAGGTAAAGATATGGTCGAATGACGGAGATGTCACCATGATGAAACAAATTAACTTGAAATAAAGGAGGTCAATGCTTACTGAAAAGGGCAATTAGTGATCAGAGGCATGGGTGGAATATTGAATAAGGCTGCCGGCCATAGTGGCCCCCTGACACCTTGGGCCCCTGGGCTTCATCTGCAATGTCACTGAAAGGCTCCAAACTACTTTAAAGCTGCCAAATGACTGTAGAGAGGTGAGAAATGAATCACAAAATGACCACAAATACATACAAAACAACTACAAATAGATACAAAACAACTACAAATAGATGCAAAACAACCACAAAGAAACACAACGAATACACAGACAAGCAAAACGACCACAGAGAAGTAACAAAACACCACAAATGAATGCAAAGCAAATGCAAAGAGACTCAAAACAGCTACTACAAACAACTGACCGCTGTGGTCTACTCTTTCAGTCTGGGGGTCTTACTCATACGTAGAAGGGATCAGGAACCTTATACATGTTGTTGCCCAGGGGCCCATTGTGTCATAATCCATCAATGATCATAGTTCAGATGTGATCATATTTCTTATAATTTAGGCTGCTGATATTCATCCATTGCTTTGGACGGATTATTGTCGTCAGTCAACACTGTCTTGTAGAAATAACGTTGATAAACTTCCAGTTTGTTTTGCCAAATACATTTTGGGTGAAAAGTAATTCTTGCCTGAATAATGAAATGTGGCAATGTTTCATTCAATAACTTTTTTTGTAGTGGACTGTGACTCTGAAGACTGGGGTTAGCATCCAGAGTCTCACATGTGGCTAGGTTCAGGCAACAGAAGAACTTGGTTAAAGTGGTTGTAATCAATATTTTCATATTAACAATTGCTCACTTGTTTGTGAACTGTGTTGCTTTGGGTGATATACCATAACCCGACTTTGCAGTTCCCTTTAGATTTATGGAGCGTTATAGTTTTCTTCAGCTCATTTGCCCAACACCTTTTAAGGTTAACACTTGTTCTTCGCCTGCAGCTGGCAGCTGTTTTCAGGATAAAAGCTGAGATAAACTCACTGTATGCTATTTTCCCATCTAGCGAACTGCAGACAAAAAATGTTGAACATTGTGGAGCTTTTAGAGGCTATAAAGGCATTTATTTCCAGGTGTACAGAATTAAAAGGAAGGTAACAGAAAACAAAATATTTACTTTGAATCTGCTTGATATGTAAATTGGGAAACTGCTTCCTAACAAAGTAACAATATCAACTGAAAAATGTAATAATACGGCATCGTTTAAAGTTTGTTTCTGCTGCACCCAAGTGTCCACAAAATCCTGTTATTTCAGGTTTAAGGTTAGTTTCGACATTATACCACAATCTTACCCTCACATTAACCAAGTTCTGTGAGTGCCTAATCGGAAATATAAAAGGTGTTGATAATGCTTTAGTTGCTGCAGTACAAGGGGATATTGTCACATATAAAATACATGGATGAACATGTTGTGACCTGTCAGATACATTAATCAAAAAATCTCATTATGTTGATAAAAAACACAATTCAGGCCGCATTACGTTTCTCTCAAATTGTATTGCTGTTGAAAATGAGTAGTTTATAAATGTAATTTCTACCTGTATATTTACAATGGACCTTGAACGAGTCAGCTTGTGGTTTATGGACCTCAATAAAGTTTAATGGAAATCTGATAACCTTAACTAGTTAACGTGCAGATTATAAACTAATTACTGCCACTGTTGGTGAGCATAAACAGCTTCCACTGGGCAGCCGGGGATAACTGATGAAATAATAAACTTAATTATTGCTCTTGAGCTCAATATGCGTTTACAATATGTGATGGCTCTCACCTTAATGTCTACAGCAGTTACTGTCTGCCTTACTGCAATGTTTGCTGATGGTGCAGTGTGCAGCTGCATTGTTAAAACTAACCTAAGAGCTTGCTGAAGCTTTTCAAGGAGGGCTGTTGAAATCGTTATTTTACCCTGAAACATTCATCTGCACACTCATCTGGCTGATCCTCACTGGCTTTCACATTCGCTGATCTAATTTATGTTGCTACGTCTTGTTTGCTAAAATATTTTTTGTCAGTGACTGAAAAGTTGCCTCTGGGGCATTTTTTCTTGCGTAACCGGGAAACTTTTTGATGGAAGTGATATTTTAGTTTTTTGGTGTGAATAAAGAGGCAGAGGTAGGAGTGACAGCTGTGTGCGGTTCAGTTGTGTCACACTTCATACCAATCATTGTTCAAGGAGAACAGGGCTGAAAAAGTACCAACTGATAGTGCAAACATATTCACTGTCAGTTTTTTGAGAGTACAAGAAAGGTATTAATTGAATCAACTTGCTATTAATCATGACACTATATTTATTTTGCTAAACTGAAACTATTTATATTTTCTGGATCATCACTTTACGAGTCAAATTGTTTGGCTCATAATGACTATGGAAGCTGGATTGTGCCTCTGAAGTGAAAATAGTGTCAGTAGGTAATACCATTATTACTTAACTTTGTAATTAAATGATGCATATGTAAATATAAGGGTCAAAAGGTTGTAACATGATCATTAAATGTTTCAAATAATGTATTAAAGACTTCTGGTGATAAATTATGAATAAAAATTATGATTTCTATAAAGTGATTTTTTTTCAGTTTTCATGGCCTGTCATCCTAAAAGCTTTGCTAAGTTTACTAAGCAGAGCTCCTGTTGCTGTCATTTGTTATTGACCACCATTCATCATATTGAGGGTAGCACCAAGTAGCTGAATTTCGTTTATTTAAAGAGACAAAACAAATGAATAGGACAAGAACACACATTAGTAAGTAACACAACAAAAACTAAACATTTTGTGAATTATTTTTAGATAAATAAACATATTCATCTTTTAGAAACTTAAACCTAGTTATTTAATTGTGTAATTTAAATTCAAATTAATAGGCAATATTGCACAATCCAGCCTCCGTACAGGAGATGCCAGTATGTGATTTTTAAACATGATACTAACATACATTTTAAGGCTGCAAGTGCACACCAATTCTCTGTGATTTATTTTACATCCTAACATTTAATGATCTACAATATGTTGAATGTATATACACTATTTAATTAGTCAGCAAACGATAAGGACTTCTACAATTTTAATAAGTGTCTGTGATTGAGAACTCTTTTTTTCTAGCAGCATCAAGTAGTTGAACAAAGACAGTATTATCACTTCATGTTTGCCGCTATAATGGAAAATGTTGTTTGTTTGTTCTCCTTTCTTCTTCTTCTTTGTTTTAAGTTTGTATAATGTTTCAGAGTTGAAATGAAAAATCCATTTCATGCACATTTTGGGGAAGGTAAGAGAAATTGTTAAAAAAAAAAATTGAGCTAGTTGAGGATTCAGAGGCTGCAGCTGTATCTCCATTTTAACAAACAATCTTCCTGGTGCAGTTTCATTTACAACAGAATAATTCAGAAAATATTCAGAAAGTATCACATTCTTAAAAGAAGCTGGAAACATTTGCATGCACCTGTCAGACATTTCTATACCATGTCTTGCTTCATTGTGTTAAAAACGAGGAGGTCCTACTTTTTATCATCTGTGCATTCATACACAAATATTACTTAATATTGTCAGTTTTTGTGTCTTCATTTTTTATGTCTGCAACAAGGTAATCAAAATTTTAGTTTATTCCTGTGTCCTTCCAAATCAACTAGTGATAAGTAGAGGTGGGGCTCTGAGAAACGTCCTAACTTATTGCATTTAATTGTATTTACTGTGTGAGTACTCAAGCTCAGCCTTTATGGAAATGGAAACACACAGTGCACTTATTTCCACACACCAGAGATATCTGATCTCGTCATAGTACAAAGGCCTTAAATATTAGCCTCAAGTTTGTGAGTAGATTTTTCCTCTTTGTCTTGAGAGAGGAACGTCATGTGTTTCAAATTCACAGAATGTTGTAAATATAAAGTGACCATTAAATGTTCACAGTTGTATGTTGTGATTCCCAAATGATGTGAACATTTCCTTATTGAAAGTATGATGATCATTTTCAATGAAAATAACCAAAATGGCACAAAAAGTAGCTCAAAACCATTCAAATACCACTGAAGTTAGATGGGAAGTTCAGAGCAAACAGCTGAACAGATAATGTATAACACAGATAACTGATGGTTATCCATGAAATTGTATCACCACTATAAAGACTAAGCTTTTGATCTTTAAAATTGTTCAGAAAAACATACAAAAAACAACCAGTCATGTGGGTGCAGGAAAAATTGTGTTACTACACTTCCATGAATACAAACGTGTCAAACATTTTGAATGAAAAAGTCATGGAATCCGTGTCATTAGTAATTGTTATATGGTGCCAGTAATGGATGGAAAATAATATTCTAACGTTCTTTTATCTTAAATGTTGTATGTCTTTAGAATTAAAGTGGTGGTAAATCCTGTTCTATGATGTTTGTGTTGTATCCCGAAAAAGTAATAACACCCTCTGTTAATGAATCTGATCCCAAAATCATTTGCAGGGAGATTACCTGCCACTGCAGCTTGATTTGTTCCCGGGTGTGTTCATGCTGACAGATTGACTGTTTACGAGATAAGAAAGATCCAGCGAGAAAGTCATTTTAAGTAAACTGGATATCTCTCAAATTTACATGAATTTCTATTAGAAAGCAAACAGAAGGTCATCCTGAGAACTTTACACTCTGTGATTTTATGGTCGTGTAGCTGTGGGGAAAAAAAACACCACGCTGCTGCATAAGAGAGGATTCTAGGGACATAAGTTCCTGTCCTCAAAGTTATAAGGTGGCAGGTGTGCTGTGTTGAATTTCAAACATAAATTTGACCTTTCTAGTGACATTTCAGAGGACAATATTGAGGCGTGATTGAGTATATTGTCTTTAAACAGTGTAGCACTTTACCCAGATTGTTTTCAGCACTTGGTTTGAGATATGCAGAGCGCCGTTCACTTTGATTGCATCCGGTGGGACACATAACCCCTGAACTAAATTATGACTCAGCATTAATCCAAGTAAAGCGAAACATGAGCTTTCTCTTAACAGAAAAATACATTCATTTCAGGTGTGGTAAAAGGTGTCAACATTAGGGAAGAAAAAAAAGGGCTGTATAAATTAGTGGATTTGCACAGTGGGTACTGCATGCTGTATTAGTACTGTTCAGCTCTACTCACACAGCTTTAGAAAACATCGACAAAGTCATGCATAGCTAAACCTTCATGTAGCTGCAAGAAAATCGTATTTTATTGCTTTCTGTGCTTTAGATTGAAACAGATGTTTTCCAAAACCAAGAACACCAGAACATGAAGAAGTGTAAGAAATAGATTGAGCAGTGTTTATATAACCTAAGCTTCAAACATTAGATTTGCCAGCTAACTACTGTAGCATACATTGGGCTAGAAAAAAAATGACTTTGCAATATTTTTTTTCCGGGATATATTTAGAAATAAATACAGGAATATTCAATCATAAATTTTGTAGGCTGTCTTTTAAAGTTAAATGCATCAATCTGCTTCACAAAAAGCCAAATGGGATTTTTCCCAAACTACACATGGTCACATGCTTACTGCCGTGACCAGAGCCGATTATGGCGTTTCTACGTCACTCCTCCGCAGTCCAAATATGGTAAATTCCGTTCATCGGCTACAAAAAAGCCAAGATGTTTGCCAAATGTTTGCCAGATGTTTGGCCAAAATTGCCAAACTCGACGCTTCAAAACAGCAGTCCACAAACCAATGGGTTTGACGTCACAATCACTTTGTCCACTTTTTATATACAGTCCATGCTCACAAATGTCCCCAGCCCGCTTTAACCATACAATTGCTACAACCATTTTAAAGTCATTTTGAATGCAATAAGAAAGCCTTTCTTGCTGTTTGCGTGTTGTTTTTACGCCATGCAGTCTGTACTGACTGTAATGTAAAATGCATTTGTGTGAATATGCTTCGCTCCAAACAAGTGATATAGTAAAAAATGCGAGAGAGACTAATTAGCCTTCACTATAGTTTTGCTGCCAAACATAACTGTGACTGTTTCATAGTAACGACGTGGCATTAAATGACACGTGAAAAGTGACATAAAATGACACAAATGTTTTGTAAAAAAAGCATGTGAAAAGCCTTGAATGCATAATAATGGACGGGAAAAGCCTTAAAAGCATGATCATTACGTGGAAATAACATGTTATTTATACGCCTTCTCATACGTATGGATTGCTGTCCCTCATCCCTGTTACATTTTGATAAGACCTTGCTGTGTGACTTTACACAGCGGCAGTTGCTTTCTTACATCTTTAAGCATCCAACACGCACAATGCAGACTGTTTTTTAAAAAGTGTTAATTCCTCATTATCATCTCCTCTGTGTGCCTGCAAGCGTCAGTCAGTACCTGAATAAGTAAACAACTTATCATAGCTGATGAGACAGCTTTGTGCTTCAGGTAGCAAAAGATGAAGATGAGATTTACATGACTCATGAGTAAGATTCGAAACTTTCCATTCACTCTGAATCTTTTTTTCTTAGCCCCATGGAGGTAGAAGGAAACAATAGCAACATTTTTTATGATATGGGACAATAGTGAGAATACTTGTACTGTTTAAACAACAGCTTTTCAATAAACATTACATATGAAGCTTATAATGCTCTGTTTTCGTTGACACTGTGTTAAAAACAAATGTTGATTCTGTTAGCAATATTCGAGGCTGTTTGTGATGGTGTTCCTGTTCTTTTGTCTCGCCGCTGGTATATATCTAGAGAAAACATTTTCATTATAACAGACAAGAATTGACCTGTTTTTAAACAAATGAGCATCGCAATTTTTCTCTCTGATAAACATTCAGCTGGTGGCGGCTATTCTCCCAGTGTTCATTGTTAGAGAAGGTGCCAAGCCAAATGTGAGATTTGAAGCCTTTGATTTCCTATTTATTGGAGTCAGGACGCACCGCCATGCAGCTGCTGTTATGGCATCAACTTGTAGGATACCTGCCTGGAGTAAAGATGCTTCATTATACGACAAGAGACAAAGACAACACAACAGAATGGAACAATAGTGGAAAATAGCTGTTATGACCTCATTACCTCCTGTCCTGACCTTTAATGCAACAATGTGTTGGGAAGATTTAATTTTTTTTGCTGATTAATTTCAACTGTATAGAGATAATAATGCACTTAAAGGACATATAAAATAAAACATGACATATGATTTTTAAATGAATAGCTTGTCCCCTTAATTAATAGTAGATAAATAGATTGAGATGATGATATATAAATAAGAATTTTTATGAAAAATACGTTAATTCAGTATATAAATGTATACACATTATCTCATGTCCTGTGGGACTGAACTTTTTCACCTACTTTTCCAGGAAAATCTAAAAAAAAAAAAAGGGTTACTAATTACACATGAATTGTGAAAATGTTCATATCTGAGAAAAATTCAGGAATAAATGGGTTAATACAAATGCATTATACATTAGCCAGATCAAAGCACTGGTCATTAAATAATAACATGTTTTGCTTCACATGACTCCAGAAAAGTTATGCATCAAAACATGAATCCCACGTCAGTTTAAACTGAGTTCCAAACAACTCCATGAGCATCAAACAGGGCTGGTGTGAAAACCTGTACTTTCATGCCGTGCACATGGGCAGAATATGTGAGTGCTGTATGCAAATAAGCTTGCGACAGATTTGCTGATTTGTTGGGCTTAAGGATTGCAAAACCATGTTTGCATGCAGTGCAATTCTTCAGAGCACCTCCGTGCTTGCAACGCGCCTCATTCTGATTTCTGACTGGTAAATGAAAAGCTCATTTGGCGAGGCTCAGAGGCCAGGGTTAGGGTCAGACGGGCTGCTCAAAGTCGCTCTATATGATGAGATTTCAGTTGGTTCATTACTCACATTGCTACCTCTGTTATTCAGGCAGCTGTCAGTATCCAGAGGGACTGAGTGCTAAGGGAAACTAGATATTTTTGGCAAACCCTTTCTCAGGAAGAGGAAAGCAAGAATAGGAGCTAAATCACAATATTCCCATCAATTCCAGGTGGAGTTTATAGAAAGGCGGATATTTGTGTCTGGAGAGGTACAGTCTGTATGATTATAGTGTAATTTACCTAGTCAGTGAATGC
Source organism: Anoplopoma fimbria (assembly GCF_027596085.1). NCBI lineage: Eukaryota > Metazoa > Chordata > Actinopteri > Perciformes > Anoplopomatidae > Anoplopoma > Anoplopoma fimbria. The sequence goes on from NC_072460.1 coordinate 18,120,404, forward strand.
AATACATGCAGAACAAGCATCCTCCTAACATCTATTGATCAAATATCCAATCTTTTAAATAAACCAGGTTGTGTATAGTGCTGGTGCACTGCGAGGCACCTGAAATAGAGTGGGAGTGAAGCAGCCACAGAAGGCGTTCCCCGTAGAATAAATCAATATTCTGTGTTGTATTATTACATTTTACACCTGAGAAATAATCTAGCCTACTGTATATATCTTACTGCTTCATTCAGGTTACATTGAAATTAAATTTTAAATATATTTTAGTAACATGATTTAGTAGATATAGCAGGTCATTTCATAATAAACACACACGGCGGATTTCATCCAATCAACTCTTCCTCAACTGCTTGATGACATTAACCACAAATGACATGACCAGCTCTCAGGATATTGTACTTTTTCTTTGAATGCATTTGTGAGTAAGACAAGCTGCATTATGTAAGGAAAAGAACTGCACGTTAATGGTAATGCCGATGGCATGATGAAGATGTATTGCAGTTGTCTCGTCATCTGTCTCCTGTGAAACCCTGAAGCAAGGAAAGAGGGAGTGGGGGGGCTGCTTAACTGACATGGCAGCTCAAGAATGACTCAAATCAAAAGTGCATTAGTGGATTTGATGGACAATAAGCATGGAATATTTAAAGCATCTCCCATTCTGAAAAGACCAACTAAAATACAGACAGGCAGACTAAGGATATGTGATCAAATAATATCGACCAATAAGCAAATTACCTTTTAGACTTTCCTGAAGCTAAACTGGATGCAGCCGAGTATAGCGTGACGTGTGTTCTTAAACAGTTTTTAATAACTTTCTAAACCCAGGTGGAGGTTTAACTACTGATTCCTGCTGCTCTTCCTCTATATACAGTGCCATACATCATCCATAAATACCAATTCTGACTTGGAGAGATTAGACATACTCTTTGAAAATTAAATTTGCATTTTGAAGAGATTTTATTCTAAAAAGTGAAGGAAGCTCCAACAGAAAAAAAAAATGTCGCGATGTAAGTGTGTTTCTGAGTGGTGTCTCTGACTTAATTGCAGTATGTTGACTTGAAGTTCTTGACCTTATGAGCTCTGAGTGTGGGGACACATTCAGCACGTCCACAACACTTCAAATCAACTTCAGCTGATTGTAGTGAGTAACTGTATAATTTCATACAAATCAATTGATTCATTTTAAGTTTCTTAGCAAGGACAAACGCAGATAAAATAACTACAGTATGCTTATGTGTAACTGTTTGATGTTCAACTGTAATGGCCTTTAGATTTTTAAGGACAAGGACTTTTAAACTTATTAGAGCTATAGGTTTTTTTCTTTGGTGTGGTGTTACAGTACATGTTTTTACATCTTGCGACTCTGGTATCCAATGAAACTCGTTCATACTCATTTTAACTTTATTTCTACATTTAAAATTTCAACTTATTTCTGAACATAATTCTATATGTAATGTATATCCAGTTCCAAAACAGGAAACAAACAGCGACCTCTTGTGTTAAAGTCTGATGTTTTGTTGACCCGCCCATCCACACCGACGCTTGAGAATCACTGGTCGGTAAAATCTCACCTCGCTGGATGTGCTATATATCAGTGGGCGGCTGTGGCGTAGTGGAGAGCAAGGTAGTTCTCCAATCAGAGGGTCGGTGGTTTGATACCCGGTCGATGTCGGTGTCCTTGGGCAAGACACTTAACCCCAAGTTGCTCCTGAAGGCTTGCCATCGGTGTGGACTGGATGTTGCATGAATGTTAGTTAGAGTCTGATGGTGGCACCTTGCATGGTAGCCTGTCATCAGTGTGTGAATGGGTGAATGATATGTAATATAGTATAAGTCGCTTTGGACAAAAGCGTCTGCTAAATGACTGTAATGTAATTTGTGATATTTACGCCTGTTTAGGATGATTCTACTTTCTTTTCAAATCATGAACGCGGTTATGATTTTCTAAAAAATCCCTCCGAAACTGTTCAAACCATGTATTCATATTTATCTATCCAAGAACCAAAACACCTAGCTCCTCTAGCTGTGACTCATTTAATTAGGAGATGCTACTATTGAAGTAGAAGGACATCAAAGTCATCCGAGCAAAATTCACAGACTCCTTTATCGGATGAATAAACATATTTTCCTTGATGATGAGGGATCACTCAAAACCCAGAGCTCTTTCAGTCTGCATATGCTGTATTTGCATGTAACTGCAGCTAAATGTGTCTCGCTTGTATTACTCAGAGCACAGCACCTATGTGAGAGTCAGATGGGTTAGCATGGTTTGTGACTTTTAAGAGTACGACTTGAATCCGTACAACTAAATACCTGAAACCTTCATGTGCAAAATATTGTTTTATATAATGGAAAGTATTCTTTGGATTTGAATAACAGATTACTCATTCTTACGTGCTTTGCAATTACCCGCACTTGTATTTGAGAGCTCAAAGTGCTTCTTAACCACTCCGGAAATCAATGGGAAAAAAGCTCAAAAGCCGTCATACCTGGATGGCTGTAAAATTTTTGAAGTCCAGCTATTAATCATTTTTTCCCCAAAGAAGAATTCAATCAAGGAAAAGAACTTAAGTACTAGATCTCAGGTTGTTTGATGTGTTTGATACTTTATCACAAGAACGGTGTTTTTCTTTGACAAAACTTCAGATTCACTCATCAGGCACGTCCATATCTGCTCCAAATGGAGAAGAAGAGAAACTATCTTCTTTTGTACAGAGTTTAGTTGTTGATTTTGACTTATTTATCTCTCAATCTCAATGCCTCATTCGGGAAAATCATGTTCTTTGTGAAAGACACTTAGATAGTGTCCCATCTAAACAGTTCTGCTTCACAATGCTTTATCTGAACCGTCCAGCGTTCACATAGATATTCCCCTCCCTTGTCAGGGTCTATCTTGCTGATTCCATTTTTACATCTAGTTACTATTAATAAATCAAAACAGAAATTGGTATTACTCTCTAGTATTGTGTGAAGAAATGTGTAGATATTGCACATATTTTTCCATTTTTCAAATGGGGATAAATTTATTTTTGAACATATATGTGGAATTATGACTGAATGAAGTGTGCTGAAATCGTAAATTTCTTAAAGAGGATTTCTATGACAGATGCATAACCTCTGAAACACGGATCTGACCATGGAACATGCTCACCCCTGATCTGTAATTCAAAGGTGAGTTTCACTTCATCACATCTCATCCCACAAAGAGAGACCCCCCTGAAAGCCACAATGTAATTCAAAGTCTGCCTAAAACTGAAACTTACACAAAGTAGCCTCTAGGTGTGCTTATTACGGTTGCCTCCACAGAGTCCATTAGTTCCTGATAATGGAGACCTCATAAGGCAATATCCCGCTGATACAATGGTCACTTGCCAAAGAAAAGCCATTCCCTCAATTTCCCAAACCCTGAGAGTTTGCTATTAGGTTAAGCTATTATGGGTTGAAGAACAGTAATTATAATTTCCAGTCATCTTATCGTTCCCAAATCAAAGTTGATATTTTCACAAACAAATGTAAGCCACAGACTGAAGTTTTGAGTTAAATAGTGAATGGGATGTGAGAGATGATCGCTTATGTGTCAGTAAGTTCAGAGGGGCAGTGTTTCTGGTGTTACAGTCACCACACTGTGGTGTTCAGAGAATGAGGCACTGAAGGACAACTCTCATTATTGTAAATAAGATATTCAATGTTGTTTATTTTTTTCATTTAATGCAGCCGGCGCAATTATTTAGAACAGTGAACTGACAGTTTAACCAGAACTACTTGGTAGGTGTCAATTATAAGGAATTGATTGACACTAAGCAGCCAATCAGAAACACGTTTTCACCTTTGGTATAAATTAATATAGTAATCAGATTTATTAATTGTAAAAAATGGTCTCCTCTGCTATTGGAGTTTATATCTTTGATCTTTGGTTCATATCTTTATGCTGGCGGCATTAATCTTGACCGTAAGTAAAGGAAACCTTCAACACAGGCGATCACTTACAGCAAACATTTTCTACATTGGCGTTCATTCACAATTAACCAATAACATCTGCTTCCCAAAGTTTTTATCACTTCCTGTGTTGTTATCGTCTTATGTTTTCTAATGGGGGCTAAAAGTCTGGCTTTCACACAGTAACACTCAGTCCAATTATGCTGCACCTTCTGTTGAGTATAATATGGACGTTTTGTCAAACTCGCAGGTGCCTCAATAGACACCTCTAAGGTGGTGTCTGTATAATAATCAGTTTAGTAGAAGGCCACATAGGGTGACATCCCCAGTGTTACAGTACCATGGCAATATATGCCAAGATCAGTTTTCTCAGGTAGATTTACATTTATTTAAATTTTCTCCCCTGTGTATAATAATAATAATTGAAAAGCAATTTGTGTATATACATTTATTGTTTGCGTATGATGATGCAATCTGGAAAAGGGGCAGAAATATTTATCATACAATTTAGCAAACTGAGGAAGCCCAATAGGTGAGGGAGGAGAGGTCAGGATTAATGTATGTATGGACCTAAAATCAAGGACAGACAAAATCTTGGGGGTGCACTTTGATGAAAGTAACATAGATAGAGTTGAGACTAGGCAAGTATACAAAATGTATGATTCACAGAGCAATGATAAGTCAAGATTAGACCCTGGTTGTTTATTTTTTTGGAAATTGCCTGTTATCAGACAGAACTGTCACCTTGTTACACTCTGTTTCCATCTTCAGTCTGACAATGCCTCCACTCTAATACATTTTCCATGGGGGGGGTTGAGGTTTCAATTTTCGCAAGCCAATCACTAGAGACCAACGTATCCGCCTGAATCTAATGTCATTTTAAGTCGACAGGTGATGATGTATTGCCAATGACAACATTCTCTGTGCCTGTGTTTTAAGAGGGGAGCGAAGTGAAGTAAAATAAAGATAGTTAAAAAGATAGTACTAGTTGACAATGTCCGGCAATAGTGAGTATATATGGCGTGCATATTCAATTAATTTGGGGCGTCATGTCAAATTCAAACTATTATTAAGCAGCCCAAACGCAAAAGAGAGGCCATTGAATGAACGGTTCAGAGAGTCTATTTTGGGAGGATTTATGTAATTTTTTTAGATTACTTGTAGGGTTGATGATTCACAAGTTATTGTAAAGAGATGCAGACGCAGCTTAACGTTTTTGTGACGGACACAAATGAGGAAGGCTCGAGTAGAGTAGAGAAGGGGGGGCCGAATTACAACAACAAAGACATTTTAGAAAAATAAACTACGAGTATCAACCCGGCATCTCGTATGATGCGATTGAGGTAAATAAAACATTTTCCAACACATCAGAGCAGTGGGATATTTAGGTTTTTAAAGGTAATCAATACTTTTTATCGATTTAGAACAGCCTGGATAGCAGCGTCAATATCGACCTCCATTCTTGTTATTATTACTCCTCGGTTCCGGTGCACAGTTTACAATGCTGGACAGTGGCTTGACAACAACTTGAGAACAGTTATAGCCCCGCCCCTGGCGCTGATTGGCTAATCGTTAGTCCCCCCACTGAGTTTATTGGTCAATTAGTTTTTAATTTAGAAACCACCGTTTCATGTCACAATGCCAGAAAAATCTATGTTTTTTGTTTGACAAAAAGCGAAATGAGAATTTGAGTAATTATCTGGACCATCATCTTTTTTTTCTTAGCTGTTTATGCAAACTCTTATTGACATGTTCGGCAGGCATGTCTCAACAACCACATATCTGAACTGGGCGGGTTTATTCAGCACTCCAACAGCTTTCACAAATGAATACCTCTTTCCATCTAAAACACCCTTGGGACAACTATCTAAGGCATCGCCCGGGTGACTCCTAAAATAGGATCATAAGCACCTGTAATTTGGTAAATAAGGTTGCTGTGTCTTTCCCTCACCTGTTTAAGTTAAGAGCAACTTTGCTGTTGAAGCGCCACAAACTGAATTACAAGTATGAGTTTAATCGGGAAAAACAACGTAATGGGCCACAGCATCTTATCTGAGAGTGCAGGAAACAGCACAAAAACATCCACTATCCTTTATCTGTTTGCCACATCAATATCAGCCGTTTATTTGAGTGTGTAGGGAGCTTTATCGTCTAGAGGATCTGGGTTCAGACTCCAGTATTAGCAATCCGCCGTGCTGAAGTATCCGTCAGCAACACCCTGCATCCTAAACCAGTACTTCCCTGTAGAGTAGGCAAACAGAAAGAAAACCTCCCCACAGGGACCAATAACACAGACTCACATGATATGACTCACATCATTATTACTATAATCGGCAACCCAAGTGGGATTTGACTCGAACAATACAAAGCATAATGTTGGTAACAATTGGATTGCTTTACTATAAAAGGAGAGTGGCTTTCTCTGACAGAGCTGCAGTGTGACGTTGTGACACGAGTGCTGAATGGATAACAGCTTTAAGTGGGTTTGTGTGGGACAATAACCTTACATTCTGTGCAACTTATCATCAGTAATCACGTTAATCATGTTCTTGGTGACATATCTTGGAAACAGTATTATTATAAGAATATAGCATTTTATATATAAGCATATATAAACAGGTTGAAAATTGAAAGTAACACGTCAAGAGCGGAGCAGTATGCATGCAGCTCTGGTATGACACTGAGCGCTGTTATTTACTGTACTGTCGAGAGTTCATTTCCCTGTGTCTCTCAGCAGAGATATTTACGAGGCTAGATAAAAGTGTGTGTCAGTCCCACTCTGTGCCACAATGATTCTTCATATGTTTTCATTGTCATTTCATAACTGAAACACTGATCAAGATCATTTTAAACTGCTGCGATGCTTTCAGTGGCATTGCCTCAGTTCTGTTATCTCAATTGGGTTTGTGATCGTAAATTTGTGTTTACCCAAATATGGATATTTGAGGCATTTTCACAGCAATGTTTTTTAGTGACAGGATTAACCCTTTAGATATATTTGTATTGTTCTTTTTAAGTAATTAAAAGGCTACATTTTTATTAGCTATGTCTATCTGTGAATTGGTCAGTCCACCCTTTTGGTCTAGACTGAAACATATCAACAACTATTAAATGGAATGTCATGAAAGTAGGTACAGATGTCCATGGCATCCAGATGATGAATGACCAGTACAATATTTTGTGCATTTATGACATTTGTGGTTTTGGGTGAAATACCTTGACAAACTATCGTATGGATTGCCCTGACATTTTGTATAGACATTCATGCCTCCTTCTGTAATAACTTCTGTGATCCTGTCTTTTCATTTGTTTAACATTTTGGTTTATGGCTAAACTCCAGCAAAACTAATGACATTCACATAGGCCTCAGATGTACTTTGTGTTGACGGCTTTTGACTTTGCTTATGTTAGCATGATACATGCTAAACTAATATGGTAATAATATATCATGATGTCAACATAGTCTTTGCATGTAAGCATATTAACATTAGCATTTAGCTCAAAGCACCAGTGTGCCTACGGCTTCACTGAGTTGCTAGCTTGATCGTAGACTCTTGTGCTTTTTAATAGTGTGCATCTCAATTTTCTGTTTACCCCAACATGGATATTTAAGGCTTTTTCACAAGAATACTTCAGTGACATGGCAAACATCTTAGGTTATATTTGTTGTGTATTTGTATTATGTTCTTACTAAACCATTATAGGCTTTCATTTCTATCTAATAGTAATATTGTGGTAATTTTTTTTATCTTAGCCTGATCATTTTCTAATATTCAGTAAGATTCTAAAGATCAGCAAGATATGAAAGAGTTCAGCAAGGTACTGCCAGTTAATGAAGTCTATAAATCACAGCCCAGTCTCCAGGAAAAGAATAATGGCATTGTACGTTTCTGCAAACCACGGAAACATTATTGCATTCGGTCAGAGCAAGTGACGTAGAACAACAAGCGGCAAGCATGAACAAGTAATTAAGTTTATCCAGTGACCCTTATTGAGAGTGCAAAGCCCTAGAGCAAGTCCTCTAAAAGCAGGTTGGGGGGGTTGAGAATGGGTCAAACTAACTAACTTTCACTCAGGAGACTGTTTGTGTCCTTTGTGAGACCAAAACAAAACGTTGACTTTACGCTTGTTATTCATTTGGGGTTATCTCATTATGGTGGTTATGTTGTAACAGTATGTTGTAACATCATCATTTTAACACAAACCCCAATGTTGTTAATTTTTTTACCTAAAGCAATTCGTTTTTTGCCTCAAACTTACCATTCATTTCACATTGTTAATGGTATTGTGCGTTTCTGCAAGCGTGATACGAGACTGATATGAAAAGTATTTATGAAACATGTTTTTCGTTCAGAGTCGTCGACACTCAACGTATCCCGTGGTTTGCAGGAACACATTCAATGCCAACATTTTTTTTCTGGTTACTGGGTTGATAAAACGTCATCACATCATCACACAAATGTCATACGTACAGAACATCTCAGCAAATCTAAGATGCAAGCACAATCAAGACATCTTGCCTTGTGTGTTTGACCCTGAGGACGTAATGTGACTGATGATGCCCCTCAGATGGTGTTTTTGTTTGGTCTCATCAGCTTTTTCCATATACATGAATCTGATGATGGGCTGAGAATAACAGCACAGGGGCCCTGCTGTGTCGGGGTTAACAAAAAGCTGCAAGAGAGGGAAACTTTCCGGCAATTTGGCAGGAATCACAAACAATGTCCAGCTACAATTAAGTCTCCTGAGATCGGCCCAAGAGGATGTGCTTATTCAGAGGGTCGCGGATAGGAATCTGCTGCCAAACCTGGAGATGGTACACACCAAGAGATCCAAAGCAGACTGCTCAGTCTCTATGCATCACACAGAATTGGTAATGACCATCTGGCTATCCTCCTCTGTAGCTGGTGTCCAGGCTGCTGCGGTACAGTATGTTGCCTTTGGGTCATAATCATGTCTTTTATCCTCGAGGTGCCAGCAGAAGCAGCCTCGCTGTGTAGCTTGGTCAAAATTAGTGAGTATTGGCATTGTGTTTCAGCTGTACAGAGGGACGCAGACAATGACGTTGCCAGCAAATGAAGGATGAAGGTTTGTCTAGGAGTCTGCTTGTCTGTGTGAGACAGTAGTGACAGTGAGTCTGTGTGTGGGTGGACGGATGGGTGAGCTTTCACCCGGTTGGAGAGGAAGACATATTGTTTTGATTTGAAGACACTGTCTCCATCCGGACTGCTTCACTTGCAGACTCCAGTATTATATTTCTGAAAATCATCATATTTTTCTTGCTCTCGTTCTTGTCAGCATATTTGCCTGTTTATAGCCTAGTTACTACAAATCACAGATTTTAATTAATGGGCAAGTAGGCTATCAATGAGATGTGAATAAATGTGATTCTCATGCTCATGCTATTAAGAATAATGATTAAGACCTTGGTGTGATTGTATCATTTAATTGTCTTACAAGTGTTTTTATTTGCTTATAGCCGTCTGAGTGGGGGTGGTAATCTCTGACGGCTTGGATAGAGAACAATCTCTCCTCATAAGCATATTCAAGTCTCCCAAGATCCATCACTGTCTATTGTTATTATTAGTTTTGGCATGAAAAAACTAATTTGGAAATCAGAGTTGGATAATTAAAAATCCAACTAAATCCATTCCCGCAGGAGAGTGCATTGGATGGTGAGATGTGGGTCTGCAGGCAGGATGCATTTCATTTTCCGTGAAGCTAACCTTGCAAAAGCCTTGATCTCTGTTTAAAGTCTAAGACCACGCTCACTCTCCATCTCTGTCTGTTTTCTATTTAATGTGGCGTCTGTCTGTCTGTCTGTCTGTCTGTCTGTCTGTCTGTCTGTCTGTCTGTCTGTCTGTATAGCTAACTCATCAAGGTTTTTCCTTACACTACTTGTTACATATACTTTCTCGTCAAAGGTGTCATTAAGCAACCCCAAAGCCTTCATACCCACTTGTCACTTATTTTGTATTCATCATGGATCGAAATAGAAAACAAATTTTGTGTTTTAACAAGCAGGCAGCCCTTGGTTTTGGAGTTATTTACTGACTATCAACAGCTAGCTTAATGGTATCCCCAGTGACTGCAAACAGCAGCGCTCCAGAAGTGTCGTCCTCAAGGTTAACTGCCTCCCAACACCAACCCTGTCTCCTAGAAATTAAGTTTATATACTTCTAATTGTTGTGTTACCAATTGTGTTTCATGAGGAAATGTAATTTCTGCCTGGATGATGTGTGTAGTGCAGCTAAATCCATGTACAAGCCACAGGGAGATTGGATCTGTGTAAATTCAAATGTTGAAAACCCTGTTTTATTCTGAGAAGAATGTGACATCACCATTGTCAAACCTGAGCCGAGAATAGAGAATCTCACAAATACAAAAATATCACCTACGTAACAACCAAAACTGTAAAATTGGTTTTTCAGGGTGTTTACAATTAGGGCTTCTGTTAAATGCTAATAAAGCAATCATGTTTGCATATTACTTTTGTCTTTTTCAGTGTTCAACCAAGGCCGTGATCTTTTCCTAATGTTAACTAACTGCTGTGAGCCCCGAAACATAACTATCAGAAAGTTTAACTAAAGACCATTTTAGGAGGGGATCACAACAGCTGAATGCAGAGACCAATTTGATATCAAATATCAGCCAACAAACAAATCCTCAAACTGAAGAAAAGGAGATTCATATTGTTTTTATGTCGTCATCACAAAGTCAACATACTCTATAAAAACATCCTGATAAAACTGCAAGGTAACACTCAGGAATTTTTGAACTAGTTGAAAGAGAGTATCAGTAGAAAACTGCACTTTAAAAGGTAACATTATTATTTTTTATTTTTGGCTTTTGTATGAAGTTCAATGTTCAATTTGTTCAATAAAAGAATGTTGATAATAAATTCCCTTCATTTATTTTATTGAACGAGTAGCTTGTGGTATTTTAGCAATATACTGAAAGCAGCAAAAAGGCAGAACTGAGTACACTCTAATATTTGTTCATGTATCGCAAGTAATATTGTTATCAGGATATTCAACAACATACCATGTCCCATATTTTCCTCACATCCGGCAGCCCTAGATCTATCTATGCATGTATCAATCTATCCATCCATAGATTCTGGCATGATGCATTAACTGCATTTGTCTGTATTATACCGACCCTGTCATCAGCCTATGTGGGCTCAAAGTGTTCAAGAGGTTTTCATCGATTAAGTAACTGTACTGGACTGTAGAGTCAATTTTCTCCAAGCAGGTATGTCTGTGTTTCATTTTGAGAGAAATCCATTTGAGCCCTCTGCTCGAGAAGTAGGAATCCAACCCAAAAAGATCCTCAGAGACACATAAATTGAAGCGACCACAACACGTTTGTTAAAATCAAGTTTTTTCCAGCTTGTTCAAACACAAATACACCTGAGAAATAGTCTCATGAAAAATGTAAGCTGTTTTTCTGTCTAGGCCTATACAATCTCCTATTAAGCCTCCAAAGCAGTCAATACACAGCGTCTGAACCACTTGATTCACTTTGGAGCTCACACCTCAGCTTGCACATTCTCCAGTCACACTGTGTTTTGTCTTGTTGCTCCGTGCAGACAGTGAGACCCGGCTGAGGGTAACACAAAGCTTTCCAAAAGACAGCTTTTTAAGATTTATAAATATCATGCCGTTCTCTTTTCAAACCCATAATTTACAAAATGCCAAACTCCCAGACAATACATGTAAATTGACTCAAATGCGAGAACGAGAGGTTTGGTTTCAGCCTTGAACACACAGACATGTAATACAGAGATAACTGGTGCTATAGTGGCTAATGCAAACAGCATCACAGCTAACAAATACACAGTCTGTCTTGATGTGACAGATGGCCTGTATGGAGTTACACAACGGTCGGCAACAACCGCTCTATAACTGGGAGACGGCCGTGTATCATTGATGTCATTCCCAAGAGGTGAAATCGAGGTCCATAACAGGTCTATTTCTCCGGCTCTGGGCACAAATCTCATCACCCCCAGACTGAGACTTTATCCTTTTCCTCACTTCAATACAACGGCACGTGCCAGATATCCTCACAGCAGCACAACTCTGTCCATGACTCATTGGACGAGCGTGATAAAGAGCTGTCTTCCCACTTCCTCATTGTGTAACGGTCTTTAGTTAATATAGAGATCAATCAAAGCTGGATTTTAATGATTTCTGCCGGCCATTTGTAAGGGGGATTATTTTCTCCACTTCCTTCAATACCTCTGGAAGCTCAGAGATATGACGAAATTATGCTGCATATCGTTAGAAATTAATCATTTCCAAAATATATTGGATCATGACTTATGCTTCTCAAATGTTGTTAGTTAGGGAGTTTATGGAAATCATTAGGGTGTGGGGATTTATATTGTATTCACCATAAAATGGCTTTTGAGTGTGTATGGCCTTATACAGAGGACAAAAATCTTGTTTCTGTATCAGCGCTTTATTTTCTCATTACCATCTACTAGTTGAGCCAACAGGTCTGTTTTGAGAGCCACAAAGAATATCTCACAACAGAGTGCATCATATTTAACGACCCACAATTATTTTCTCCTGAATCATAAAGGCAGTCGAAGTACAGTTCAGTGAAATGTGTCATGTAATGTAAACCCCTGTTACATTTGAAGTTCAGCATCACATGGAGCAAGCTCTTTCTATTAATGGGTGAATTGAACACGGCCACTCCAATAACTTTGATAAACATTGTCCTTAACAATATAAAAACTATCTAATTTATTTTTCTTATGCAAAGAAATTCAAGCCAGTAAAGCACCTTCAAGTGGCGCCATCTTGGCCCCCCTCTCTATCATTCTAAAGCAATATAAACATGAATCTTACAGGTAATTATAAACTCATGAAAATATAATTAGGAACATTATACTTAATTTCTGCCAATAAATCCCCCTTAATCCAACACACTGGTTCTCCAAATGTATTCTATTTAAACCTGCATTTCAGCTGTGCAGTCATACTTATTCTTTAATATGCAACATTCTTACTGCGATTGAGATCGGAGTCTCTTGTTTCATTATCCTAAAATATTGCAGAATCATTTGAAGCGTACCATAAGAGGATTACACTTCCTTCTATATTGGAGTGCAGTTATTGTGGGTAACTCAGCGTCGAGCCCGAAACATGAAAAAATTGATTGTCCCATATTTCTCCTAATTACAACAGCTGTGATCAATTTTGCATATGTTGTTGTGTCCAATTACTTCCTTGACCAAATCCCAGCAGTCCCTTTGCAGTGGAGCTGCAGCTCAGCAAACGAGCTGCTGCCTAATGTTGTCTGGAACATTTATCCACGATGTAGAGGTGCATTGTGGTGTAGATATATTTAATACCAACTCATTAGCAACATCTAATCCCACATTCATCCCTATAATTTGACTTCCAACCTTGAATGATAATGAGACACTAATTGTGGGTGCAAACGTGTTTCACTGTTGTACTGTAAGCTATAATTTAAAGGATCCAGTTAACACACCTCCCCAGTTTTTCATACTTTAAACTTTAGTGTCTCAGAGTGGCTCTGTGGTCCAATACTGCTCTTAAAGAGAAAAAACATATTTATCATTCTTGAACCATGCAGTGAATAATTGACCAATTATTCAGTAAAAGGAAGTGCACATTCTGCATAATGGTAGCTTCCTAAACTCTTCCAGTGGTTTGAAGTTGCAGTATAAGCTATGTGTTTGTGTAGTGTGACTCTGTTTCTTGTGTTTTAATAAAAAAAAAGTAACTGGCCAGGTTTTCTGCAGTGAAGTTCAGCAGCATGGGCAAAAAGCAACTTCCTGTGGTGCAACAAAGAAAACGAAAAGTGATTATGCAAGGCGGAGGTGAATAGCATGTGATGATGTATGATCCAAACAAATCTACCTCTGGCTTTCAGACAACAGCACAAAGGTAACTGGTATCCTGGTGTAATTAATCTCTATAATCTTTGCTTATTCAATAAGAGAGCTAATAAAGAAAAAGAGACAGGTTGTTTACATGCAGGTGTTGTTTGTTGAGTTGATTACTTGCCTTGTTATTACTTTGCAAGTGTCATCAAAGTTTGCTGTAAGATATATGAGCTTTTTCCTGTGATAAACTAGAAGGCTTCGATCTTGATCCGACAGTTTCATAAAATATAGCCTACCTCATGGGGAGAATGCATGAACGCAGGAATGCCCAAGATAATCCCTGCCCACACACAAGCAACACACACACACACACACACACACACACGCACACACACACCTACACACAAACTAGTATTACACACAGAACACACCATCCCATCCTAAAAATAGTGAACGAAGAGAGGCTTTCTAATTGATTTTCTTGAGCTCATCCTTTGATGAGAGTCTGCCCATTTCATTGATCTCACCTTATCTCAAATTGTGAAGACCTATAGTCCAACAATGACAGAATGATGAAAAGTCCCTATAGGTTTTTGTCCTGTACACCTTTCATACAAAAACTGGAGTTACCGCCTTGCGGTTGTATGCCTCCGCTAAAATTGTCAAGTTGCAGTTTACATCCATGTTTGTCCAAAATGTCAATGCATCGTTTAATCCTATTAGACATTTGTGTAAAATTGTCATAACTAGCATATAAATGATTGAGTTAAGGACAAAAATGTGTTTTGTGAGGCAGCAGTGACCTTGACCTTTGACCAATAAAATCGAGTCCAAGTTGGGAAAAAAAATTCCCTCCTGGCGTTCCTGATATTGCTGTTAGAAGAATGGTAAGTACGTACATGGACGGACTGACAACTCAAAAACATAATGCCTTTGGCAAGTATGGCACAAGCAAAAAAAAAAAAAAAGAAAGATGTTTTAAAACAACCCTAATTAAGTTTTTCATTATGCAAATAAATCCAATTATCTCTCAGTTGCTGCATTCATGCATCCATAAAAAAAATGATATTCCACACTAGTTCACCCCACTTGGAAGTTTTCATGCTTTATTGTTTAACAGCATTAAATTAATGTTTATTTTTTTTAACACTTTTTTTTTAACAATGATCAACAGAAAACCACCCTTTAATGTCAAAGTGAAAAAACAAACTCTATAGTGAGGTTGCATTTTCCCCCTTTAATAAGCCCACCTGAAGCATCAATGCTGCAGCCATCTGGCTTTAGGAGTCACATCATTAGTAAAAATCAACTGTGTGCAGTCGAAGGGTTTCAATTGATTGTGATAGAAATACACATGTATCTGGAACATCTTTAAATGCCGACGCTACAGAGGAATGGCTTAAGAACAACCATGTCAATATCCTGGAAGGACTGAATCAGATCGGAGCCAGATCTCAATACAGTTGAGAATTTGTGGCTGGACTTGAAAAAGGCTGTTCACTCATGATCCCCATGCAACCTGACAGAGCTTGGGCAGTTTTGTAGAGAATTGCAGTGTCCAGATGTGCTGTATTTGCTGCCAAAGGTGCATCTGCTAATTACTGACTTGGATGCAGAGAGAACTTTGTTTGACAAAAAGGGTCTTATCCTGTTGATCAGTGCCAAAAATGCCACATTACATCTACTTTGATCTACTGTCTTGAATCAGTATAACATCAAAACCTCTGAGGGGGGTGAATACATTCTATAGACACTGTAGCTGCAGCAATTCAGACTTTTTTAGAGGGTTTGCTAAATGCTTTCCTCCAACATACCCCCATAATGGCAACTGACTCATCCGTGAAGCCTGTGTATGAGAGGAATTACAATCAAGCTGTCATTACCTTGAGGCCACTTGCACTGGTAATTGTGTAAGGATGACAACAGGTTGGCCAGCATTAAGGCCCATCGTCCTCTGGCTAGTTCAACACCTGCCTGCTGGCCACCAGCCTAATTTTTCTTTGACGGCCTCAGCAGGAATGATTGATGCCCGAAGGCCTTTGACGGGGTGTGTGTGTGTGTGTGTGTGTGTGTGTGTGTGTGTGTGTGTGTGTGTGTGTGTGTGTGTGTGTGTGTGTGTGTGTCTCAGTGCCAAACTGCTCTATTCAGACAGTACTCCCTCTTGAAACTCATTTAGACCACACCTGTCATTGCACACACTGGTTGCTTGATGTTTTCCCTTACAGGCTTACCGTGGACACACTCTTTCAAGATAAGCAGGAACTGTGTGCCGCTGATAATATTTTGGAAATCACCTTTTGGGGGATTTCACAGGCAATAATCTATGTTGTTTAGCTGAAGCTGCACAATGCTTGCGGGTGACAAAAGGTTCATTAAGAATATATCCTGCTGGCATGAGGTGGTACAGTTGACAGGAAGCTCCCTGTTTACATTGTTTCAGAAATGGCGGCAAGCTATCAGTTTCTTTGCCATAAAAGTGTAACTCCCACGGCTGTTTCACCCCCATTGTGTCCAGTCTTTCCTCACCCTTATCATAAGACCACCAATATGGACACACTTAAGCTTTTTCTCTATTGTTTGGTGTCGATAATCTTTGCCTTGTGTACGATGACCTGAAAGTACATACTCAACTCTTTATCCTCTTTTTATGCCCCCCAACACACACACACACACACTCACACACACGCACCTCTTTCAGCTCCAAAGAATTTTAAACCTCCCAATGTCCTGATACTATTGCATTTTTCATTGGTATTTTAAGCAAAGAGTTGTGAGGTCTTAGAAGTCAGCTGGCATTAATTCCTCCGAGGCAGAGGGATTCAGCTTCTCCCTGGAAAGAGGCTTAACAAGAAAGTTCTCCTGCTTCCAAATGACTTAATTTTCCCTTTCTCACATATATTTCTTTATTCCATAGTGGACATGAGAACAATAATCGAATGTGAATACAGTCTGTTTAACTTAATGTCTGATAATTTATTTAATAATTATTGAGACGTATTGTTTTTCTGTATGCAATTTATAGGAGAATCTGACAAACCAGAGATGCTGACTAATTGGCTCAATGTTTTCCATGGTTGTGGCCAATGGACTGTCAGAGGTGCAGGTGGATACATAATACATCAAGGCAAGAAGAAATACAAGGAAACGGAGGTCATTAATGCTGCTTTGTTGAAAAAACATGACATTTAATGTATCATTTTCAAACTACTATGATAACCAGCTGGAGATATGAGCTACCGAATATCAAACAACAGAAATATTTTTTGCGTTCAATTAGACAAGAAGGATAAATTAACTGATATTTTCTTAATGTACAGTGGAGGGTTGTATCAGGTGGCAAGGTCTAAAGTTCAATCAAATGAACTTCTCCATTCGCAGCACATTAATTCTGGCCAGTTTGGAGAACCAGCGATTAGCGTGTGTGTTGCTGTGGGATGCAGTTTGAACAAAACCGAATTTTTGGTACAGGGAAATGGCTTCCGTCTGTGGCGAGCTGACGTCCAGAACGAGGCGGGCGTATCCTCGCTCTTTGCAGAAATCAAGGGCCTTCCTCGTCAACTGTGAACCCAGGTTTTTGTGCCGCCATGGAAACACCACAACCGTGTGGGACAACTCGCCGTAAGTCCCATCACCAGCATCTTGGGCAAACTCTGAGCCTCCTCCCGTGGCCCCTCCGTTCCGGTCATCAAACCGCTCGCCTTCCTCCCCTTTCCCCGTCAATGCCACCATCCCCACCACCTTGGACTGGCCGTTGACGTCTGCCTCTGCCACCCAGAAACCGTTATCTGGGTTTTCCAGGTAGTTGGCTCCAATGTCAGCCATGTCTGCGCTCAGCCTCCTGGTCACGTAGCCGTCGTAGATCTCATGGCAGCAGTAATAAATTAGGCCAGCCCATGCACTGCCAAAGAGTAAAGCTTGGAAGTAGGAGCTGCCTCCAAGAACATAACCAGCCATGGAAATGCTCAGAGCAATGCCAATGTGGTCCGGGTGGCTCATGGCCTTGAAGAAAGCTGGGTATACATGTTCACGTATCCCGTCGCAAAAGAGCGACATGACCACATGTTTATCCGAGGGTCTATATTCCCTGATGGAGAATTGAACTGTATGTTATAAAAAAGAGATAAGGAAAGAGAGAGAATTAGAGCTCAGCCATACTAATCTGCCTCTGGTTGCAATAAGAAATTCCTGCTAGATTTCCCAATGGGCTCAACACGCTCACGTAACGTGTTGTTGAGAAGGGAAAAAATAATCAATACACCTCAAACATGATCTAAACCTTTTCATTTCTAACTTAACTCTATTCCGCATAACCATAAAGCGTGGCACTTGTACATAACAACCAGAGGTGAAAATCATTAGCACATTATTGAAGCATTGTTTCTTTTAAGATTTCAAGAGTGAGAAGCAATACAATAAAGTCTCAAAAGTCCCAAAGAATGAAAATCAAGGCATAGGTGAAAAACTGAGGCAATAAATAAAAGGTCTTCAGTAAAAATATGTTATGTGTCATCTAGGCATGTAAGTAATGCCATTCATTTAGAGCCTAGCTGTCTCATTAGATATCTTGTTCGTAATCAACTCGCCTACTTGAAAAGAAAAAAGGTATAAAATATTAACACAATCAGAACATCAACTTACAGTTATTTTTCTGGGCCATGCCGACTCTTTCCCCCTCGTCTTTCGCTCACTCTGAAGGACTTAACGCTGCTGCTACCCCTGAACTTAAGCTACAGATTGTTATAATCAGCCATTCACAAAGAGGGAAATTAGTCTGAGCATGAGCAGCCACCAACACACACACACACACACACACACAAAAAAACTTGTGGACCTTAAATGACTTAGAAGTCAAACTGAATCTGATTGTTTAAAATATTGATTATATAAGAAATTCAACAGTTAGATTGAAACAAGCGTGTTTTCAGTTTAATTGAAATAATCACAGTGTTGCTTTGATATGAAACGTAAAGTATTTTTTAAAAAAACCCAACTTAATTAGCTCAGTCAACAGAGTAAAGAACTCTATCATGGATTTCTCAAGGAGGATGAGCACAGATCCTGAATACATTAAGTCAGAAAACTGAGCAGAATGAGAATTCAGCGCTCGTTCGAGCACTTCATAGATATTTCCAAGAATAAAAGGTTCTTATTAACCTCTTTTTGGGTGCTTCAGTTTTGATGGCGTTCTTTCAGGAAACTGCTGCGGATCTCCACGCGACCTCTTCCACTAGAACATAAGGTGAAAGTAAAAATAATATTGTCGAGCCCCCTGACATAAAAGCGTCCTATGGCATCAGTGACAATGTCTTGTGCAATAACCCGGTGGCCCTCTGACATGATTAAATTTCCTTGGCAGGCGAAGGGCCTTTCCACCTGTTTAAATCAATAGCGCTGCCTCATGAATCTGTGAGCGATAGAAGGTCAAGCAACTCTGGAGGTTTCTCAAACCATTTTTACCGCCATAATTCTGAATTGTGCAGCCCGCAGGTGAAACCCCCTGTAACCACATTTTCTAGGTTTATATTACTTTCTCTGTTTACACATATAGAGGGCTGTATGATAAATGAAAATCATAAGCCCCTCACGGAAATTAACCTATTTAAATAAATGTGATGGCAAATTGACATGATGGTCTCATTTCTGAATGGCTCACTTTTACTGTAAATATACATTGGCAATCTTATGAAGTCACACACAATAATATTTCCATAACGCGTCTAAATTGAACGCCGTCAGATTAATGCAAAAGCTACAGCAGCCCAAGGTTAAATACATAGGGAGATTTCAGATACACAAAGAGACTGACCCACACTGATTGATTTGCAGAATTTAACTGTGCAAACAGACTAAAATTTCAACACTACTGTGTGTTTGTCAGGGTCAGAAAGTGCCTTATATCCTTTTGGAAGATTGCTGTCCTTAAGCTTACAGACACCTGATTCTGCTGCATGCAGCTGGAAGATGTGTGGAGAACCCAGTTTAATTTAAAATGCACATTCTTTTTGCCTGATTAAGGCACAAAACAGAAATACATTTCTCACGTGAGTCATCTCGTATGCTCAAAGAAAATCAATCACTCAAAAAAACTACGCGCCGCTGTCAATGAGCTGATTCTTCTTAAGTCAGATCAGTGTATAAAATCAGTTATTCCCCATGCCGTGCAGAGAAAGAAAAGTTTATTAAAAAAACAAAACTCTGTACAACCCTAATAATCAAACCAGCCGACTCCTTCCTTATATTTTCAGAGTAACCTAAAAGAATATCCAGCAAAAAATCTTGGCAAATAAAAATTCAACTTCTTAAAAAACAACTTCAAAGGCTTGTCACTTTATGCTTGTGCACTGTCAGGCTCGATAAAGATTTCTGTGAGAAAGGAACAACAAAATAACTTTTTAAATCAGAAATGCAGCCTGTGAGACAACAGAAAACACTGGTATTCCTACATACGGTCTTTACTTGGTTCTTTTCATAAGCACAGTCATTAGGAACATTAGCTGTATGTATAATTCACCTATGTCTTGTTTGGTTTGTTGCTTGGTGGGTTGCGCAGATAGCCTACTGTATTTAGCCTACTTTGTTAGCTAGCACGTTGTTAGCTTATTATGTTAGCTGGTGATGTTACGGACTGAAGTGTGTAGATGCAGGTAAAGAGAGGGGTCTGCTTCAACACAACTAAACGCTGGTTATTGAGAGGCTGACAAGAAGTCTGACTGAACTCATGTTCCAGTGCTTTGCACAGATCTGATCCTCCCCGCCGCCTGATCTCATCTCTCTCTGAAGCTACAAACCTTCTGGTTATCTTATGTGGCCATGTCTGCTGTCACAAGTTAAATTGATCATCTATATTAGCCATTGTTGTTAACCGTTAATGTGAGCTAGTCTTATGAGGTGTCCCTGAGTAATAAGAAATGGTAAAAAAAACTTTCAGTATGAACAATTCAGTATGATAAAGTTCACAGTCTTTGGACATGTTTCAGCAATTATTTTCTAACATCAAATGTCAGATTTGACTTTACCCCAACTTTAAATAGTTTGCTAATGGCAGGAAAATAAGTCTAATGTGTCATTACAATGAACACATCTATGATATCATTGAAAGTTGTTTGGCTTTTAACATTTAAATTATAAATCACTACAGCAAACAATAGACTATACATTTCTGGAAACACTGAGGTCACACAATCATGTCAAAGTAATTTTGTCACAATACAATCACTTTGAAAGATTATTACAACACAGTATGACACAATTAAAAAAAACAAGTCATGACCATTACTTGTAAATGTATAAGTACAAGCTGTTGCTTCAATCAATTCATACTTGAACATCATGAACATGTTCAAATTTGATTAATACTTCATCACAGGCGATATTGATTTCACTTGATAAAAGTAGCTAAGAGTGCTTAAGAGTTGATTGCGCTATGCCTCGAAACAAAACGTCACAAGGAAAAAAAAGGTTATAGTTGCCCTGGAAACAAACCACTGAAGGCAAACTGCATGCTCCACTTCTAATGGGCCCATGAGTGCCCAATGAATTGCATTTTTATTCATGGACATGTACTTGAATAAGGATTGTAGGGGAAAGAGCCTGTTCGGTATGCTTGTCATAGAGCTACAACATTAAGGGATTAAACCATTACATTATTGAGTTTTTCCAAACATATCCAGTGACTATAAGCATTTGAACACACCTCAGACAACTTTATTTCCAACCCACTGCCTCTTCAGAAACTCTGAATTGAATCTGAATTTCTTTATGGCTTCGTGTACCTCAAAAGTGCATATACAGAGCTAAAACACTCCCCAGTGATTTCCATTTGGTTCCAGACATCTTTCATTGTTATAGTAATGCACTTGATCTTGTATAGAATATATGTTTGATGTTCATTATGTCTGAAAGTGCCCCTGTCAAAGTAAAACATGAATATTGATTTGGACCTATGTGGTAGATGAGAATGGAAGCTTATTCAGGTTTGTGCAACAATAATGTCTCCTTCTCCCAGTGCAGGAATTACAGGATATGTGGCAAAAAGGAAAGAAATATTCTGCTACACAACTCTGATAAGGTCAATATTTGCAATGATACTTATACTTTTACATGATTCATTCATCATTCTTTTGTCCAGATGAATGCGTCTGCAGTCAAACTTCAAAACTATATTGACCTGAGGTAAAAAAAAACACAAAATAAAACATTGATACTTTTTAGTAAGAATGATATATCCATAAGGGATAATTATGCTCATTTTAGGGGATATGAGTAAAATAATTTTGAAAAAACATTTCATTTTTCTAGCTCATTGCAACTACAATATGGTTGAACTTTTCATTGCTATGGTGAGGCACTTCCTCTTAGCTGTTTCCAGTCTTTGTGCTAAGCTAAGTGGCTGGCTTTATATTTACTGTACAAGACACAAGAGTGGTAAATTAATTAATTAAGTAAATAGGTGTATTCCAAATATATCAAACCATTGACCTTTAAGGTTCCGTAAAGATTGAATACTTGGTTTAATCAACGAAGTCAACAGTGACTTAAAGCACTAGACAGCAGTCTCAGTGTCAAAGTCCTGCTCTTTGTGGTACAAAACCATCCTACTTAAAAAATTCCTTCCAGGAAATAAATCGAGTACTTTCTCCACTTGAAAAAAAACGTTGCCACAGAACATAGTCCAGGAAACAAATATGATTTCTTACAAAACATATTTGTAAGTACAATTTAGTACATCTCAATATTGTTTCTAGGAGACAAGCTTGGTTTATCTGCATTTCATGGGCTGCAACCTTGAGTTTCAGTACAAAATAACTAACTTACTTTTCACCTCAGTTTTATTTTGCCTGAATGCAAATACTCCAATATGTAATTAGATTTTTAATCATAGAGTGCAATGTATCTGAAAACCCAGGGAGCTCATTATGCTTTGGTTATCTTGTAACACTGTTTTAGATTGTGAGAGATAAGAAATCATGATGCAAGTCTATAATCACAACAGACCAAAGAGCAGCAGAGCGTGGTTTTTCTTTCAAATCTTGTTTTGTGATAATCTTAGTTTGTCACAATCCAAGACATGCCGCATCTTTGTAACCGCTAAGACACTTAGCACACTGCAAACAGACAAACTTGATTGTCTCACCTCAAGGTGAAAATCCAAAGTAATTTTAATACTGAAAATAACAGGATGTCAGACGGACACTCCTTACGATAGTACAGTATTTTAAATTCCACTGAATAATAATAGAAAGCTGTCGAGACACATATTGTGTGGGAGACTGAGGATGACATTAGTTGTAGGCAATGCACGAATAGTGGGAGATTAGTGCTGGATATTACCAAGCTGCCCTTTCAATGCTCAAAGACTTTTCATGGCTTCATATGCAAAACTGAAGATTTTCATACTCAAACCAAACTACAATTGTAAATGTAAGAACCATAATAGCCCTGTGAAGCTTTCTATACACACACTAGACAGTTGGTTAGATAAACAAGAAGTAAATCTTCGTTATTTTTGTCCATTAAGGCAACAAATGTAGTTTGTCCCATGGGAGGTTGTAGGCCATGCTGTTACCCAAACCAAAAGTATTTATCCTCTGGTGACATGAAAGTGTTTAAAGATGCTCTGGGAATCTCTCTTATTTTGTTTTATTGACATATTTTTTTGGCTTTGGAGTGGTTCTACAGTTAAGGTGGAAAATGGGCACTTTTTTATATTTAGGATATCGTAGGTATACTTGTTGAGAATAAAGATAGGATCACAATCTTTATGATTTTATGTGACAGATAAATGCTACTGGTTTTCTTGCAATAGTAACAGACCCAGTGTGTTTTAGCAGGATACCAAAATTACAGTTTGTACCACAAGGTTGTAAGATTTTCCATTGCTATCTGCCTTTAGATATCTAAAATATTAAGAGCTAAACAGTCTGCATTGAATTTGATGGGGGTCACTGGGTGATCACGATTAAATCGATGCATCCTCTGGAGCGCATGACTGTAATCAACGATGTTGAATCATTAGATTTAGAGGTATCTTGTTGTAAACGAGATAAGTTAACAATTCTCACCTGTTGGTGGCACTAAGGCATCACTACAGCCATTTGGATTCATCCTCTGGGGAGCATGCTTGTCTACGAAATATCATAGTAATTCATCAAGCATTTGTTGTGGGTGTGACCCAGTTGGTAAAGCATGTTGTCTATTATTAAGAAGGTTAGCAGTTTGATTCCCAGATCCTTAACTCCCAATGTGCTGCCCAGTGACTTGCAAAGCAGTTATGGCTCCATTGTGGGCATGTGATGGTAAATGTGAGGCCTTTATACCACTTGCCATGTCATCTACAACGATAAACAAAGTGTTTTCTGATCTGATCTGCCACTATTGACAGGGTGATATTGTCTGTCAATAGTTGGAGATTAATTTTAACAACTGATGCCGTTGTTTTCCTTTGGAGGACAGTCGCACTCACTGTTTGTATGTAGACTCGCAAACTGGAAGCTTGATGATGTTTGTCAATCCTCCAGAAAGGCAACGATTTTATGAGACTGTTTATAGAGTCATAAAACACATTAAAGCAAGAGCAGTTTAGATTTAGCTCAAGTGAGATCACAACAACGACTGCATTATGTGTACTTATATATTTTTAAGGCCTTGGATAACTATCAACACTGTGCTGCACTTTTAAATACATTTTAAGAAATTCTACATTCCAGCGATTGATTCAGATGAAGGCATGTGACACTTCTGATTTGTGTCATTTTACACTACATCTTCTGAGGTACGTATGTTTCTAAGATCTGGATGCAATTTTGACACATACCGCTGTCCAATTGTTAAATCATCATTATATTTTTTTAATTGTTATGTTCCACTCTTTCTGAGAGAAGATTTACAACAAAAGCCAACTTGGTTGGATGGTTTATTGGTCTGAATCGAATGTGGGAGCTAGAGGCAAAAACCTTAACATTAAAATAATTTTGTATTATTTTACAGTGCAAGATCAACACAGAATAGGCATATATTCAAGGCACCTACATGAGATAAATTATATCGCATTTATGCTCCATCTTTGTAAAATTATTGTTAATAAACTCCTCAAAGCCAACAAATAATGCAAAAAAAATCATTCTGTAAAGGTGGTCTGTTTGCTCTTCTCCTGAATACAGATTGAACCACAACAAAAGGCTTTTCAGCAGAACTATATTGTGTCTCAGGCTCATCCCAGGCTCTCTGGGGACGGCTGGGTCAGAGAAGGAAGCTGCAGCAGCAGCAGCCTGAAACTAAACTCCATCTATCACACTTAAAAAGCTGCCCACCTCCACCTCGCCACCAATATGCCAGGAGTTGTTGGGGGATTATGGAAGGGTTTGCAGCAAGATAAAGCTGTGAATAACCATTGCCTTGTTTTTCATTAGTAGATGTTAGAAACGTTTAAGGTTAATTACTGACTTGGGTACATGGCTCAAAAGAACACAAGTCCCTGCATGGCTGCAGCTATATTAAACAACTGATTTGTCCCAGACAAGGAACATTTTGAAGAGCAGCACCTTAAAGATAAGTAGTAAGTAAAACAAAGGATTCAGTACTGTGGATGGAATAAATAATAAGAAGGTAAATAGAGAAACACACTATATTTGATTCATTCAATCACAGTCACTGTGATGTGGCGGAATGCAGACAGAAACAGACTGATTTTTTTTTTCTCAGTTAAATTTATTACAGATTTTAACAATACACTTGTGTAGATGAGTCACAGTAAATTTATTACAGATTTTTTAATTGGGGAAACAAGACTGCTGTGATCATCACTAAGAAAAGAGGTGTTACAGCTATTTTTGACTGTGGTATGATGTGTGCATCTCAGCTTTATTTAACCTTGATCTAAAGACAACAGGTTTTCCTTGCTGACTTAAGTTCCACTCTCTGATCCTCGCTCATCCTGAACTTCTCCACAGAAATTCTCTTAAGGAAGTTTTTGGCCATCCACCCATTTTAACGTCATTATTCTTCATGTGTTCTACTACCCATAAAGTTAAATATTGTCATTTTCATTATGCCTCCATATCTGTGGCTAATGCAAGGCAATCTGATGGAATGCTCTGTTTAATGTAGGCCTTAATTTTACACAGCTGCCGACAGAGAAGTGGAGTCTATTATTGGCACTTTCGGTTATCTATTTTTCCGTGACCTGGTAGTGCTCAACGTTCATTTAAAAGTAAACAGCATCCTGTGTGACTGAGGGGATTTTTTAATAGGACTCTGCCAAACTCTATTTCAAAATTGGATTAGATGTAGAGAGGATTAAAGTGCAATTTTTTTCTATGCATCAAATCATTTTCTCTGATATAACATATTACAAATGCAGATCCCATAATGCACTATGCATAAAAGCACAACTCTTTTGTCTCCTGACAAGGTGAAAGCAATATTTGAGGATGCAAATTATTCTCTGAGACTGAAAGGTTGAAAAGAAAAAAAACACAATTTACTTTATCAATTTACTGTATTTTGGAGAATATCATTAACCATCGCTGTTTGGGAGAGGCTCCAGTAACATGGTTGTATTTTAAAAAGTAAACAAAACTAAATAAGGCATCATCACCCTGGCATCCTGCTTCTCATCACAGCTGTACAGTAAAGTGACCTCTACTCCAGCCAATTTAAACACTATGCCTGCACTTCTGAGTGGAATTATAATTAATGAGACAGATGCAACAACAACTGCTGCATCATGTTTTCAGATGGTTTGGATCATTGGGGTCATGTCATGTTGAATTCAATAAAGTTCAATACCTCCATTTTTATCCGCAGATTTACAATATCACTGGCTACATTTGGCCACTGGAGGAAAAACAAGATTCAGTTAAAGTCCTCCAAGTAGTGTAATCAAATATCAAAACTAAAAGTACTCTTTAGGCAGAATGGTCTTATTTCATTTATTTACTTTCCACAACTACATTTTGTACAAACCTCTTATGGGTCCTTACGTGATTACATACAAGGGGTATGCCACATTCCGCATGTCATGTTATGCATTTGAAGCTTTTCACTTGTCATTTCGAACCATGTGGTTGGCATTGTGAAACGGCTTTCCTGACATTAAAAGCGTTAAATGCTCGCTGTTATTTTTAGGGAACAAAAATATGGTAACAGTCCGGGTTAAGTTTGGACAGCTTAGTTGGGTTAGGAAAAAATATCATTGTATTGCTTAAAATAAGTAAGTGAAATATGTTATAAAAAATATGTAAACAATGCAACATAAGTAAGGAAAACAATCTTCACTAACTTCAAATAAGTCAGGAAGGATATGGTTTCAAACTGGTCACGGACATTGGTCTTCTGGGTGAAAGTCTTGTGTTTGTTTGACCTGTCCTTCTCCACTCTCAACCACCATGATCACTCTTTCTAGCTTTTTTTTTTCATTATGTCACTTGCTCTTCTCCACTTGCTCTGAGGATCACTCATTTTTGAGTGTAGCATATTCACGCAGATGGCTTCACATTGAAGTCAATACAGCCTACATGGCGTTTAATGGAAAGCCAATAGCAGGAACAACATTGTAATAGCACGTAAAATTACCTATGCAAGTGCCTCAACATTCACACGCAATTTGGTGGGACCAGGCTGGTTTTAGAAGGGGACTTTTAATATATTCCACGTTCAACATAATCATAGCGCTACTACAACACACACTCCATCAAGGGACAATGGAGACTGGCTGGTTCACTGTTACTTGTGATCATCAAAAAATGTCCTCATTGGTTTTATTTGGAATATATTACGACAAGCAAAGATGTGTCAAGTGACCCAGAGTTGGATAAGTAAAGTGATACTTAACCTAAGTAAAGAAAATGCTGTGAACATTTTTGTGCACCTAGAAACTGAAGAAAAAAAGGTTATCTTTCTTCAAAGACTTTGAAAACATCACACTAATATCCAGACAGACAAGCTCAGTGAAAGCAAATGGGGTTAACAGCCGTTCCCCACTTCAGCAGTGAGAACTGATTAGGAAAAACATAATTGTTATTTGCAGTATCACATACAAGATTATGTGTCGTTCCTGGTGTCACACCTGTCCCGTGACAGAACACGACAAGGCAACTTAAACTTGTTTTGACACCCATGTGTAGTGTAATGAACACTTGCTTGACACTACAGCTTCTCAGTAGTGGATCACGGAGGATGTGTAAGTGTTTTTCCCCCAAACCCTGATTCTACATTGAAATTGAAGAAAATTATTTTTCCCCAAAAAAAATAAAAAATGTCTTTCTCCAAATACAGTGTGTAAACACTTAAAATATTTATTCATTTACATCATGCAACAAGGCTTTCATGCAACATACAACCTGCCCTGCCAAAACTTAGCCTCACTGCCAGTTCACAGAGATGCAAAGATAGATCATGTGAGGTTTACAAACGCACAACTGAAAGGTGAAGGTTTGTGAATCAAATCACGATGAAGGACGCTGGAATTCCAAGGATGTGATCATTATTGATACTTTTGTGGAGCTTTTGTTGGCAGAAAACCTTCTTACCCATATCCTCGAATGAGGTTGGTCTGGTTAATATTGTATGTATGTTGTGAAGCTCCGGAAATACCTTTAAATCTGTAGATTCATCATAAGGGCTGAGCTCTAACAAAAGCAAAGTAAAAAATGCAAGACAAAGTCAACTAATAACAGACTTCCTGATCAGTTGAAATAGTATCATCTCATTGTTGCATATATTATTTCATACTGTACTGTCATAAAATGCTGGTTCTGAAGATGTTTACTTAGCTTTTACTGTGCCTAATTCAACTCAATCAATTTAAGATTAATTAACACCGTTTTATACAGATACACATAGATACAATTCAAAACATTATCATGTATTCGAAAAAATGCACAAACACACTCCTGCATTGGAGTTGTAATGTCTTATAAGTTTACTGCAACATGTGCAACTTTTAGTCGGATTAACCAGAGCATCATATGCTGTTCTCTACCTTATCCAATCGAAACATACATTTATACTGGTCCTTATCACTGTCTTACCTGTGGTAGCATTTATATTGATAAATGACTTGCATTATAAATCTTGTCGTACACAATAACAAACTGAATGTATGTCTCTGAATACTGCTCCTTTTATGCTGAAGATGATCAGTATCGGGCTACAGTAACGTCTAAACAAGCTTTTAAAAGAGGCTGAGCAAATGTGACATTTACATACAAATGTATATGATTTTTGACATTATCAAGCATATCTCTACCACCCACCGGTAATCAATCCATTTGACCTTATTGCTCATTCTCCTCATATGTTATGAATTTTTTTTTATTTCTAACATTTTCATATCTAATTTCCTAGTTGCTAAATTCCTTGCCCAAACAGCAATCATTCAATCATAGCATAGCAACCGTAACTAGGCACACCAGGTCTGTCAAGCTGTTGGTTTCTCTACATGCCAAGTGATACAGATAAATGTGTTTATAATAAGTATCCAAACATGCTTATTTTACAATGAATAATATATTCATGGTGTTTTATAAGGAGAGAACATTTAAAGAAATATGCATACATTCATTTTCAGAACCAAAACCACAACCTGTCTTACAAGCATTCAAGTGTCTGGACAAGTTATCTACATGCAAATTAAACTAGAGGAGATGTGCAAATTAAACTAAAGGGGATGTGTAATCCTGCCTTATTCCTTTACTGACAAATGGATACAGCAACATGGTCAGGTAGAAAAGTAGGAACTTGAAATACAGAAAAACAAGTGGATAATAAAAAAATTAAAAAAGCATATTTGAGATGTTAAATGTGACACGATCAGTTTCACATTCTTTAAAACTTTGATTGTCATGAAGGTATAAGCTAAATGACAGCTTTGGATATCTTATTAACTTTGCCCACAGCGAAATCAACACCATCAGCACTGTTATCCATAATTCTGATAATTCTTAAGAAGTTTTACTTTGCTACGCATTTCTGGCAAGCACGTCAGCCCTCGCTGTCCTCTCCTTTCGTTTTAGTCAAAATCATATTTAAATCTTGCACTGGCTCATTTCTAAGCCCAACAAAAGAGCTCCTGCTTAGCTTTTCCAGCCTTAACCCACGGCATAATGGACCTCTCATGGCCTTCATTCCAGACAGGATTAATGCTAAATACTTTGTTTTTACATTTAGAAATTGGTTCAACTGCCCAATTGTTAAAAGTATTGTCATAGACATAGGCCTTGTTGCCAATGTTTGGCATTTTAACATCTCTACAAAGGGAAGCATCTCTAGGAAACAATGATATTGTTACCTTTCGTGCTTAATGAAGGAAAGGTCACAACATTTACAGTCATAGCAGTATGTGGTTTAATTGTTATCCTGTAATACATCTCTCAACAATAGAAGCATGTACATTTGATCATATTTTATCCTTTAAAAAATCTTTAATTTCAAACATAACACTATCGGTCTGAACTACTTTGTGAAATGTCCTCATGACATGAACACAGGCTTAATGATTATGCACAATGAATAAGTCTTCAATCTATTTTCTTGCAAAGCAAAAAAAAAAAAAAAGGGAAGAAAAGAAAGAAGCAACCTGAGTAACCCAACAGATTCTCCTCAAAATCCTGCTGTAGATTTATAGAATGTTACATTGAAAGGATTAGTTTGACAGACAGCAGACATTTCCACATCTTTAACACATAGTTAAATTGTCTTAATTAACATTTAATCCATACTACCAGGACCATCCTAGAAAAACAACAACAGATGTTTTCCTGTTTTCTGGCCGTTTTGTCTGTTTTTATGTCAATCTTGCAGCTACAAGTAAATGTATATTTATTGTAAATTGAAACACTACATAAAACGTTATATCTCAGAGTTAGTAGTGGGTGGTAGATCACACATGGCGGTTAGTCACAATTATCCACTATAATTATGTTATTCACAACCTTAATATTGTATTTTTTTAAGTAGTAGTCTTTTCTAAGTATTGTTTGAAAGCCTGCTAAATAAGAGGCATTTATAATTTATTAAGGGCCCTAAAAAAATACTTTTCTCAGCTTCATAATATGAACAAAGGGATCTGCCATGAACACATGATTTTATGCCATGGTTTGGGGTTTTGGCCATTAATTATTTTAACTGTTAGTAGTCTTTTTGGTTTGCTCGTGTCACTGGTTTCTAGAGGGAGAGGCTCCAATGGTATAAAAATAGCCACTTTTGTGGTTTGTTTACTTATGTAAGTCATAAAGAGGGATCAGTATTAAGTTGATATTGTTTCCTAACCAGCTAAATTCCTTGTAGTAACATCAAATTGTTTTTAATGATTAATCGTTAATTAATAAAACTTGAGGGAAAATACTTTAAGACAATTACTCTCAGATTTGAAATTAAGTTTTCAGGATTGGATAGGAGACCATATAAATATTGATAATCAATTTCCTGTTGTAAATCTAAATGCCAACAATCTTACACCATTGATTATTGGATTATACTTAGCATACTAAAATATTAAAACTCTTCCAAGTATTTGAAAAAGATACACTCTTTGAACGTTTTAAAGTTAATAGTTCATTCAGTGCTACAAGTTTATCCTGCTCTGCTAGCCATGTTGAATATACAAGATGTCACAATTCCCAGAAATCTCTTCAGCTATAACTGCCCGATACATACATGAATTGTGTGCTTAGGTGATGCAAACTTTTTTTTTTTGTCAGCTCTATCTGATTAAACCACTTGCAATCAGGCAAGTTGATTGACACTTGATTGTGCTGAAATTTCATGTATTCTCTTTTTGCTAGTATTCTCCTCTGAGCTGGTCGAGTGGCCTAATTGAAAGTATTCAGTTGACAATTCATTGGCAGGATAATATTAGTTTACTGGCATGCGTCAAAGTAACATTTGCCAGTTGGAGCCGAAATGTTGAAAACAAAAAAAACAAAAAGTGAAAACACAGCACAGCACCTTCTGATGTGTAAATAGAAGAGAAAAAGCTGCCAGAACATGGTGACAACAACCACAGACAACCCAGTGTCATGTTTTATAATGGAGTTCACATACCACATGAATAAGTATTCATAATGGAATTCAGTAACACAGATGAATGCAGTGATGATGATTTGATGAACCCTTTCCTGCTCAGCCACAATGCAGACTATGATTATGCTTCAATTTGGACCACTGTCGACCAATTAGGTTAAATTGGTGGAAAAAACGAAAAGTCATAATTCATTATTGTTTCCCCATTTCTATTTTACCCCATTAATTAAGCTATGTGCATGTTTCTAAAGGTGGGGGGAGACATCAATACTAGAGTGATTAGAGAAATCACAACATCACAGAAAAATGTCAACCTAACTGATGACTCTATGAAACCATCTTTTTGTGCTTTTATTTGCTGTTGTGGACCATAAATTGAGGCTAATTGGACGACCGTAGAGCTGGGACGGAGCAACACTAATATGACTGAAGGATCACTGGTTTAAATCTCTACTCGGGGAAAATCCTGTCGGAATGAATGTGAAGCATTCATCCTTCTTCAGTAAATTCCATTAGAGTAACATTGTGCAATACACAGAACATTGGATTGGACTGCTGACGCTGCCCAGTGGTCATCAGCTCAGAGTATGGAGTGGGACTTGACCACCAAGGCTGTCCTGCCCTGTGGTCTGCGTAGTAAAAAATAACACTCCCCTCTGGGGGTAATATGACTCTAACACCTTGTTAGCAACAAAACTAAGAGTCTACTCTGCTGTACATAGGCACCAAGGTGGTTTGAGCTACATGCTAACGTCAGCATTCTGCTGTAATAGGCTCAGTAAAGATGCTGATTTTTAGCAGGTGTAAAGTTTCCCATTGTCCACACCTTAGTTTAGCATATTAGCATACTAGCATTTGCTAGTTAGCACTAAACACAGTATTTGATAAGTTAAGATGTTGACCAGATGACAGCGCTAGATAAAATTACAGAGGATGACCAATGTTATAACTGTTATTAAGTGGGGGACATGCATGTCTCTAGCAGATGTGAAGGCAATTCATCTGGTAGTTATTGAGACATTTCAGTTAATAATAACAATGTCAACTGCATGGTGGCATTACAGGAAAAGTCAGGGGAACGCTATCAACATTGGGCTTAACCCCTGGGGAACATGAATGGCTGTACAAAATGCCATGGAAATTCATCCAATAGTAGTAGAGACATTTCACCCAGGAACAAAAAATCCATCTCATGATGGGGCTATAGGAAAAGTCAGGGGATCACCAACGTTACTGGAATGTATCATCTGGGGACTATGAATGGCTGCACCAAATTCCTTGGTAATCTATCCAGTAGTTCTTGAAACTTTTTTGTAAAACATAAAAATGCCCATCTTGTGGTTGCATTGGAGGGCCCCCAAGGGTTAACAACATTGGGCTCAATCCTCAGGGGAAAATGAATGTCTGGACACAATTTCACGGCAATCTGTCCGATAATTGTTGAGATGTTTGTGTCTGGACCAAAGTGGTGGACTGACGCACTGACATGGCAAACCCTTGATTCACACCAGTAATGAGGTTAAAATGATTGAGTTTAAATGTTATGGTTTCATAAAATCCACATAAAATCTCTAATAGGATGCTAATATGTGGTAAGATTTAAGTTGTCCATCACTTCTTAAAAATATTTTTTTGTGCAATTCAAATTGTCGCCCAACAGCTTGGATGTGGCAGTTTCTTCAAGGTCTTTGCAATATAACTGACATAAATTCAGGCTTTGGTAATGATATTCATTGAAACATTTGGAGGCATTCTACTGTCTTTCATATGGTAAGTTATTTGGTCTATTGTTCCGTGGTGGATATGGAAATGCATTTACAAAGCAATATTCTTTGCATATTAGGGACATTGATTAAAGTATATAACTGATGGAAACTTACTTTCTAAGACTCCCACACATTTTAGGCATTCTAGACGGAGAGACTTGATGATACATGAGTGAAAGTTTTAATTTCCAATTCAGCAATTCATAAATGAAAGATACACAAATCTTTAAATAAACCACTAGATGTTAGCCCTGGGACAGCAATTTGTTTTCAAAGCACTTATAAGTCCTGATTGCTGCACTGATGCCACACACACACACACACACACACACACACACACACACACACACACACACACACACACACACACACACACACACACACACACACACACACACACACACACACACACACACACACACACATGAACACAGAGGGATCAGTCCACACAAAGACTTGTCTTCATCATTCAGATGATTCATTCGCTGCCGCAGTGGAATTGGACCTTTATTGTCTTGGCTGATCAACTTGACAGACAGTAATGAAATGAATGACAGAAGATATCCCAGAATAATGCTCATCCTCCACAGATAAATCCAGACTCCCCATCCACAGGAAGGGCAGGAACGGAATTCATTATCAAGAAATTAATAATGAGTTTCGAAAGTCTCTCTTTAGGCTTTTGGTCCACCTGCAGAGCAGTGTGTCCATTTGCTGCTTCCTGAATGATCCACGTCATTTGTTCACACAGGTGTGTCAATGCCTCTCACAGACACTGACACACCTCTTCACTGAACTCAATCTTAATTTGTGCTTCTCTTCCTAACGCCCATGATATAGCTTGCGTGGCATTCTCTCATAATGTGTTGTCAGCTGTCAAGGCTAAAGTCTAGCTGACTGGGGCATCCTGGTGTCTCAGTGGTCGCCAGGGCAGGAATATGTTCACTATTGATTAATCTGTGGACAGATTTTTATACGAATCCATTTGGTCTATAAACATGTCAGAAAATACAAAATAATTACCATCATAATGCCTTGTTTTGCCTCTGAAAAGTCTGAAAAAAATGAAAAAATACAACATTTACAATGATATGGAACAGACAAGGGATTGGAAAAGCTGCAACCCACTTTGTTTTCAGCTGATCAAAAAATCGTTCCAGCTCTATTTTAGTTGTGTATCACATCATTCAAATACGAGCAGGCACGTCATCTCCCTCTCTTTCCTCGTTATTCCTGTCAGTCTTTACTGTAAGCGGTCAATAAAGATAGAAATAAGATTTGTACTTGTAGTTTCGTAAAAGGCCAAAGTGTAGAAAAAAACAAGACCTCCATGCCGACAGCAGGAGAACAATATGCTGCCTGCAAGGTTTTTCTATTTTTTCTAAATACTTTATGTATTAATCACAACAATATAAATTGGATGGCCTTTGACAGGAAGCATGTTGCATTGTGCTTTTGTGATTGCTCCTCACTTGTAATGAACAAAAGCTGAGACAGAACAGCTGTAAGTGATGAAGAATGGTTGTAGCTGCTATGGATTTTTTCAAACCGTCTGGGTTGACTCTCTTGACATTTAGGCTAACATTAAGAGACAGTGAGCAAACACAATTTTTCACTGTAGCACCGGTGCAGAAAATGATGAAGTGTGCACAAACTCCTTATGTGGAAGACAACAGCTACCAGGAAAAGATGCAATGACTACTGGGATGTACATAATTGAGAAAGCAGCGAGGGATGTGATCCAAAGTTAATCGTGGAATATCACACTTTAAACCTAAAGCCCGAATCCTGAGAAGAGTATGACTCTTATTTACAGAGCAGCTTCCAATTGTTCCTCTTCATATTTCTGAAGTTTTCTCTGAATCTCATTCACAATTCTTCTTTGCGAGCCAACAAGTCTGACGTATTTCTCAACCATATCCAATAAACTCAAAGAGCTCATCCTGACACTAGATAAAGCGATTATATTTCACAGTGAAATAACTGGGGAGACAGAGACACCCTCTGGTCTGTTTATGCTGTTACAGCAGTGAGTCTGGGCTTAAAAGATCCAGTGAATACTGTATATACTATATATAGATATACACACACTTTATTTTCCTTCAAATTAGCATATTTAATATTCAGTGAATTTTTTAGTTGTTAACTTCATATGATCATCATATTTCAGGACTTAACAGCTGCATTTGAAGAAAGACAATTAATCAAAGCTGCAAACTGCATCACACCTTCTCTAACAAATGAGCGATACTGACATCTTCTGTGGAATTTCATACCAATTTAAAAGCTGCCAAAGTGTACTGAAAGTTCACTCCGAACTGCACAGTTGATAAATATCAACAGCTGTGTCATTAGAGAGGGAGCAGGGGAGTGAGAGGACAGATAGAAACGAACAGATAAATAGAAAGAAGGAGAGAGAGAGAGTAAACAAGGCCATCGGGGAAATAAGTCCAGTCATTTCAATGTGTGTTCCTCTGAGCCGGAGTTTAACAAGCTGTGCATAAAGACAAGTCTGCGTGGGCGGAGTTCTTCTTAATCATAGCTATGAATGCTCAGCAGGAAACCCACCGAGAGGAGAAACTTGTTAATTGAGATCTTGATCCTCCAGAGGTGTCTGCCAGAACTTTAAGCTCTCCATTTCTTTCTTTTTTTTTCAGATGTTTTATTAGCACATACAGGCCACACTTGGGGGGACAATTTAATGAGGTCTGTGCATTGTTGTTATTTGTAGGAGCCACCAACCATCCTGCAAATGTCGAGAATTATTGGAAGAAATTAGGCAAAAACATCCAGACAAAAAAAAAAAACTCACCTGAGTTCATTCTTTTAATTGTGACAAGTACTTTAAGGGAAGGTGTGCCGTATTTTGATTCATGTTTTGCTGCAATAGGAGCTACAATAATAAAATAATGTTGTGGAAATGATTTGCATCTTCCAACATCTTGACTCTGTAATTTCTGTATAAGATCCAGATCTTGTTCATGAAATAAGGGCCATCATATTGAAACACACTTCAAGTTCAGGCATAAAGCTTAGTTAATGAGGCAAACTACTTGAATTATGTATATTGTTACCTTCTCTCTCCTTGTTTCTTTTCTAGCATATTTGGTGCATGCCTGTTAGCTGCAATACACACATACATTTTTAAATAAACCTATGAAATATTTAATATAACATTTATTTTATTGATTACTTGTAATTATACATTTTTTTTTACAATTTTGAAGTGCTATGCTAGCTTTGTGTTTGTTCTTTGGATCTGTGTTTAGTTGTTAGTGTTTAAATTTATTTTGAGTAATATGCCTAGATACAGTAAACCCATTCTATTTTAATCTCACCAGCACAATCCCTTTTATCCATTAATGTGTTGCTGTATGTGTTATTGCTGTAACTGTGTAAATGAAGACTTATTCCCTAATATTCATGCACTGCATATATTACCATTGTGTCAAGAATCACAAGCCCTCGTCATTTCCTATCTAATGTGTGCACAGGAAATGGTTTCCTTCCCTTTTCTTCACAAGTTAACCGTTAAAAGACGCCTTTGATCTGCCAGCTCCTCTTCCTGATCAGTTTATCTGAGTCATGGGAGGATGTGTGAAGATGTGTTAGGTGAACAATCAGTCACAAAAAGAACTGTCTGGGAACATCCTCAGGAAGAGCACTGCTGATTTGTTTTAGTTTAATAAATAGTTTCTTTCGGTTATCTTAGCATTTCTTAGAACCAGTTCATTTGATTATGTTAATAGATAGTAATGGATGTCAGAATGATTTTACATTTTAAAATGAAACCCTGTGGTGGAAGGTAACTAATACCCCTCACTCAAGTAATGTTCTTTAGGAAAATGTCGAGGTATTTGTACTAATTTCCCTTTTTGCTACTTTATACTTGAACTCAACTACATTTGGGAGGGAAATATGTTTCTTTTCACATTGACAGCAACAGTTTGCTACTTTTTAGATTTATATTTTTTATGTGGAAAACACAAAATAAGCTTATAAAATAGGTTGCATCATTAAAAGGTAAAGCCAATTGTTCCCAACAACAGCCCTTTACATAAAACACAGCATCTAGTTCGGGTCCCTTGTCAGGTTTGTTGTTTGCTTTGGCCTATGAGGTGTTAGCAGTTCCAGCAAAGAGAAGTCTTAGATTATTTAATTTAAAATCATTAAGGCCCTTAGAGGTCAAACTATTCAATATTTCACAAAAAGGAAAGATTAGAGAAAATAAATCTCTATAGTTATAGTTTTGTTTTTTATTTCCTACCCCATTAATCATTCATGACCCCTCAGATTCATCTTGTGACTGTGGGGGGGGCTGACTCCTAGACTGGGAACAACTGAACTAAACTACCAGACTGTGTGTAAAGCAGTTAAAAAAGGAAACACTTCACATTGATGTATTCGTATCAATCTAGTAATAAGTATGTAATAATATGCCAGTAGAGGGACAGTTTTCTGCAGAATAACTACTTTGGATATTATGTGGATGACATTTAGTTATTCATATTTCTTCCAACTTAACGAGAACATCTTCAATTCTGTCTCTGTATTTCAGACGATTTCATGACGAGGCTTAAACTTCGTTTCACAGACAGTTTGTGCTAAATCATGTCTAAACAAACTGAGAAAAGATTGAGAAAAGAGATACCTCAAGCCTCTAAAAAAATGCTTCATAAACTCAATATTTCAGCTTTTCATGTTATGTAGTTAGTAAAAGACAACAACCGTGTTGATCAGTAACAGCAAGTACTTATTTAATCAACTTGATTTGATGTGGCAAATCAAACTTCTTCTGAAAGTCAAGCGGAGTGAAAACTTTGGAGGATTTCAGCCTTTAGTGCAGAGACAGTTTCTTTCTTCCTTTAGGGTAGTCCAACACAAAGTGAGTTCACAAATAAAACAAGCTCAGAATGCTAAATTTGTCGGAAGTTGAAATACTACACAGATGTTTTGTTTCTCATTTTTTACTTTAGTTTGTAAAAGAAAACATGAAGGGATAAGGGACCAAATAAAATACGTTAGAAATCATGTTTATTTATTTAATATCTGAATGTTTTGTTATGTTGTTCTTGTGAATTAGTTTACCAGAGCTAAAATGAAAAATCATACAACATTGGTGTAAACAAAGACAGGAGCTACAAATCTAAGGCGTTCATTCCGAGTCCTACTTGATGTTTTGTTTGGCAAACGCTTTGTGGATCTGATACGAGAGCTGCATGAAAAAGTCTGTGTTGGGGGCAGCTGTCAAAGTCCATTTCACAGCTCAGCTTTCATCTGCCTCCAGGTTAATGTTGTTACCAAACTTGGCATAGAGCTGGACCTTCAGATCACCCAATAGTTGCAGTATCGCTGACACGCGGTCCTCAAGGCCTTTGACCTCCTGCTCCAGTGTTTCCTGATTACAGAACATAAACTCCAATTACACGAAAACCACTACAATCTCCCCACACGAGGTAAGCAACAACGGACATTTCCATAAAGCGGTTTAAGTTAATTATGAGATGACTCAATAAAAACACAGAAGAAAGTGTGATGAGGAAAGAAACAACGTAAAATGATTATTTACATAAATGTGAACTAAATCGGCTATTCTAAACCAGCGGGTTGACAACATCCATATCGGTCCAAAATGTCAACACTTGATCATTTTATCCTATTAGACATTAGTGTGAAATTGTCCTAACTAGCATATGAAAACGAGTTTTGTGAGGTCACATTGACCCTTGACCATGAAATTCTTCTCATTTCATCCTTGGTTCCAAGTAGAGGTTTGTGCCAAATTTAAAGAACTTTGCTTATGGTGTTTCTGAGATATCTCATTCCCAAGAATGGACCGGAAGGACAGATTACCTGAAAACATATTGCCTTTTGCAACGGTTGTCGGTAAATAAAACTAATGCATAATTAAATGCATAATTTCAATGACCAGTAATGTTTCAATATCACCATGACATATCATCAGGCAACATGTTTTTAACAGTTAGATAGCGAACGTTCCATCAGATGCAGTGACACAAAATTGATCTTTTTTCTTTTTACAAAAAAAGTGATGTTGGAGACAATCCTGCGCCAGAAAAAGCTCCAACGCGTGTGGTGAGGAAATATGACCCTCATTACGAGTTGAAAAAGTGAGCTGTTCTCAACACATTTGTCAATTAATGTGTGTAGCGCAATGCTCCAAGTCAATCAATACAAGCCGGCACAGTGTGCTTTGTCATGTGATGAAGCAGCAGCAGAAACAAGGGCAGAAGAGGAAGATCTTGGAAGTGACAGAGGGATGGACGAGGACTAATTTGAAGGTCAATGCCTTTCCTTTCTACAGCTGGCAGTTATGAAGCACTGATACAGCCACGCTCTTCTCCCAAGGAGGATATTCATCACCTCCAACTGCTTTGAACCGTTTCTCACGGTTCAAAATGCTCTGGACCGACTGTCACTGCCTATAGACTTAAAGGAACAGTTCTACATTTATTAAATTATGTAATTTGCTTTCTTGCCAGCTTAGATGAGAAGATCAATACCACTCTCATATCTGGAGTCTTATTGTCATCACAGTGAATTATTTTTTTTTTAAACAGGTTGCATTTGTACTATAGTACTAGCTTATGTATTGATCTATATATTAATTCATCATTAATTATTCATCTTGGCGTTGCTCAAAACTAAAAAAAATCTATGACATATTTGGAGATTGTGTCAAAGGTTTACCTCAACATAGTGGCGTTGTTCCCTTAGTAATAATTTAAATTTGCATCAAAGCAATTACATAAAAAATGATCATGATCAAGAAATTATTAGTCATTTATACACAAAGTTCCCTGGTCAGGAAGGGACAGAAAGCAGTTTGTGATCAGACATTTTCTTGTTTTAAGTAAGATGAAAGACATCTTAACATGTTTAAATAAGAGAATAATAGAATGTTTTAGAGTGAACTAATTTTAGGGTTGATGTATTTATGGTAAAACTAGGGAAAGTTGCTCATCAAGTTAGTTTTTTTATCAATCATAATTATAAAAATTCTCCTCCACAGTCCTTTAACTTGATGACTTTGACTTAATGAGGGTCATTTACTGATGATTACAAGTCTGACGAGTATATATAAAAAAAGACATTACGAAACTGACCTTTGCAGCCTCCAGCATCTCTTGTGTTTCTTCCTGGGAGTGACTGACAAAGACGTCGCCAATTTGATACGGGATCAATAGAGTGTCGTCGTCCAACATCATAAGGTCATCGCTGGCATCCTGTAAATTCTGAAGCGATTTCTGCAGGGAGACATCAGCAGACCATTACAGTCTCAATTAAGGATGTTATCAAATTAGTATCTGTAATTTAGCAGCTGCACTACCTTTCAGACCACACTTAACTGTGACTTATACAAACAAATTAAGTTTCAGTGGATTTAGTTATGATTCAACTTCACAGCTGTTCTCAAGGAATGTACTTTATGGCTTTGATGAGCTGAGCCAAGTTAAACTGAAGAGGTGTACACTAGGCATGTGTGAGCGTAGACTAGTTATTAGAAACACTTCTCAGTAAACCACATTAACATTTACAGGACCAGAAACTAAAGCCTACAAAGTGGCTATTACATTTATTAAACAGCTCCTTAAAAGGGAGATTATGCAGCGTTTTCCTTAAAAAACTATTTTTAGACTCATACAAAAATAATCCCTCTAAATTATCACTTATGACCCACTAGAAGTGGTGGCAGTGTGTGCATCTGCAGATACCCTGTCCTTTGTTTGTAGCGAGTGAAGTTAATATCTTATGTCAGTCAGTTTAGACACAGTATCAGGTCTGAACACATCTATATTATTCCCAAGCCCCATAATAGTCCAACTAATTTTTAAATATGATTTTTGTAAACATATCTGACCACATGGTGAACCCTCCTGAGTGTTGTGATGGTCACAAGACACTGTGCTTACTTTCTTTGCTTCTATTTCATTCTTCAGCTCCGTCATCCGACTTGTGTTCCTGGCAAATTTATTGATCTTCTGTTGGTCTTCAAATGTGACGTTCACATCTTCAACGGCCTGCAAACAAGAGGATGGAAGTTAAAGCTGTGGCTTAAAGTCAGTGTTGGAGAGTTGCTCAGTACATTTACTAAAGAACAGTACATGCAATTCTAAAGTAAGTGCACTTTACTTGAGTGATATCCATGTCTACTTCTATGCCACTACAATTAAGAGGAAAAAAATTGTACCTCTTTTACTCCAATACATTATGTATTTGAGCAAAACAAATAAATGATGCTAGAAGTGTATAATGTAGTTCAAATGAGTCTGACTGTGAACAGCAGCAACATTTAAGTGACGTACATATAAATGCATTAATATTTTAGAGTTGATAATGTAATCAGCCACTACAGTGAGTGCTATTGTAGTGGCTGATGTGCAACTATGCCATCAAAACCCATGCATATGCAAGAAAACAACATTTGAATAGCTGTGCACTGTAGTGACCTCTATGCATGAAAGGGATAATATGACATCATTCTGAAGAGGGCCACTCTCTAGAATGAGTACCTTTACTTCTGAGACTTTAGTTTATTTTGATCCCAATATTAAACCTTATTTATTTTTAAGTAACAACTTTGTATGCAGGACTTTTACTTGTGACAGAATAACTTATTTCTACACTGTGGTATTGCTATTTTAATTTTAATTCAAAAAGTACTTCTTGCACTGCTAAGCTACACCAGTCAAACCAACATGGCCAATCCCTGCTTGTTCGCTAGCACTAGCATGAATGTAGCTATAGGTTAGCATGCTAGCTAGCTAGCTATAAACGACAGAGCTTGGCTGGTGGCCAACCCCCGTTACCCACGATCACAGCCCGCGATTAGCTGCTTATCACCACTGTCTTTATGCTGGTAAATTGTCAGGGCTCTCGGTTGCATGAACACTTAATACATCCAGCTTGTGCGTTAGCTAGCAAGCTAACACTCACCGGCTGCTAACTACGTTGACGTGAGCTACACGAGGGTGTGTCCGTCATTTTGAGGGACGGCCGGCGGCAGCCATTGTGGGCTTTCTTCCCCACAAACACCTCTATTGTTTTATATTTATCGTCAAAAGAGACTGCAATAGAGTGCCTCGAAGACAACATTGGATTTATATGTATTTAATACTTACTACAGGTCCCTTCATGGTTGCTGCCATCATGGCTTCCTCGACTGCACAAATACTTTGTTACTCAACCGAACAACGTGGTTATACCGCCACCTAGCGGCCAGCTGACCCTAGAGCATGACAGGGAAGATGGCAGTAAAGTGCTTGATTTTGTCACATTTGACTTGTTTTTCACCATTTACCAGCATATATCGGTTCCCTCGATCTCACATGCGCTCTTGAAATAAAAAATAAAAAGTCAGGCTATTACAATGTGGTATCAAACATGGCCCTTCATTTACATCTTGCCTAATAACACAAGACATTTTTTTTTACAAATTTACCATAAGGGCAGAATTCAGCCTGTTTGGTTTGTAATTATAATTAATCATCTCAAGAAATGTACTTACAATATGTCAAACAAGTTATTTTATCAACCGGAACTGCTGCTTTGTGATATGTCTACAGCAAACAGTACTGCACCCAAGTTCAAATATTTACTGAATACACCTGCAAAGCTAAAGCACTATTAGGCTACATGTAATCCAATTTAGACTAGCTGCAGAGGATGAGTGAAGTGTACCACATGAAAGATAAATGCTGTTGCAACTGGGCAGTATCATGAGATCTATTGTTTGATTGCTAAAACTTTATAGTTCTATAATGAGGCGGCTTTTTGTAGTGTAGTGCCACTGAAACACGACTACTAAAACTAGTAGGCTACCATGCGTTGGTACATCATGAAGAGTTTGCTTGAGGTCTCTCAGCTGCAGGCCATGAACGAAGACAAAAGTGCACAATCCGAACAGGGGAATCCAACTCCCACCTCAATGTGCAGGCCATAGGCTACAATTGAGACATTGTGTTCATGGATTCCAACCCTTGTCACAATAAATTCAATAAATGAGCTACTGCACATTTGAAGTTCTTTTGAACCATTTTATTTTGCAGTTGTTCGTGGTAAAATGTTTGGTTGATTTGCATAAAGAGGCTTTTGTCAACATGATCACAGCACATTTATTCCCAAAATTAGCAAACAAAACAAATTATGATAATAATAAAAGAAGGGGGAATCAGTTGATTGATTAAAGTCAGTTTGTCTTTGAACCCTGAACCTGAACCACAACTTGTATTGATGAATTGGATGGCCCTCAAAGACATTTGAATATGTGAAAGTCTTTAAAGACAGATGATTTAATTACAGAGCTCTTTGTGCTCCTTGATTAACTGTGATAATAAAGCAAATAGTTGTTCTTTGCAAATCAAAAAGCTTTTTTCTCAAATAATATCAAGGAAATACTTTAGATATTTTACGGCACACGTCAGATTGACTATTTTTCTCAATTGTCCACTTATTATTAACAACCCCTGACTTTGTAAAATAAATTAATCAAGACTGCTCATAATGACCTAAATGACAACATGCTTAAAGTTTTCCCTTCAAAAATGAATAATAACCAGGCTAATACAACAGGGTTGAAAGTGCAAGCATATTTATTTTTGTTTTGGTAGGGTGGAAGTGAGCCAGGCCAATATCCTTAATGCACATCCTGTTACTTCTCATTTGTCAACAA
This sequence comes from Anoplopoma fimbria, assembly GCF_027596085.1. Taxonomy (NCBI): domain Eukaryota; kingdom Metazoa; phylum Chordata; class Actinopteri; order Perciformes; family Anoplopomatidae; genus Anoplopoma; species Anoplopoma fimbria. The sequence goes on from NC_072460.1 coordinate 18,164,685, forward strand.
AAATGTGCCGTGTTACCAAAGTGGGATTGATTAGAGTGTTACTACATTGTGATCATGTCGGGGTATTTTCATAGAATTCGCAGAGAGATTACCATGAACTAATCATGAGCCTATATTAAGGAGCACCAACACTCTGTTGGGCTTTTTACTGGAGTAAACCAAATGATTTCTTAAAAACAGTCCCACCCATTTTTAAAGCACACCAACTGTGTATATAAGCTGTTACCAACAGCTTATACAAACAGTTGAATAGGAACAGCAGGTACATCTCTTGGACAGAGTGGCAGACTCTTTCCATATTTACTTTTTTCTGAAGGAGGATATCACTTGCTTGAGTTACAGAGGTGTAACAAGGTAAGATATTTGAATGATGCTGAAGGAAAGAAGATGCCAAACTACTGTCTTTGATCACCTGAAAGATATTTGTTTTTATTTCCCATGTATTTTTGCTAGTTTATGCAACATTACATAAGTACATTTCTGTTTGTTTCCCTTTTTTGTTTCAGTTGCGTCTGTGTTAAAAAGCCTGTGTCTGTAGGTCTCGACTGGGAAAAACATGGGAAACGAGCAGACCAAAAACAAAGAGCAGGTGAAGAGGGTAACATTCTATTAAAAGTTACACAACAAAGCTGTAATGCTATATACCTGTAGTATTCATATTTTTGCTGCCTCTAAATAAGGGTTACGATTCACATCCAAAATTATGTGCAAGTTTATTCTTGTACTGATGGGTTTTTAAAAAATGCTTGATTGTTCAGGGGTTTATTTACAGTAAAAAATGTTTTATTTATAAACCAAATATTGCTGTTGAAATGTAACCCACTGTAGATAATGTATTATGAGCTGTGGAGCTAACACAGGCCAATCTTTCTTTATTATTATTTATAGAATGGGAAAATTAATGGGAAGCATAGAAATGGATCAGCAAACGGCCTCTCTGCAAACTTCTCGTCTAATGGTATGGACATTGCTGGTGAGTGAATGATATATATATTTTTTTTCTTCATGTTTAGATAAATAATTGAAAAGTGAAAAATGATAATGATTTAACTGTGAATTAGTGGTAACATGTATTAAGCGCATTGTGAAATTATTTTCTCTTGGAGAATCCAAAGATGAGAGAATATTTGTTTTTGCTCATCATTATTCTGTTATCTGTTTTATTGTATCTTGCTCTGTTGGAAAATCCTGTACATCACCAGATCTTTTCATGTGTGTGTTGGATTAGTCCTTTGGACTTTTATAATGCTCTGTCAACACAGTGACTCACAGCTGGACTCTGTCTTGAGTCTTCCAATGTAAACTATAGGCGTAGTCTCAGACATTGAGAAGGAGCCACTATTTGTCCTGTCATGGTGTGGTTTGTGTCTTTGCTGTGAGAATTTTGCTGGAGGATTCCCACTGGGACCTGACTTTGTCCAACAGCTAATGTTGACTCTGGAGATAATGATAATGTCACTTGGCCCGTGTTTACTTCATGAAAACTTGCACATAGATATCATGCATTAGTGTACCGTAATGTTGAATGCAAAGAGCTTAACATTGAAATCAACATTGTTATGTAATAGTGGTGACAGCTGTGAACTTCTTTGGTAAAGCAGATGAACACACAGAAGTAATTATTAGATACGAGGAATTAATGCAACATGGAAAACAATTAGTAACATTTTGACAATTTAAAGAACCAGTATATATTTAGATCTATAATAAAAATAAAAAAAGATTAACTAGCAATTATAATTGTCTTGTGCTAGTTTGCGAGTTGTCAGTCAGTTTGGTAATTGCATGATCCAAAAATTTGAATACAATCGAATATTTTGAAATTTTATTCACATTTTTATAATGTATTATTTTCTTTCTTTTTTTTTGTTGCAGTTAACAGTGAGACCACAGTTCAGCAAAATAGCAAGCCCCTCTCTTTAAATCTTGCCACTGATTCAAATGAATTTGTGATCATCGAATCAGAACTTGCTAAAGCTCCAGTTATTTCTGAAATCCTTGAAACCATCATCCAGAAGGAAGAGGTCAAGGAAATTAATGAAGATCAAACGGATGTAAGTCGTGCATTTTTCATATTCGTTTTCAAAGGTGAAAGTCTACATTCTTCTCATTGTCAACACATCCCATGAAAAGATAAAAAAACGAGTGTTGTCTGTGTTGCCAAAACCTGATATATCTTATTCGTCTGGGCCACAGGGCTCCATTTTTGTTCAAAATGATTAAAACTAAAATGGTCACACTGTTGCACTAGGCAACATGTTCCTATATTATGATTAACATGGGCAGTATAGTTTATTTTGACTCAATCCTACTTACATTGCTAAGTGTTATATATAGGAGGTTAGGGAAATCAGGTTGGTTGTTGGTTTTGGTCTTTTCATTGGATTTGTTCCTACTTAGGGTAACATAGAATAATGCCAGTCTTAATGTTTTCAAATCTATAAAACAATCTGCATGCCAAATTGCCTAAAATCACATCAATTTAGCCATTCAAGTAAGCCACTTTAAGCAGTACATAAACAATTCCAAAAACAAATATTAAAAATAAAAATAAATAATTTCCGTAATCAACAAAACATTTATTTTACTTAGAGAATTGTTCTGCTGTCTCAGTCACAATGTGATCAAGCACATGGTTGTCATATGTGTCCTGGAATAAAAAACAACTGTCTTTTATTTAAACACAAATGTTGATTTTCATGATAAAGGACTCAACCTCAAGTGGAGAGGAAGATGCCACCGTGATCGTCACTGTGCACCGAGAGAACTTTGATTGTCCACATCGAAAAGCTGAAACATTAACACAAACGGACAGAAAAATTGAAGCAGATATTTCAATCCAAACTGGTAAGGATGATGATGACACAACCACTGATACCAAGGGCCTGGGAGAAGAAGTAGTTGCCATGGAGACAGCAGCAACTGAAGAAGATCCTCTGAATGAGTCGGTCTGTGTCATTGCTGAAGAGGTTTTTGAGGAAACTGCAAACGAGGAGCCCGTAGACGACAAGACAGCTGAGATCAGTAATGAAGAATTGGTCATGGAGAGCATTGTGTATGAGAATATAATGTTCAGAGCAGAACGGGTGGAAGTCACTGACATCAAAAACTATGATCCTGAAGAAGAGAGCTTGAATGGGCATGATGAAACTGAGCCAGACATTGATGCAGAACCAGAATCTGACCCAAAAGAATCCATTATATTAGAGGAAATTGTTGCAGGGGAAAATAATATTGAAGAAACTTTGCCATTGGAGGTCTTTACCAGCCTTCCTAGAGTGGTAGCCGATTGTGTTGAGGCCGTTTTCGCCGTTTTACCTGAATCCACTGGCTTTTCTGCTGTGAACACGTCAGAGCCAATTGCAGATGAAGTAATTACTGAAGACAATGGTGAAGGAGCTGGAGACATGTCGGTCGAGGTAGTGCTGACTGAAACAGCTGAACCTCAGTCAAATGCTATCACCCCTGATGTGGAACCAGAAAGAGTTGAAGAAGCACAACCAAGTCCTGTACTTGTCAAAGACGATACTGAGTTGATAATGGAGGCAGCAATCAATGTCCTCACTCAAGAACATGAATCTATTAACATCGCTCCTCAGGAGGCTGCAGTGGATAATGGCTTCCCCCTGGAAGAAGAGGTGATCACTGAAACAACCTATGTGGCCCTTCCTGGAGAACAAGAAGCAAGCATTGCTATTCCAGAGGAGCCAGTTGAGACGGTTGCTGAAGAGACGAATGAAGACGCTATAGAAGCTTTATCAAATGAAATTGAAGCAGTGCCAGAAAGTGTTGAGGAAGATATCACAAACACAGTTGAGGAACCTGCAGATGTGCCACAAATGGATGCCAAAGAATGGTCTGAGCCTTGCGTTTCAGTACAACAGGAACTCGAAGACGAAAAAGTCGCCCCAGCCGAAGTGCCAACTGACTCTAATCAAATGGTTGAGTTGGTCTGTGTCTTTGTTGAGGAGCTTGTTGAGGAAACTGCAAACGAGGAGCCCGTAGACGACAAGACAGCTGAGATCAATAATGAAGAAGTGGTCATGGAGAGCATTGTGTATGAGAATATAATGTTCAGAGCAGAACGGGTGGAAGTCACTGACATCAAAAACTATGATCCTGAAGAAGAGAGCTTGAATGGGCATGATGAAACTGAGCCAGACATTGATGCAGAACCAGAATCTGACCCAAAAGAATCCATTATATTAGAGGAAATTGTTGCAGGGGGAAATAATATTGAAGAAACTTTGCCATTGGAGGTCTTTACCAGCCTTCCTAGAGTGGTAGCCGATTGTGTTGAGGCCGTTTTCGCCGTTTTACCTGAATCCACTGGCTTTTCTGCTGTGAACACGTCAGAGCCAATTGCAGATGAAGTAATTACTGAAGACAATGGTGAAGGAGCTGGAGACATGTCGGTTGAGGTAGTGCTGACTGAAACAGCTGAACCTCAGTCAAATGCTATCACCCCTGATGTGGAACCAGAAACAGTTGAAGAAGCACAACCAAGTCCTGTACTTGTCAAAGATGATACTGAATTGATAATGGGGGCAGCAATCAATGTCCTCACTCAAGAACATGAATCTATTAACATCGCTCCTCAGGAGGCTGCAGTGGATAATGGCTTCCCCCTGGAAGAAGAGGTGATCACTGAAACAACCTATGTGGCCCTTCCTGGAGAACAAGAAGCAAGCATTGCTATTCCAGAGGAGCCAGTTGAGACGGTTGCTGAAGAGACGAATGAAGACGCTATAGAAGCTTTATCAAATGAAATTGAAGCAGTGCCAGAAAGTGTTGAGGAAGATATCACAAACACAGTTGAGGAACCTGCAGATGTGCCACAAATGGATGCCAAAGAATGGTCTGAGCCTTGCGTTTCAGTACAACAGGAACTCGAAGACGAAAAAGTCGCCCCAGCCGAAGTGCCAACTGACTCTAATCAAATAGTTGCAGAGGAAAATAATATTGTAGAAACTTTGCCATTGGAGGTCTTTTCCAGCCGTCCTAAAGTGTTGGCAGGTTGTGTTGAGACAGTTTTCGCCGCTGTACCTCAATCCACTGGCTTTGCTGCTGTGAAGACGTCAGAGCCAATTGCAGATGAAGTAAATACTGAAGACAATAGTGAAGGAGCTGGAGACATGTCAGCTGATGTAGTGATGACTGAAAGAACTGAACCTCAGTCTAATGCCGTTACTCTTGAGGCCCAGGAAGCAAATTGCGCTCCTTCCTCAGCAACTTCGCTGATGGAAACGATCTCTGAGGTTGTTTGTGAGGAGCTTGATCCAACATCTGCAAACCAAGACGTGCCTGTAGAAGATCTTTCTGTCCCTCTTGCGACAGTACTTCTAGTTAAGGTGGAATCTGCCCATGAAGAGGTCACTGCTGATGATGCTGTTGCACCGGAGGATGTACCAGGAATACCTGAACAAGAAAATCTTGATGATGAGTGCGATAGTTGCCCTGAGGAAAAATTTATCATTGTTGAGGCTCCCAATAAGCTTGTCCTAATTGAAGAGCTACCCGAAGATACTTTAAGCTCTACTGATGATGCAGTCAAGCCTGAGTCCATTCCTGAAGATAGTACTACAGGTGAGAAGGCTGAGGTTGGTGAAGATGTGATAGCTGATGTGGGACCAGAAAGAGTTGAAGAAGCAGAACCAAGTCCTGTATGTGTCAAAGACAATGGTGAGTTGATACTGGAGGCAGCAATCAATGTCCTCTCTCAAGAACATGAATCTAGTAACTTCACTCCTCAGGAGGCTGCAGTGGATAATGGCTTCCCCCTGGAAGAAGAGGTGACCGCTGCAACAACTTCTGTGGTCTTTTCTGGAGAACAAGAAGCAAGCATTGCTATTCCAGAGGAGCCAGTTGAGATGGTCGCTGAGGACACAAATGAAGATGCTATAGATGCTTTATCAAATGAAAGTGAAGCAGTGCCAGAAAGTGTTGAGGAAGATACCACAAACACAGTTGAGGAACCTGAAGATGTGCCACAGATGGAGGCCACAGAAGAATCTGAGCCTTGCGTTTCAGTCCAAGAGGAACTCAAAGACGAGAACGCCGCCCTAGCCGAAGTGCCAACAGATTCCAATCACGTCGTTTCCGAGGAGCCTGTGGAGGAGAGTTCGAGCCTTCTCCAGCGTCAACCAAAATCCAACGTGCTGATTGTCATCCTCGAGATAACTGAAGACGAAGTTATGAAAGAGGCAATGAATGAAACTGACAATTCTGTCGTTGAAGAGTACTCTGAAGACTCTCAGATTGTCACATCAGATAAGCCTGTGTCAGAGAGTGTTGAGGCTGTTCCTGAGGCCACTGAGGAAGAAGTCATCCCAGAAGATGTTGTTGCAGCTGAATGTAACCTTTTGACTTCAGAGGAGGTAGCACCAGAGGTCATTGTTGAGGGAGAGACTGTAGAGGAGGCAGAGAATGAATCAAGTGTGAACTCAACAGATTCAACGTCGGACTCACAAAGTGTCACAATAGCAGACATGGACGCCTTAGCTGTAAGGCTGCAGTCAGCTTGTATAACAGTTGTTGAAGAATCAACATATAGGCTTGGTGGTTTAACTATATCTTCACTGGGATACAGTATTACTGTTACTATTCAAATAGCCTCAAAGCAAGAACAGCAGTAAAATGTTGGAGGAATTGTCTTAACTTTTGTTTTGAAAAGTATTGGTCTGCCTCCAGTATATCACGTGTTTAATGATATGTGGTATTAATAGTAACCCAATTGTAAAATGATTTATGTTTTATCATGATGCAAAGTGCCTCTGTTTTTATTTATCATCAACACGTGCCGAAACATTTTCCAATAAAATAAAAAATGAAAACATCTTAATCTGTCATGATTTTGAGCATTGTCTATTTGCATTCTTTTGATTGGGGTAATGTGCCGAATAATACCTGGTTCCAAAACTGGAAGGGCTGTAGTGACTTTGAATAAGAATGAATATGAAATTTGAATCAGGCCATGCTGAAGGAACGTGTAAGTGAATAGATTTATTAATGATTTTTCAAAGATAACTCAGCATCAACACACAGCAAGGTATTTGAGTTTCCTGACATTTATCAGGGCAAAACTCTCACACATTTTTGAATATCAATGTGTGAGGGGTGGGACACAGACATAAATAAAAGGCTGATTGTTGACAATGCCCTGAGTAGGCAGAGGCATGGTTGGAATTGTGTACTCCCATCTCAATGCTGCGATTAAGACACTCACTGCTTGCATTATCAGCTGTGCTGCTCTAACATAATTCTCAAAGGCTAATTCTTTGTGATGGTGTATAGGCGACAGCTAACCTAAAGCAAGAGTCAGAATCATTGACGGAGCCAGAGAGTGTGACTCTAAACTCGGGTCCAGAGGGAGAAAAAGCACCCGAATCTGACAAAGGAAACAACCAACTGCTGGAAACCAAAGAGGACAGTAAACCAGAAGAGAATCCAGTTATGAACTTCTTCAAAACACTAGTAAGTGACACTATTTGAGAAATTAAGCATGGTTTATATGAACTTGATATTTCGTATTGATTGTAAAATTAGACTGCTTGGGATTTATTATTTTAAAGAATTGCTTTAATCAAAAGTGAAAAAATAAATCCACCCTTTTAACTTTCAAATATTACTGAAGGCAAACAGATGCTCAAACAACAAAAATGAAGTCAATGAGTATTTACATTTTTACTTATGGCCTCACTGCAAAAAAAACTGGTAATTTGCCTGATAAAGAGGTGATAACAAATTAAACGGTGAAGATGTTGTGTTTAAGTGTGGACAGCGAGTCCTCTTATTGTTGAGGTATATGAAAAAGTGACTTTTAAGACAACAAAGGTATCCATAACAAAATCTGCCATGATTACAGTGCCTGATGGAAAAGCCTGACACAAGCAGCTATTGTATTTCCTCTTCATAGTGCTGTCTTTTGGAATCATGCCGTTTTAAAGAGTTACCATTGCGCTAGCCCCATGCTAATCAAGTCTCTGAACATGCGGGAATGTGGTGGTCTATTGTTCAGCCCATAGTGTGAGCTCACAAGGGAGGCCTGTGCAGTTGGAAGTTGAGATTCGTGAAGATAGAGCGAGGGCAGGCCTACGCCATCTCCGGAGCACAATGGCTGTCACAATGACAGCGCATGTACTGTATGTGCTCTGTCAGGGCCCTCAGTGTGCCTCAGTTAGCTTATCATAAAGGCCTATGTATGCATTCATGAAAGCCTTCTATTTTTCAGTTCTTGTTACATCAACCACAGTATTCACAGTGACTATGTTTTACACTGCAGTTTGCCAGCTATATGAAATTAAGAGTTAATATTTGAAAGTGGGCATTGTCGTCTTATTTTATGTCTGGCATGAATACAAATTATTGAAAACAGTTCATTGTTCTATCTTGTTACACAGGTGACTTCCAAAGTAACCATAAAGGCAACAGCTACTCCTGATGCCACAAAAGACCAGGTGACCAGTGTATGAAGCATTAAATCACACATAAACCATGTTAAATGATTAATTCATCATGACTGTACCACAGAGGGATTATTCAGAATAGTTTTCATTTTCTTTGATTTCCTTTAGATATTCAGCTATATATCATGATTATTTTGGTTAACAGGGCCGAATCAGTGAACATAGTATCGTAAGGGGTTGATTATTTGACTAATTCATTGCACAGTATATTGATCATATGTTGATTTCTTTTTGCTACATAGCTGGCATGCATTTCTGTCTGATATCTCTGATTCCAAAAAACATTTTACTTCTGAAGAAACAATAGGTTCTCCAAAGTATTTAAAGGACATGGACAAGCTTTTTTTGCAGATCTTTTTTTGCTTCAGTTTAACGTTATTTCTCTAACTGCTTCCTTTTTTTCTGTTGCCAAATAGTCCCAGAAGGAGAACCAACCAGAGGCAACCACTACTGTGAGCACAATGCCCATAAAGTGTTTTAATTAGTTTTTATTTCCCTAGAAAGCATGTGTTTACCGGACAAAGTTGGATTCAGTTTACTTCCTGAAATTCTACTTTATTTGCTAATGTTGCATTGCACATACTAATTCCCTGTTTAATAGTTTATGTTGGATAATTACTTAGTTGCTAAACTGAATTGATCACTGCCTTGCATTTATCTTATCATACCTCACATAAAATTGTCATTGTGTAAAATGCCTTTGCTGTTAAAGGTGACTCTGAGGACAGTTTCCCATCCAAAGCATTACTTGAACATCTATCTCTTGAATAGGTGGCACAAGTATCTGAGCCGCCTGCAGCACCCAAAGGAATGTCTATCCCACCGCCACCTCCTCCAGAACCACCAAAAATGGAAATCAAGGCAGAACCAGCTGCTAAACCTGTCAAACCCACACCAAAAGAGGAACCAAAAGCTGCTGCAAAGGAACCCGAGTCCTCAAAAGGAAAATCAGCCAAAGATACTCTAAGCAAATTCTTCCGTTCAAAGGTAAACGAACAGCGAAATGGAGTGTATGATCCACAGTGAAATCAGATTATAACTTAGTGTGAAATATACTGTATGTCAAGGCATCCAAAGGCAAGGGTGCTTCAGCAAGTGGAGCCAATGCCCCGGCCAAGTCTGCGGCAGTGGTACAGTGGCACATTATTATATTCTCAAACTGACCATGGCTCATCCTGTTACTAACTGAACAAGAGCTGGTTTGTCTGGAGGTGGCAGAAACTGAGCGATTTGCTCTTTCCAAATTGGAACCTTCTGCAATTGTTTAAGGTTATATGAATTCTACTTTGAACCTTATCCAGGCGGATCAGGTTTTTGTTGTACTCTTTTAAAAATGTGACTCCACAGCTAGACATGTAATCCTAAAAGTGTGACTTCGGTCAAAAGGTTTCGCTGTAAAAAAGCCTCATGTTAGCACCGCTGTTTCTACCACAGTCCATATTTCAATGATACATTTTATTCCCAACATTTAAATTGCATTAGTGATTAATTTCATTAAAAATGCTTTGCCATTTTGGGAAAAACACTAAGCTAAGTATGAAGCTAAAATCAGGAGACAATTAGCTTAGCTTAGCACAAAGACTGGAAACAGGGTGAAACCTGTACCAGCACCTCTTCAGTTCACTTATAAACACATTAAATTGTTTGTTTTGGTTTAGTAATCTTGTTTGTTTGTCACATTGATGTTGCCAGCCAACACAACTTCAATTTTTGTGCAAATCAAACCAAAGAGATACAGCGTAGTTAGGGAACTTCACAGGCACTGGAAGGTGTAGGCTATTTGTGAACTTTGGAGGGAGCTGGGCTAGCTGTTTCCCTTTGCTTCCAGTCTTTATGTTAAGCTAAGCTAATCACCTCCTGGCTTAAGGTCTATACTTAGCTCACAGTCTTAAGAATGGTATTGACCTGCTCAACTCTTGACAAAAAAAACATTGTGTCAATGAATGTCAAATGATTCATTTGACCAGTTCATATTAATCAGGATTCACTGTCATGCTAATATATGAAGCTTTTCTAAATTAAGACATGTCCTTTATGTTTTTTTGGCTTTGACTAACAATAAGAATTCCTAAACTGTCCTGCAGACAAACAAGGATGCAGCACCACTGCCAGCAGTAGAAGTAGAGGTACAACCAGTTGTAGAAGTACAGGTAAACTAGAGAGCATGCTCAATCTTCTCAGATGTGTTCAGGCATTGCTAATGTGTTTTAATGTGAGTGTTAAACTCAATGCTGTTTTGGCAAAACTCTCACAAGTACAGTGGGTCTTGTTTTTAATCATCTTATAATGGTTACAGATGGTCACAACACACAGGCCAGATACAGTAAATTACAGCATTTTTACTTGTCCATCTTAATTTGCATCTCTTCAGAATAAAAAAGTAGCTTTGCTCTACAGGAGACACCAGTGGAAGTGCCAGAGCCAGTTGTTGTAGAAATCAAGGTAAATCAAAGGAGAGTTCTTAATTTTGGGGTTTGGTCTTTTTTAGGGTCCTAAAAAAATGTTCTAAATTGCAAAAAAACAAACAATTGACATGCTCTTCATTCATGCATTTGCATCTGCTCAGAGTGAAAATAATGTTGAACCCCATGACACACCAGAGCAGGTTGCACATCCAGTTGTAGAAGAGCAGGTAAATCAGCAGGAAGTGCTTGGAAATATTAAATATACATTTTCTTCGTGCTGCAGGTACCTCTGGCATGATGTTGTAGCAGTTGTACCAAATATTATGTTGAACCAAAAGTAATCTTTCATTTATTTGCGGTAAATGTGGTATTTGCAGTCATTATTTGTTCATGTTTTGATTTCGCAAATTTTTAAAGGATTTATCCATTTCTATCATCAATTTTTTTAACCTGGTAAATTTACATCATGCATTTACAGCATTTCATACAGCATTTCAATTGATGGGAAGACAAATTAGTTTTCCTTTCCTGCAGATGGTGGAAGAGGTACCACAGTCCGTGGTAGAAACTGAGGTAAATTAAGGGAGTTCAACAGTTTGGGAAAAACGCTTATATGCTTTCTTGCTGAGAGTTAGATGAGGTGATCACTCTGTGGCTGTTAAGTATGAGGCAACATCTACCAGTCGCTTAGCTTAGCTTAGCATAAAGGCTTGAAACAGTTATTCTGGCTAACATCCTGGCTCTGTCAGAGGGTAACAAGATCCATCTATTGGCAGCTTTAAAGCTCAGTAATTAACACATTATATATTCTTATTACTTTCCACTTTAATTTTATTGGATTAACAAACAAAATATACGGTATTGTGTTAAACAGTAAGATTTCGTTAATTTTGAACGAAGCCAGGCAAGTTGTTTCCAGCTGTTTTCCATTCTTTATGTAAAGCAATGTCTCCTGCATCATGCAGTATATAAAATATAGTAAAAATGGTAAAAAAAATCTTCTCATCACTTGGCAAGAAAGCAAATAACCTTATTTCCTTATGTGTTGAAACACTTCATTCAAAGGAGGAATATACAGTGGAGACATTACCTTTCCTATTTTCTTGTCTATCTTCCCTTACAGACAATAAAATGATTTACTTTTGTGCATGGTGTTGTGGGCTTTCTTCACTTACAGGGACTGGTTCGTATCAGATTTTTCTGCTTCATTTTCTGCTCTGATCCTGCCTGGACTCCCCCCCTTTACCTCTTCTTTCACTTCACAGGTGGCATCTGCTGCCCTTACTCTGTCAGCTTCAATCCTGGTCCTGCCTTTAATTCTTAAATACCTCATATGTTTTCTGCCGTCTCATATGTCTCTGCCGTTTTGATAAAAGAAGGTGGATTCTTCAAAAGCTGGCACTTTGGAGGCCGCTGCAAAGCCAGAACCACCACCGCCTGTCCAGGAAGCAAAGAAAAAAGGCTCAACACCATCCTTCTTTTCTCTCTTCAAGCCTAAAGTAAGGACCTATTCACTTAAGCCTTCATAGGTTTTTAAAATGACTAAAAAGTATAAGTTGTGGTAGAATTACTAAACATTAAGTAACAGATTCATGTGAATTTGAGGTACTGTTAGACCACATGACCACACAAGTCCAGGCAGCCTCCTCAAGTGGAGTTCGGTTCCTCAGGAGAACAACTGGGGTGGTAAATACAGTAAAATTACCTCTGGAGAATAAATGCATTATTAATCAGAGTAATATCATCAATTACTTCTGGTATTAAAACTGCTCTAAAACCTTTTTTGGCAGACGCATTTATCTCCATGTGTTATTATATTTAAAAATCATAACAGTGCTTCTATGAACATTGCTCATAATGTCGCAGTCACTAAGACACACTGGATCCTAACAGCTGGTACATCTTAATGTTGCTTAAAATGTTACATCTGATCTTACTGAGTGGCGCACAGCTCTAGAACTGGAATAACTCACTTTTTCATTATGCATCGCAACACTTTCAGGCTGCTGATCCCAAGAAGGCGACCCCTGCCCCAGCTGCAGCCGCAGAGACAGCCAAAGCCAAGGAGGAACCCAAAGCAGCAGCCAAGTCAGCAGAGACGGTTGTAGATAAACCGGCTTCAGTGGCCTCCCAAACTGGAGGTGATGCAGCCAATGCACCCAAAAAACTGGAGAAGAGGAACTCCATCCAGCTGTTCTTTAAAATTCTGGTAAGGAGACATTGCTGATTGTTTATTCAGATTCATATTGTTAGCTTCATTTCCACTAGATGGCAGCAGCAACTCATTAAGTAACTGAAGGTGTTGGCCCTACTTTTTTCAATTTGTGAATTGTTTTGCCTAGTTTGGTTTTTAATAAATTCCAGTTAATAAATTTGACTTGAATCAGCGGACTCATATTTCATGCAGTGTTGCAAGCAGTTAAGTTTAATGAAACGATACTAGTGAAAAAATTAGGAAGAACTATAAAAATGCAAAACAAAAACTAAGCCCTCAAGTTAATAATGTTCCCCAAAACGAGCATCAAAAACAATGCTTCTACAGCAGACTTCATTTAAATGCAGTAAAATATCTAATGGGTTTGATAAGTGTTCAGCTTTGGCATGGATTACATGGGTCTTTCAAGAAAAGATTAGTACAGTAGATATTGGAATGATACATTCTTTCCCATTTATGTTTCAGGGTCAGAAACGCAACTCAACAGATGCCGGGGTCCAGACAGAGCCAGCCACTGCTGCTCCAGCAGCTGAGAAGGCCAAATGAAACCAAAAACAACAGCAAAGTTTCCCTGTACAGACTCCCTCTCTCTTTCTCGCTCTCACCCAATCTTTATATCTCTCTCTGTCTCATTTTCCTTTCAACTTTTATTGAATTGCTTTAACTACATTTTGTTTTTGTTACTGTTTAGAAGTTACAATATGCAAGGAAAGGTGACTGAAAAGGCAAAAAGCAAGTTGAGAGAAAGACACACAGCAGGTAGTTGAACAAGTGGTGATTTGAAATGGTCTAAGGTGAGGTTGTTGAGATATATATTTATATAAATACTTTTTTTGGTCATGTGAATGCCTTGCCAAGAATAGCAATATGAGTGTGAACCTTTTCTACAGACAATTAATGTGACTTATCTCTGTTTTTGCGACTTAACACACATGCAATAGTCGGTAAAATGCATTGCTTTTAGCAATTTGTTTGTCAAAAACATTTAAAAACAAAGGTTCTATTTTTACAGTTCACACCAGAAAAAAAACCACACAGCTGTGGTTGTGCAGCGGCTCATACTAAATTACACCGCACTTAAATCTATATGACATTAACATTAACAGTGCTTAAAAGAGCCAATAATAGGAGCTTATTAGTATAACAAACTGCACTTAGAGATTTTCTTAACTTTGCTATGTAGACTAAAGCACATGCATACATATCCTAAATGCCATGTATTGGGCCATATGGGAAAATCACAATCTTTATTGTTGTGAGGGGAACTGACTAAGTGTAAAAAATAAATCTACGGTGAATGTCCTTGTGTTACGTTTTCGAGTCATGAATCAGTTGATTAACTTTTTATTTGATTGCAGCTCTTTGTGTCATGTAATCTAATGGAAGTCTTTTAGCGTCAGTCACTTGTGTTTGGTATTATGTCAAATTAATATCGTGCTTTTGTTTGCCTTTATGTATGTATGCACGTATGTGTAACTTCAGCTACTTTGAAGACAATAAATATGTTCACCATTCGTTTGTTCTTCCTCCATGTAAACTGCAATAGAGAAACCTAACTGGGTGTTGCAACATCTCCAAAGATATGCGGCTCAGCAAGTTTGGCAAAAATCATACAGACAACAGTCCAAATGATTTTAATGCAAAAAACTTAAAGCACTGAACTTGTGAGCAAACAACGCACGGCGCATGAGTCTGACCTCACTATCTTGGGTGTAGAAGAAAATACTCTAAGCTTTACTCATCTATGTGTTTATTTTGTTGCCTGACAGATGAGTGACATTTATCTGACAAACAGGGGAGGAAAAAAGAAAACTGACCGCAGAGCAGGCCGTCATTTGTAACTGTGACAGACAGAGAGATGGCTGCTGGACGTCACTATGGAATACTAATTTACATTTAGAGTCCATGAGACACCTTAGAGATAAAAGATGTAAAACAAGATCTTAGGAATTGTATATTTCAGGTAAAGGAAGCCCTCAAATATTCTATTACCATTTATGATGTAATTCCTGTGATGGATAACACAGGGTGCAGTCTTTGGAAGGATGTGTTTTAGATAGTAATGCCTGAGACCCACCATTCACCCGCCATTAAGTGATGAGTCGCGGCCCCCGAAGGCATAACTCACGCTGCTCCTTTATTATCAATGAGACGCACTCCTCTTGCATTACCCTCTGTAATCGTTGTGATCATTTTAAATTGTGCATCAAAGTAATTGCCACGGCACTTAAGGAGAAAAAGTGAGGTATTGCCTGCACACTACGAGACATGTGGTCCATTGTCAGTCTTCTTCTCTGGGGATTGTTTAAACTAAGATGAATGTGTGAATTTTTGCCAACAGTATCGATGGTATGTGCAAATAGCTCATCACCACACATAAAATCCCCACTTCTCAACATTCTCTTAAAATTAAAAAACGTCATAGTACCGACACTGCATTTCACCACCACTTCCTCATGTCTTCATGCTGTTATTAGGAAATTCACTCAGCCTTTTTGCTGCAAAAAAACACAGTACTGATAAAGGTAACATCTGCATGTCTCTACACGTCAAATTGTGAGTGATTTTCTGTAGAATCTGGCGAATCCTATCTGTGTAAAATCACAGACAGAGATAAGCTGTATGTCTTACTGGAATTGTAAATGGTTAAAAGTATGGATTTAGCACTGCATAAAGATTGTACACACTGCACAAGATCTGCTTTACCACCATGTTGCTGCAGTTCATCCCGGGACAATGGATGTGACTGTGTGAATGCACCGAGCTCGGAGGGGGGTGGAACAAGGGAACAGTGGGCAGGGGAGGCCTGACAGGAGGCCTGCTGTCAGCACTAATGTGCATCAGGGCACTGCTCGCTAGTAACAGGTCTGTTCTGTGAGGAAACATTAGGGTGAAACAATTCCGGGGACTAGTGGGAAAGACAGTAATCGCAGATTCTGAACAAACTAATGGTAGTGATCTTCTACAGGCCTGTGTCAGTCCCTTTAACCAAGGGGGAATCAGCAGGTCCTATAAGCATGATGTGTGTGTGTTTGTGTGCTGCGGAGGCATTCTAATGCAGATGCTCTCAAGTGACTTTTAGGGTTTGTTTTTGGGGGGTCTTTTCAGAGGAATGTTATATCCTGCTGGAGAGACAAAAGGTGTCTGTAGTTTGATACCACAAATGCTATAAATGACTGAAATGTCACTGTTATTCTATGTTGTGAGTTTGAACATTTGCTTGATATTTAAATCAGTGATGTGATCATGTCTTAACCTTAAATGAAAGATGATATGGTCAGCTGTGGGTTGATAAAAAAACAAAAACATCGTAAATTATAAGATTTTTAAGGCGAATGTCGAGATTAAATGCTTCTATTTCCTTTTTGAAATGTTTGTTGCAGATGAACAGAAATACAACCAGTTGCCCTGGGAGATATAAATGACATAAATGACATAGAATTGTAAGATGACTGGTGCCCAAAACTCATCAACTGTGCTGCTACAGCAACAATATGATGATAGTAAATATATTGTTCCAAATAGATTTCTTGTGGAAGTTTATTCTTTATGAATGTGGATTATGGTGGAGATATCACTCCTTAACACAACGATATTAGATTGACCTTAGACAGATGGATACTTATTTTTGAAAAAAATATTATTTTTAGCCCTTAGAAAATCTGTCTAAATTGATTTCCAGTACTGCCATTTCGAATATGAGATATTTAAGAGACTGTTCCAAGTATTTGTAGTTAATGTTTGAGAAGAGATTAAGGTCAGAAGAATCATTATACCAATATGCTAGTTTGTCCGGCTTTCAATGATCAAAGAAACTAAATTAGTTCAATAGGATAAAACTATAAAAACTATAAAAAAAACTATAATGGTTAAGTAACTATTGAATATTGACCTGAGTAAACATATTTTGCTCATTTGTTTATTGATGTAACAGTTACTTCTTCATTGTATTGTATTTTCCCTGTAATGGGCAACAAGTGTGGCTATCCACTTACATTATATTATTTGTTTCCTTTGTTTTATATGAGTGACTTTGTCCATATGAGTCACTGTGGAATAAAGATAAGTCTTTCAGACAAACAAGGTCATGCAGTGTACTCTAACCTTTTTCTCAATGTATCCTAAGGAAAGAGGCAAAAATATTTCAAACATGTGCAGACCTCAGAAAAGGAATGCTTTTGGTGACTGACGAAATTTCTCTGACGATCAGAAACACAACAGCTGGTTGCACTGAATAAACATTACCGACTAGGGGTGAGAAAGGAGATTATATATTATCAGTGTCTCTCAGGAGCAACACCAGGATTATGAAAGAAGCCAGGCTGTGAATCTGGAAGAGAACAATGCAGTCAGCTGCTCCTGACACGCCAAGACAAAAACAAGCCACCACAGCCTTTCCCCATTCACTGATCCAGTTCCTATCCGGCTGTCTGTCCACTGAACACATAATTATTCATTCAAGCCTTCCCTTTTTTTTCTTCTCTTTATCTTTAATTGAAATGCACAGCTTTTGGTTTGAATTCATACATGTAAGTGTTTTTTGTTGAAAGATACAATCTGTAACAAAGAGTTACAGCAGGATGGTGGAGGAGAAATGACATTAGCATAAAGTCAAACAATATGTTAAAGTTAATTAAATCAGTTAAAAGTAAACAATGTTTGGGTACTTGTTGCTGCCATTACTGCTAGGGGAAATTAATGCTAATTAGTAAATTGCAATATATAATTCCTAATAAAATTGCCATTCAGTTAAAGAATATGTGTTTGGTTGACACACACTACCACCACCTCTATATAGAGGTATTTCTTTATGATAGGCTTTATCATCTCCTGGCAATATCATCATCCTGAGGCATCAGACTGCTTCTCCAGATTGATAGCCTTTCACACAGCCTTTGTGGCCACAGAACAATAGGAAATGAGCGGGAGGCCTCAATGTGTCACATGTGGTGCCTTTGATTAACATACTAGACTTGTTTGTGTAACAGGATCTCGGGGTGAGGCAAGAACACCAAAAAATGATTCAAGGTATTGCAGGGGGTACAAAAATGTTAATTTTAGGGCGCACATGTGGGCGATTGAGTCTTATGCCAAACACATACAGGATGTTTCAGTTTCTACTGCGAGTCCTCAGAGAACACATGGCTCATTTAAGCCAAGATTTGATCAGATGAAATAAACATTGACATTTTTTTAACTATATGTACAAAATTAGCTCACATGTGTCATATGCCATAGGCATTAAGACCCTTTATTGGTATCTGGCACGTACACAATAATCACATTCATTACTACTTTTGGTGAAGTCTGCTTGCCAAACCTGCAGAGCTACTTTAGATCTCCTTACATAGAGAACAACGAATTGGTCTGACCTGTTTGGTAATGAGGATTTCAAAGCTACTTTTAATATAAAAGCAAAACACTATAATAGTCTATTTAAGAGGGAGGATGGGGCAACAGCCCTGCCTAATGTGAGAGACAGTTTTGGTCTTTGTTCACTGTTCTTTAGCTGGAAGTGGTTACTGATAAAGTTTATTTATTTCCCAAACTGGCTCGCGGATAGAAGAGTGTGTGTGTGTCTCAATAATGAGCGCACACTGAAGTCTAGTGAATATCCTCATTGTACAATGTATGGATGTAAGCTACCATCAATGCCTGGTGTCTCTTTAGAAGGGTTTAAGGGTGGAGGAGGGGCTGTTAGTCAACTTCACATTAGCCAGTGGGCGCTACTGTAGGTGCCGGTCTTTATCTCATATAAATCATGGTATTCTTCTTAAAGAACCAAATAGTTATTCTCCATTAGCCCTGTCATAATTTAGTATTATCATTAGGATTAATATAATATAGAATTATAAACTAGGATATGTTCTATCTAAATAAGAGAAAGCATCCCCCTTTTTTAAGTTAAAAATTGCAGTAAGTGTATGACTTTATCAGATGATTAGTTGATAGCAAAATTGTATATAAAACTTGCCTGCTTCGAGTTATTTTGCATTTTTTTTTTATAAATGGGAAGAAGCTCAATTCTGCCATGACTCAACCAACCTGCTTCTGCAACAAAAAACCCCAAAAAAAAAAAAAAAAAAAACCCTCATGTAACTGTGAAAAGTTTGAAGCACCCCTCCCCCATCTCCACATGGTAGCTGATGCATGACGTGAGAGCGTGGAAGAAGGGCTCCTTCTCTAGGTAGGTTCAGTGCAGCATTGGGACTCCATATGAAACAGTTGTTGTTGTGTAGCCTCTGGCTCTAATCAGCATAAGAAACGCACTCTGTGACAGTTTACATATATTAAAGTAGCATTCATACGCGTTATGATATAGACGAGCCAAAAGTCAGAATACTAAATAGAGGAAGAAACCCATTCTATTAGATTGTAAGGTGTCATGGAATTTTAATTTAGGGTGTTTTAAAAAAAAAAAAAAAAAAAAAAAACACACGACAGTGATTGAATACCAAAGACTGTCAAACCTGTTCACCTAACCGGTAAGTAGATAGCTCTTAGAAATACGTCATAAAAAAAAGCACGTTAGAATATATAAGTTCATAGTGTCGTGTATTCACATAATGAGTAAAATCCTTTTATCTGTTATTTGAAACCACGTGACTGCCCTATGGGGTTTTTTTTTCGGGGGGGGGTTGGCGTGCACGCGCTCCATCTTCCCCTTGAGAGAGAGCGGGAGCGCGCGTCAGAATTCAACAGCTGCACAGTGAGAGGAGTCGAACAAATATGATTCACATCCAAACAATTTAAAATAGGTGAGCTGTCCACCTCAAAAGGGAAACCTCGCGTTTTTTTGTGTGTGTGTGTGAGAGTGCGAAGTGAAGAAAGCGACTCTCTCACACACACACACACACACACACACACACACACACAGCTTCGCTCCGTAGTATCAGTGTCATTATAAATCCGGAAATTCTCAGTGGGTCGGTATTGTTTGGTGAGTTCCTACACGTTTGGAGACGACAGAAAGTGTTGCTTTATTCACGTTTAGTTAGTGGACTTCTCGTTGAGTTGGGTTACTTTATTAGTTTATAAACTGGGCGTTAAACAACACATGAATAAGCAGCAACGTAAGTACACACAGTCTGGTTTATTGTTGTGAAATGAACGTCACCTCTCGGAACGTGTTTGCAGTTGAGTTATTGTAACGTTATCTAATTGAATCTTTTGATTTGAGCACATCGGGTTAACGTGATTGGTGTTGATCAGTATCGCTCTGAAAGAAGTCCTCGTGTTCTGCTTATTATACACACATAGACATGTAATAACCACTCTGTTCAAAAGCCTTATTGACTTTAACTTGACTGTAACTTTTAACTATAACTTTTTTTAACATTCCACCAACCAACCAACTAACTAACTAACTCCTCACGGGCAAACTAACGTTAATTGTAACGAGAGATGTTCTTGAATAACAAAGTGGCTCACACACAAAGCATGCGTGTGGGTTTAAAAAGAAGAAGAAGAAGAAAAAAAAAAGAAAGATCACACTGGGTCATTATAGGCTGTTGCATGTGCTCACCTGGATTAAGTCAAAAGCTAATGAAGACAAAGTATTAAGAATTAAGTAGCATAATTGGGCATTAGTGTTGAGATGATATTATTGAAGGAAATAGGGCTTCACTTGGAGATTCCTAGAAACTTATTATCATCAACTACATTGCCCAGCTTTAACACTTTATTGTAATGCAGAATAATGTATTTGGGTAAATGTTTAGATATTGTGATTCTACAGTGTTTTGTTGTATGCGTTTGCTGTTATCACAGTCTTCTCTTTTCATTTGCATAAGCATAGAGCCTTTAACTGGCTGATCCAGTCACTCCACCCTCGTGCCAATCGAACTAAGAGTGTGACAGTCCATTAGACAAACTGAGAGAGCTGCTATGACCAAGGAGGTAGTTCCAGTGGTCACAAAAACTGAAGTAAAACACAAAATGTGCAGTGCGTGAGTCAGAAAGGCAGCCACTAGGCCAGTATAACATCAAAACAGGTTTATATATCAGTTGTCTACTGTCTATTGTTAAATGTTGTTTAGTGCCTGGTGTGTGATCTTGAAAACAAGATGGTGGTGAAGTTGTGTAAAGCAGAATGCTCAGTATTAACAGTAATCGTTCAATGTTGTGGTAGGTGAATATGTTTTATTCCACTGCCGTAAATTATTTAACATTTTATAGTGACTATTATTGTTTAATCTTAAACAATGCAGCGTACACATTTATCTTTGTTTTGAACAAAACCTATTTAAATGTGAGTGGAATGACAGTATGAACCTATGCATTTGGATTAACCCTATTAAGTTAGTATGATATGTATGCCAAATTCTGTGAAGATTGCTAACAAACTAATAATACTGGAAAGCACTATTTATTGTCCTTATGTTTTATTAATGGCCTCTACAGAGAGGAAATGTGTTGTCTGTGCAGTTGATTTCTAAAAAAGATACATTTCCTGTTTCAGTGTGGTGTATTTTCAACAGATTTGATCTCCAGTTAGGTAGAAGCTACCCGATTCTGTTTTTACATGCAGCAAATCCTAAAAACCTTTATTTTTTTTTATTTTTCACTTCCAGGTCCCTATTCTGGACAGAGTGTACAGCGTCAGGCTTCTTCTTTCAGAGGACAATGCCGACTCACACGCTGCCCCCGTTTGTGGAGAGCCCAGATGGACTTGCCCAAGATATTCTGATTAGTAACAATGCAAGCGTCCCAGGACCTGGCTCTAGCATGACACCGCACAGCATTTACTCAGAAAAGGTCATGTTGCAATCTGGAGGAGGCGCACCACTATCTTGTATGTTCTGTGATCAGACTTTCAATCAGCAGGATGAGCTAGGACCCCACGTATTAACACAGCACCCCACTACTTTCTATGAACCAGCCGTGCTCAGAGTTGAAGCAGAGTTCAGGATCCCAGGAGAGAGACCCTGGCCCAAATCGAGCAACTTTCCCACCGACAAAGAAGAGGTTCACAGCTGTATTGTGTGTGGTCAGGTGTCACATGACGCCACCGAGCTGGAGACCCACATGAGGAAGCACAAGGACTACTTCACTTACTGCTGCAATGTTTGTGGACGGCGGTTTCGAGAGCCCTGGTTCCTCAAGAACCACATGAAAATGCACGTAAAACCAGGAGCGAAGAGCAAAGCCCAGCAAGATCAGGAGACCACGGTCACAGTCAATGGCATCGTCCAAGACCTCGCTCCAGAACCAGTGGTCACTGTTTACAAAATGTGCCTGGTGTGTGGATTTTTCTTCCCTGACCATGACAGTTTGGCGGAACATAGTAAAGTACACAATAGAGAGGTGGAGCCAGGCAAAGATAAAGAAGAAGAAGAAGAGGAGAAAATGGATGACACTACTGAATCCCTTGCCAAGCAGGAAACATTTCTTCACAGTCTAAACCTTATGCCTCGCTCTACAGGGAATAGTTTGCAGCTCGAGAGATCATCGAAATGGATTCCCCAGCTGGATCCCTTCAACACATATCAGGCCTGGCAACTTGCTACAAAGGGCAAGATAGCAGTTGGTCCTAATAATATCAAAGACATCGGCCAGGAAGCCAGCACAGACAATGAGGAATGTGGCTCAGATAAGGAGGAGTTGAGTCACATTTGGTCTGAGGGACCAGGAGACAAAGCTACAAAGGAGGTCCTCGGGAGAGAGCCGCGGTCTCAGCAGCAGGCTGGAGTAGAAAACCCAGCCCCGCGGCGCAGGTCTTTAATGCAAAAAGTAAGGACAAAGAAAGGCCAACCACCTGTGAGGACTGTCAGAGAACCTTCAGGACCTACCACCAGTTAGTCCTGCACTCCAGGGTCCACAAGCGCGAGAGAGGTGGCGAAGAGAGTCCAACTTCCTCCGTGGATGGGAAGTCGTCAAGAGCAGGCTCACTTGAGCATGCAGAGGAGGGCTGTGAGGAGGGCTTCGAGGAAGCAGCACTGACGGAAAACCTGGTTCCAGGTAACTTAAGAGCTCATTACACGCTCGTGCTTCACTCACACGGTCTTAATTGGGGTGTAGGAGTTGAAAGAAATGTTTTTTTGTTTTTTTTTATATACACAAAATTCTGTTAAAAAGTGCTCCCTCTACTGTTGGGAGGGATGATAACACGTGCCTTTTTGTTATTTAATTTCTTGCCAAATTCCTTTCTATGTATTCATTTATGTATTTGTGTCTTTCAAAAAGGTGAAGATGGTTTTGATCGATCAAAAGTCCGATCTAAAGCGTGCAGTTACTGCGGCAAATCATTCCGATCGAGCTATTACCTCACAGTTCATCTGAGGACTCACACAGGTATTTCCAACACATTTGGCTTGAATGAATCATTTTTTGAATATGATACTGCTGCCTACATTACCTCATCTGTGTACAGAAAGACACATTCTGTGGATTCTGTTTTAAACTATGCATGTAGTTAACTGTACTTCTTGCTGTTTTCAGGTGAAAAACCGTTCAAGTGTGCTTACTGCGACTATGCTGCAGCCCAGAAGACTTCACTGAAATATCACCTGGATCGGCGTCACAAGGACAAACCTTCCGTTGACATTCCCAGCAGACCCGGGGCTTCAGTGCCTTCTCCTAACGACAGAAAGCACGGAAATGACAGTGAAAATCCTGCTCCAAACAGATCCAAACTCTGGGTTCCCGGAACCAGATCGTGTACCAATGGAACACCAGAGGGCAGATTTGATGGCATAGGTAGCAAGCTTGGCAGACCACTCGTCCAGATGAATGCTGAGTATGATAAATTAATTGCCAAGTCTGCTTACTCCCTGACTGATGATGTAGTCGTAAAGTGCCCCAAACCTGTTAACCTGAAGATGGAGCGGGAGGAGATAAAAGACGAGAACTCTGAGGCCCCATTAAATCTGTCCTTAAAAGTGTCTCTCTCCATCCCTGCCAGTGCGGAACCCAGAAATGCATTAATTCCAATTGGCTGTTCGTTTTGTGCGTATAAAACCATGTACCCAGAGGTCCTTATAATGCACAAAAAGCTCACTCATAAAGACAAGTCAGACAGCACAAAAAGGAATGGATTCGGCAGTTTGAAAGAAAAACGCTTCACAGGTTGCCCCCCTGCGCTGGAAGGCAAAGATGTCACCCCACTTCCCATGATTGACCGGCGCCACCCTCGTCGAACCAAGTCCCCGCCCCCCCAACCTGCAAAACCACAAGAAAAGACGCCCGTTAACCCACCGCAACCCCCGAAGCGGTCCCCTATCCCCGCACCGGTACATGAGGTCGTCGAAGAGACCCAGCGTTGCACGCCTAACGTCGACACACATCCCAGTCAGGAATCCTCCAGGTACACAGAGCTCCTCAGGAAATCCAACACAGGCAGCAAGTACGCCATGGAGCGACCAGGCCCCCTGGACAGAGTGGGAATTGGGGAGAGGAGTTACCCAGCGAGAAGCGGCGCTCTTTGGCACTCGGACGCTGCCAGGCTGTGCCTGTCGAGTCGATTTGGGAGCCTCCCCCAGATGGATTTTGGTGAGCCTTCCAGCAAGAGATTGAAGTATTCGGTACCCACAGGAAGGGAAGCTGACACCGCTGAGAAGCCTGGCTTTAGAGGAACAGCCGGGAACGTGTCCAACAGGCTGCTTATCTCAGGGAGAAGTGTGAAAACCACGTCGCAAATGTCGGGCCCATCCACAGTTTCCGACACCTTGGGTTCTTTGAAGGCAACATCCACGGCCATCGGGGGAGGCTTGGAGGCCGAGTGGAGCATGATGAACCTTCTGCGCTCCTACACACCCAATGACCTGGCATCGCTCTACCATGGCTCCCCGGCCAACCCCGGCCATGGAGGACTGGGCAACCCAAGAGCAGGTATGTATTCGGTTAGCTGGTTTAGTGGCGCAGTTTATTTTTATTCACATTAGGCTACATCATATCTAAGCAGTTTGTAGAGTTAACATTAAAGATGTTTCCTCAGGTGGCAGAACTGTGCTGTACCAACACTTACCCACTCTGTCCAACCTTCAGAGGAGAGACCCGTCGGGCCCTTTCCCTAATCAACGCTATGGGACCACTGACAAAAGTACCTAAAGTGGCACCAAGGTAAAAGGTTGAAACATATTTTGTGAAGTATGACAATTAGAGCTTTTTTTCCCCTGATTTTTCAAACCCTGACCAGTGTATTTTTTTTTTACCTGGTACTTGATATAAATTAATCAACTCATATTTGAAAACATAAAAAAAGTATATTTTTCTTCTCTCTAGATTTGAACTTGTACTGCTACCTTATTTTGGAAGACTTCTTGGATAATTTTTTACAATGATACAGATGAAAGAGAGA
Organism: Anoplopoma fimbria; assembly: GCF_027596085.1. NCBI lineage: Eukaryota > Metazoa > Chordata > Actinopteri > Perciformes > Anoplopomatidae > Anoplopoma > Anoplopoma fimbria. The sequence continues at coordinate 18,190,068 of NC_072460.1, forward strand.
TGTTTCATGCTCAAAATATCTAGGTTCCCTTAATTTAATATTTTTTCAATAGAGGGAAATTGTGTTGCATAGGCATTTTGTGGCTAAGGCCTTTATTGTGCATTTGTTTTGTTTTGTTTTGTTTTTTTGAAAGAAAAAAGTGCAGATCATCTCTTTTGAAAATGTAATCCCATGGGTGTGCACTGTGATATTTGTTTCCATTCAGAACTGTTGCTTGATACCTAATTTTACCCACACTAATGTTCAGATATCTGTAAGTGTCTGTGACATAACAGTAAACTTTGTATGTGGGATAACATAAATATATCCGTAAGCTTTCCGTACATAGAAATGATATAAAGTTAAAACTTAAGAAATGTAATTTGTGTGAGAAATTGCTGCTTTGTTCACTTACTGTTTACATCCAGGCAGTAAATAAGCACTATTCTAATTATTTTTTCCCGATTTTCCAAGGCACTGAAGGTTTGGGATTTTTCTGTTTAATAACTTAAAGGCTTCGGCCCAGTGGTTTACAAACGGGCAACGGTAACAAGTCCTGTGTATGTTAAAGCGGTCTACCTCATGTTGTACTCTCAACGCTGTTATTTTTGTAAAGCTGCTGTTGCCATAATGTCAGCTGAGCCTCAGCACCTAGTTTTGTATCGACTAGAGACAGATGTTTTGTAATATAACTAGACGGACATGTGTTTTTCGGGTTGCAGAGTATTTGTCAGACACCCCATAAAACACGGACTCATCTGGAGGTACAAAACGCCTACTGCTGAGGCCATATCGACCTATGGCTCATGATTAACTGTAACAGTGTGGGTTGAGGAGTTCTTTGACATACTTGGTAAGCCCAGTTTTAAACACAACAGCTTTCCTGGTTATTATTTGTCCTTTTTGAAATGGCAAATGGCTATCTTCTGCTTTAGTTGTGCCTCAAATCCATAAGCTGTAACATGGACCAAATGTCACAAGTTCTGTTTGTGTATTAAATGGTCCTGCTGTATTATTTAGACTGCACATTTAGTCACTTTTCAGGAGGTTTGCTTTCACTATGCAGAGCCTTGAAAGTGTTATTTTGTTTCAAGTGGCAGCAGTCAGTCCCCGCTGGTCATCAAGTGGTCCTTTTTAGATGTTGTATCACTGTGTAGTTTGGAGAAAAAAATAATAATACAGAAGCAGCTTTGTTGATTGATGGCTTGATTAATTACACACTGTGAACAAAGTCTCAGGTTAACTCATTTATGAGCCATTTAGTCTATTGTGTAATTTAGTGTTTTTGCCACTTTTGAAAGGTTTGGGTTAAGTTATTTCTTTTTTTGTTTGGTATTCACATTACTTGTGTACTTATGTAAAAAAAAAAAGAAGAAAATATTGTTTGAGATTTGTATGACACGTTTCAATAATAAAGTGAGGCGAAAAGCTGTGCGTTATGTGTTACTACCTCACTGATGGTTCTCTGGTCACCTACAGTGTTCTCAGCACAGAACACAGATGTAGCTGCAGTTTGAGGGGTCCAGATAAACTCAATTAAACTCTAATTGGTACTGTTTGATTTGACAAACCTGTCTTTAATTTGGACATCTCCCAGGTATAGAGGTCACACATACCTGTAGCTGAAATGCTTATTTTTGTCAAATAAATCATTTTATGGTTGTATCAAACCTGTGTAGAGCGTACATCTACCGTACATCTACACTTTTCACATTTTTGGCCTCTTTAGACTACATGTATACATTAACAGTTATTGAAGACTAAGACCAAGAGATGGTGTTTCCTAGACCTTAAACCTGCTCCCAGGGTACACCCTGCAATGACACCTTTCATTTCTAATTTCAGACCAGTGTGGCTCTGGATCTGATTTGGATAATTCAGAATTGGATTGTTCTTACACAGACACTCATCCACATTTTCTAGCTTTTGATTTAAGATTTCAGACGTATCAATGGACTGTAATATGGATGCCATTGCACTAACATGTTTTTTCAGAGTAATACTCCGGTATCTCCAGTCCTTAAAGAGAAAAGATTTAGTCTACATGAATCAGCCTCACACCTCCATTCCAACACAACTCCTTTTCACGAAGAAGAAATGCCAAATGTGCAGAAAATGTTTGGAATAATTTGCATTACAGGAAAGAGTAGGTGTTTAATGCTAAATTTTTCTTCATCCGTTACCCATATTGACCACTAGATGGCAGTATTTACAAAGTCTAGATTAGAGCTGTGTCAGATTCTGGTTTCAAAGCCTTGTATGTTCAGCCTGAACAGCAGACCTACATATTTAGCACAGTTAGTAATGGTAAGTCTGATCACTGTGGCCAGGTTGGGAATAGAATTACACAACTATAATTCAAATACATGATTATTTATTGGCCCTGATACTGAGCAGAGTAAATTCAACACATCAGTCTTCATTTGAAAAAGTACACTTCTCCACACAGGAATTATTTTTTTTGCTTGTACCGCTCTCTTTGCTTTGAAAGTTACATGCTGAATGCTGAGCCTGTGGCCACGCCCTAATTGGTGATGTCACACAGGTGTTGCCTTTCAGCAGTCAAAGGCAACACACCTGCTTTGTGATTCAGTAAGCATTTACTCCTTTAAAAATAAAGCTTTCTGAGAGAATTTTGGTAAAATCCTCTACAAGACATGAGCACACTATTGTTGAATTTCCTCATATCCATAAACAGAGAAGACTGACAGAACCTATCATGGCCGTGAATTCTGTAAACAATAAATTGCTAGGGACAATCTTCAGCACATTGAACACTTTAAACTTTGATTTTCATCCCCCCCCCCTCCTCCTTTTTTTGAGTAGACCACATCTGTTTGCTGTCTGTTCCCCTGGGCCAGCACTGTGTAATCTATTGCATTAGCTCACATTAGTGCATATCGCCCATGGGCCTTGGTAATCACAAACGCAAAATGAGCATTTCACTTAGCATCACCCTCATGTTCCCCCCCCCACACTATGGCAAACTTAGTGCAAAGGCATGGCAGAGAACGCGAGTCGACAACAGCTTATGACATGCATCCCGCTACTCTCCATCCCCGTGTCCAAAATGCTGCAAGGGCTCTCATGTCAAAAGTCCCTATAATAGGCAAAGATACACTTAGAATTTTCACTCTGTTTACTTCTTGTTCTCTTTGTTTGTATCTATAATTTGGGGGCCTCAAGAAACATTCAAATATGTGCATTACTGCAAGAAATTTGGTCTGACCTTTACCTAGGTGTTTGTTTAATGCAGATGAATTGCACTGCAGGCCTTCCTTCCATTACAGTATCATTGCTGGGCTTGAAGGAACCTAAAATCATTATTGATTTTATACATTATTAAGTTGATAAAAAATAGATTAACAAAACTTTGCATCTCTCGTCTTTCTCTTCAAGTTACAAAAATGTATCGATCTAATTAGAACTTTACTATCCTACATCTTAAATTTCAATTCCCCAATACCATGCCTCATTACCAATTATGCAGCGAGAGAAACCTCAGAAAACACAGATGTTTCATGCTAATTCACTTGGGAATTTGTTTTTTTCTTCAAAATATTCTGGCATAAAACACCTTCGCAGCTCTTTATCAAGTTTCTTTTATCACATTAGATTTCGTGTGATTCAGTCAACAGCCATTTTAGTGCACAACTCAATACACAAATGGCATTTTATGCTTGCATTGCCATCCATTCATCTGTTCAGTGTGTTTGGTTTTAGAGGAGGTTGTGGATACATCTGTGACTGTGCTTCCACTCCAGTAGTATGCCTATCACATCTCCTACCTCCCCCTCTCCCTGTAAAGTAAACTTCATGTTTTTTTCCTCCCCCTTAAGTGCTCTCTCCTCTTATTTTCAGTCCTTTCATCACTCATAATTGTTGCCTCCAGATTGTCAACTTGCATGAATTAGCAATTGGGCCAGCAAAGCGGATACGGTCAATTGTTGAATATCCTGTCAGAATTTGAGGCAGAAAGTCTGCTCTGGCTGTGATTGCTCATCATCGTCACCCCATTCCTCTGAGGAAGAGGAGCAATGTAATGGTTCCCACAAAAACAGCCCCTGGCCTAAGGAAAGGGATTTGGGTGTCTGGAGACAACAGGGGCCATATGGAGCGGGCTGAGATAGCAAGGCACATGTACAGAATAATGGATGACGTGTCATGTTTCATGTTGCCGAGAAGCCATCAAGAGACTTGGTTTGGGGAAATCAAAAGGCTCACGTACAGCAAAAGCGACTGTTGGACCATTTAGCATTTTTTGTTTATTCTTATGTTGGGAGAGTGCTGAACATATTGAAGCCTTGAAGAATGTGTTGCTCTACTTCCAGTCCCTTTTGGTTATTTGCACGTAAATGCAATAATTATTCTGATTGTCTATTATAGATAGGCTTATATCATGACATCATATCACACACCTTTAACAGCAGAACAACCTGTTATGGAAATGAAGTAGAAAGGAACAATGAACTGAAGGAAAACTGCTTTTAAAATAGCATTTAAAATAGATGCAAAGATAACATGTTTAGTTCAAGAAATAGGCGACTGTGGTATTCTATAAATCTTTTTTAGCCAAACTAGCAGCACGGCTGCACCACTTGGGTTCAGACAGAAACATCTCAATAATTACTGGACGGATTGCAATGAAACTTTGGTCGGACGTGCATGGTCCCGCGAGGAATAAGAATCCTGTTTTTCTTTAGCTGTACTTTGTGTTAGAGCGAATGTAAGCATGCTAACACGCCAAGCTAAGATGGTGATAAACATTTCTGTGCATGTTAGCATTGTTATTGTGAGCATGTTAGCATGCTGATGTTATCTCAAAGCACAACTGGGCCTTAATTCAGCCGCACAGAGTTGCTAGCATGGCTGTAGACTCTGGTTCATTGTCAATATGAGGCAATAACAACAAAGATGTAACAAAAGGTGGAGTCCACTGCTGTTGTGGAGATAAAGACTCCTTTGTCCAGAGCTCTTCTGCCAGGGGGGGCACTGTATACTTAGCCCCCTCCCACCCTATCTGCTCTACCTGCATGTGGAATAAGCCGAGCACCTCACCTCTGTTTTTCTCCCAGTGTCAGAACTATACTTAAGTGCTGTTTCCGATACCCATGAGTAAGCCCCATAAAAGCTGCCCCATCGCCGCAGCGTTATTGTTTCTTGCGGATGATTGATTGATGGATGAGGGCTGACACTTCAATGAAGCCATTTTCACTGGCATCTCTATCCGATGATGTGCAGCGTATATTTTCCATCCACGCCTCATTGCTCGCCTGTGTCATTCCTGGAACTTCATTTACACCATGTTCCCTGAAGGACCTTTTTTAGCCCCATCTCCCTTTTTCTCTCCCCGGCTGCTTCTCTTTTTATCTCCTCTTTTTTCCATGCCATAAAATAATGCTATTTCTTGTCGACTCTGGAGGGGCCCAGAATCATTTGCAGGGAATGATAAAACCAAAGGCGTGGAGGGGTTATTTACAGGAAGTGTAACACTGACAGGGTCCCACTGTTCTGCTTTTTTCACTGTCAGATGCCAAGTCCATGCTGAGACAGGGCAGGGCTATGATATACATTTCAAACACACTCGACCTACACCGCATGCAGAAACAATCATTTACAGTTATCTCCAGGAGCCAAATGGGGACTTCTAGCATTGCAGATTTTACCAAGATGTTGTCCAAACCTACCCCGAAAAACATGTTTAAGTATATTAGTTCAATGACAATGTGATTGAGGTACCATCTCTGAGACAATTGCCTGTTTTTGCTCATATGGGGAGCAGATGGTAAGCAGGCATCAGTGCGGCAGGCTTTCTGGGATGACAGCCATGAGATTCCCCCTCAGGTGCCATTGGAGCCCCTTTAGAAGGGGAGAGTGATTGGTAGGACATGGCACCTCCTAAGCAACTGTTTTTTTCCTGAGTTTCCTCTTCTTACAGTCTAATCAACAAGCTAAAGTGCAGCGAGTATATGTGCAATGTCACCTAAGACAAATTTCCCCGCTGCGGGACTAATAAAGGATTATTTTATCTTATCTTATCTTACATTATCTACTTTCTTTTTTGCAGCTATATGGAAACCCGTATATTTATTATCAATGATAAGATGCTTTTCAAGCTATATTCATTATCCATTAGATTGTCTGTAAGAAATAATTATTATGGTCAAAATTAAATAAGAAATGTTTCTGTTTGTCTGTGCTGCACTCACACCACTGTTTAGCATTGCTAGATTTTAATCCATCGATTTAGCATTTGTAAGCGGTATACAAACAATTAATAAACAGTTTATAACACATTATAGTATAGTTGTAAACAAACATAAAGATTATGTTTTTCTACAAATGTATTTGTCACCATTATAATCCCTAATACGAGGCATCCATAACTGGTTTATGTAAGTGTACAATCATACATGTTGTGTTTGAAATAAACAGTTTTAAACCTGCTGTACATGTTTACATCATTTAATAAACGCTCTATGACACAATGTAATATTGTTATGAACGAATATATAAATATATTTTATTGCAAAAAAATCCATAAGCACTTGTGAAATGTTTAATAAACACTATTAAATTGTTAAATATTTATATTTATGAACAATTAAAACCTTAATCTGATCAAGTGCATCCACCCACCCACTCACCCTTTCTTATCAAAAATAGCAATGTACTAGGTTGTTGGACATTGAATATCTATGCAACACAATCAGTGTGTCATTCCTGCTGATTATAATTAGAATCTGTTACATTCAGCAGGTTGAATGATTTATCTGGATAACTTTGCTAAGAAAAAACTGGGAACCTTTGCAAAACTGAAACACAGATTGTGTTAAAAGGTCTGTTAACTCAACCGAATTATCATTATTCAGAAAACCTTACCCATCCACGAATAAATACATAGTAATGCTGTATTAACAAAGTTAATTTCCCCGCTGTGGGACTAATAAAGAATAATCTCATCTTAAATTGTCAACTATTTATGATTAAGACTAATACAATATGCTTATTTGTTTTTTCTGAACATAAATGTGCTTCTATTACGCGTTAACTTTATAATAGTTATTTATGTGAGTACATCCGATTAATATTTATCAATGTTTGATAAACATACTTGAGTGTTCATTGCCATTAAAAAGGGAGCTTAAAATAATCCTTTTTTTAAATTATTAATTCATGAATAACCAACTGCAATATATGTATATTTTGATTTTGGTTTTTTATCAAACATTTATTAACTGTTTATTAGCCAGTTATAAATGCCTCATAGCGAAGAACAAACACATCTTTAAACACTTAAAAATGTTATATTTGTTTACAACTATATTACTGTATGTTAGAAACCATTTATTCATTGTGTATATACTGCTGATAAATTCTAGATATGGGGAGTTAATTTACTCTCCAGTCTACAGATGTGATTACGGATACAAACAGTGTAGTTCCAGATTCAAACAGAGCTGCCTTTGGGTTATAATAAGATGTTAATGTGATATATCTAGCCTACACTTTTATGTGAAACCGATTCGGAGCATCTGCCTTTCAGCACCTTGAGATCGAAACCTACCCTACAAAGGACTCAGGGGCAAATGAGAGAACATAATGCACAGTTGAACACATGATGCATTCACTGTAGTTGTGTGTCTGTGTGTGTCTATATGGGCTATATGTACTTGACCTTGGCTGCAACAGGACATTTTGGTTCATCAGGAAAGATGATTGTTTCCTTTAAAAGATATTAAGAGGACTGTGTCTAAAGGAAACTGACATGGCTCCCTGCATCCCTGATGGTTTCCACTCCGTTTCTTTTATGGTCACTCAATCGGTATGGGAATACTGTCCCACCACAGTATTTATACATTAAGCAAGGTCTCGTCTCCAGAAACAAGAGAAGAGCAGTGATTGGCCCCAGAGTATAATTTCTCCCGTGTCTACATTGGCGTGTCATCCTTTATCAATAATCACCTTGGAGAGACTGCTGCTCTTGTTCCAGGGGGATTGACCTCTGTGGTGATGAGGGCGAGTGGACGGTGGTCATCCATTACCACAACCCATACTCGACCCCTGTATTATATCCGCATATATGGAGTCTGGAAGGAACCCTCTTATAGTCCATGCTGGGATCAGAGTGGGACAACATACAGTAGGTGTCACCACTCCAGGAAACCCTTCCACCACATGCCTGGTAAGAAGACAAAACAGTGTTCCTTTAAAAAAATGAAAAATGAAAAAAGAAAGACATGGGGGTTCTTGGGCCTGTAGTCTCCCTTTAAATGCATCCCTTAAAGCCATTATCTGATTGCAGTACATTTACATTTGATCACTTTGTTATTCTATGTGCTGGTGCAATGCAAAAACATAAGAATGAATGGGAAACTAGATCTTGGAAAGGAGGAGCGAGGAAGTTACCCACCCATCCCACAAAGCAATAGCCCTCCTCTTCTAATGCATTGTGACACTGAATACTACACACAGAGAAACAAGTAACCTCAAATTGAGTTATTCTTCCTACCTGCCAGTAATCCAGTTGATAAGCACTATACATGTAGATTTCTGGGGAGCAGAGAAATCAGATTACCCTGAGTTGAACTGGGATTTTCAGTCTAAATTGGCTGTTGTTCCTCGGGTCCCTCATTCTATCAGGACGAATGAGGGGAAATAAATGATTTGACTTTGCACCAGATAAATTGTCTGCGCGGGAGCACACATAAAGAAAACACTGCTAAGGTTATTGGCATACGGAGCTGCACCACATATATACATGTAATGCTAAAATATAAGTTTCAAAATCTACAAAATGGTTGGATGATTCATGTAAAATTGTCTCTAAATGTATGTCTCTGATATTGAAGGAGATAAACTAATCCAAATGCAACAATTCTGCAATGTTTCTTCTCTCATCATCCAAACATTGGTAAACTTGTAACTTTTAGATTTTTGCAAAGGGCAAGCAGCTAAGCATCAACTGATAAACTGTTACGGTTTACACCTTTATTGTGAAAAGCCTGTTTTAAATAAACCTAAGAAACTAAACCAGGATTCATTTGTTTCATAAACTCCAACCCAAGACCCAGAGCTGATGAGATCAGGCTAATTATAGTCTTGCTTAGGGCGGTCTAGGGTCTACAGTCATACTAGCGGCTCTGAGAGTCTGTACTTAGTATAAATTCTAATATAATTATTGATCTTAAAAAATAAAAAATGATGAGCTCATGAAAGTTCATCATGTCGGGGGTTTGAAGGCCGACACCAAAAGACCATGGCAAACCATCAAATAGAGCCATGCAAGAAACACAGCTCCAGCCATATGAACTCAAAAGGTGATGTTATTTCAGTGTGGAGCTCAGCCAGAAAATTGGATTTTTAGCAGTATTTTGTTTTTTTAGAGAATAAAGTTCCCAATTGGAGTTTTCTTCTTTGTCTGTTCAAGTAACATAAAAGCATCCATAAGGCAAAAACACTGTTTAATAGGTGTATTTTCCTGTTTGTCGCTTTAATTTGTGACATTTAAGGAGAGACATGTAAGAAATGCTACATGACGATACAACTGCAAAAAGTATCCAGACCCCTTTACTTTTTTCACATTTTGCTAGACTCAGCTCAAGGAACAGTCCTGGTGGTTCTAAGCTTCTCCTGTTTAAGAATTTTGGTAGCAACTGTGCTCTTAGGAACCCTCAATGCAGCAGAATTGTTCTTGTAGCCTTTCCCAGATCTGTGCCTTGAAACAATTCTGTTTCTCTACAGGCAGTTCTTTGGTTTTTGTTCTGATGTGCATTGTCAGCTGTGAGACCTCATACAGACAGGTGTGGGCCTTTTTAAATCATGCCCAATCACTTGCATTTAGCTCAGGTGGACTCCAATCAAGGTGTTGAAACGTCTCTAAGATGATCAAGAGAAATGGGAGGCATCTGAGCTAAATGTCAAGTGTCAAAGCAAAGGTTCTGAATACTTTTGTCAATGCAATGTTTTTGTGAATGTGCAAAAAAATACAAAGTCGTGTTAGCTCTTTGTCATTATTGGGTATTGAGTGTAGATTGATTTAATTTAGCATAAGGCTGCAACATAACACAATGTGAAAAGAGTGACAGGGTGTGAACACTTTTTGAATGCACTGTATGTTGACTTGGATCCTGTGCAGAGACTAAAAAAGATATGAGGCTTGATAAGTACGACATTCAGTAAAGTGCAGCCCATTTCAAAATGTGACACATTGGCTCATGTTTCACATTACAACAGTTGAGGAAACGTATAGGAGTCCATCGGACTGATTCTTAATACTAGTTAAGAATGAGGTGAAACCAAGCCTAGTAAGCCTAAGGTTAGTTTGGAGCAATAAGTATCCATGGTAACTGAAGTCAGACCTATTTAACCTACTTTTGAAAGAAATATCCTTGAACCTGAATTACTGAAAAAACCTGGATTAACAGGTAATCTTTCTTTATGATATTTGTTTTAATTTCCAATTAGTACAGTCTGCACTGTAATTTTTGAGGGAATAGGTACCATAACCTGCATGATTTAAAGGAATATAGATACAATTTTAACCTTTATCTATTTGTTTTTTGTCAGAAATTATGCATTTGGTGTTCTGCGAACACCGTTTATCGAGGTTACATGGGAATTCAAACATTAATGTGGCTTTTACATCGGTGCATGTCTGACTTGCATGTAACATCTCAGCATGATTCATGCCCTAAACTGCATTTTCTTGCATTTCAAATAGCCAGAGTCTCAGCCCCACCTCTGCTGTTTTTGTATTGTCTAACATGACACATGAATCCCCGGTGGCCCTGGAAATCAGACAACCCAGGTGCAACACTAATATCCTCCCAGTATCCAAACATTTCCTTTAAAAGTAACTGGCACACTGGGGCCCATAAATTAGAGCTGAACGCTGCTCAAGATGTCTGGCTTCCAATAAGAGCGTACCCAGAGCAATAAACTTTGACATTGCTGCTTGAAAAATGCCTGCCCTTTTTCATTGTCAAGTGTTACAAATTGATGAAATGAGTTCATCGATGTTCCCCGGTCATTATCTCTCCAGTGGCACTTTGTTTTACAGACAGTGGGAAAAGGGGCCGTGCAGATTAGAGGCCCAGGCACAGTTTATCAAACAAAATCTAATATCATCCATAAGAGAGGAATCTGGAAATCAATACTTCATTACTAAATTGTTAGTGGGAATGAAGAGTAATTGTGTGAGTTCAGAGATGTGTCTCGGCGGCCGGGGCATAGGAAGTTCAATGTCACCCGGGAAGTGATAAGTAAAGGCACTGATGGGAAGAAACATTTCTGTAATGGGGGGTGCTGGAGGAGGGCAGTGGCCTGAGCACAGAACAGACAATAGACACTGGTTTGCCATTGATTGGCTCAGCTATAAAGATGGAATGGTTTAAAGAGCCAGAGAGAGCCAGAATGAGAGAAGGGGGGAAAAAGGAGTTAGAGTGAGCACCACCTGCTGAATTTACCCTTGTCTTATCACCAGTTTTTGTCCATTGCACAAAGTCTTCTTCTGTGGTCACTCCGATCAATCGTCCGGTACATTTGCATCCTGACAGAGATAAGTGCAATGATAAAACAGTCCCTCTGCAAAAATGGAAGACCGCTTGATAACACGGCCATTACCGCTGGCTGAAGGTTTCTCTTTGAAATGGCTTTGTGTTAATGAACGTTAATAAATAACTTTGATGATTATTCCTAGTCATCGCTGTATGTTCTGTAATGTTTACGGTACTGTACATCCAGCTATCTGTTAGATGTGTGAACTCGGCAGAGCCCTCTAGCTCCTCTTTTGTTCAAGCTGTGTGCGGGGTCACACCAGTGCAACGAGCACATCACCTCCGTGCAGCCTGGCACAGCCTCATCCCTCTAAAAGCTTGTGTCTGGAGTCACTCTGACCTGTTCCCCTGCCTCACCATGTTCAGCCATGCAAATCAGAGTGCCTTCAATTTGAACATTCATAAGCCAAACCTGCAGCTTGTGTTCGGAGCCAGTGGGAGCTCAGAGGGCAGCCTGATGTAGAATTGGTGACTTTTATTATATTTCGGTGAAAAGTGAGGCATGGGTAGAGAAAGGGGTGAACTGTGGTAAACCAGATGTGGTTCTACATTTCATGTATACTTATGTTTTAACTTGGTTCTTTTAGAGCCACATTTGGGATATATTTCCCTTTGTTCTTTGATAAAGACTTGAATAAATTATTATTATTATGTTTAATTGATCTGTCAGCTTTGTTTACAATTAATTGATTTTGCCTATAAAATGCCACTAAATAGTAATAATACCCATCACAACCTGCAAGAGCCCAAGGTGACATATTAACATGACTTGTTTTGTCGGACAAACAGCCAAAAATTCAAATGGATTTCATTTACAGTCATACAAAATAGCAGCAAATATATGTGCTTGATAAATCAATAAAATCTTCTTAGTTATTATGAAAATTGTTATTAAAAGGATCCTTTTACACGTCATGGAGATTATTTCGGATTGGGTTTAAGACCTCAAATATTTGACAGAAAAGTCAGTAAATGGAAGTTTTTAAAATAAATTCTAATGACAGAAGCAATTGAGTTGCATTATGGGAATTGATACTGCATTGGAGTGCAATATCAATGCCTTTACTGGAGTAGCCCTTTTCAGTGTACTGTTGGTTGACTAATAATTCAGAAGGACAATGTGTAGGATTTGGTGGCATCTATCAGTGTGGTTACAGATCTGAATACCCCTCCGCTCACCCCACTGTTTCCAAGACTGCGGTAAAGTGAGTCGTTGAGTAAAAAACTGTTGTATTCGCTTTGCTCAGATCTTTGGATTGCATTCTAGGCTACAGTAGAGATACAGTAGTAAAACATGGTGGACTAATAAAGAGACCCAATAATCAAAAGACACACTCCCTCTGTTGATATGAAGGGCTCATTCTAAGCTAACAAAAACACAACAATTCTCAGTTTCAGGTAACATAATCAAAACGTTCTGGACATTATATTCTATTTCTCATATTAGATCCCTGGAAATGCTACACACCTGCCCTGGAAAATGAACTGTTTCAGCACTACAACAAATATATATGTCATTGTTTATCTGAGTACTGCATACAGAAGATATTTTGTAATATATATAATCCCTTATTGAGCAAATCCATTTAGTTTATGAATTTGAGATGTGGATGAAGTAGAGTTGAAGTTGAAAAGGGTTCATATCTGATTTGTTAGCCACTTTGGACCTGGAGAAACATAACATTTTAGATTGATATGGAGAACCTTTGGCTAACAGTGGCCTCCTTACACATGCAGCAGACACGGAGCAACATAAGCATTCATTCAGAATCTTCTTTTAGCTCGGTTTTTGGTCTCCACCATCTCCTGAGGGAACTATATGTCTCTTTAGCTGCTTAATGCTCCACTGTGTTCCCCAGGAAGTCTGTATATCTACTGTTAAGTGTGAAACTGAAGCGACTTCTTGAACATACACTTGGCCATTTGATCCATTGTTGATATACATATATTGGTTATAGCAGCTTTAATTCTTCAGTCGATCAAAATATGCAATGTGAGAGACTGAAAACTCAATATTTGGAAGAGCACAGTATCTTCTTATAACTTTCATCTCTAAATATGCTCCAATGCAAAGTCCACAGATGGAGTTCTTTTCTAATTAACAAGAACCCCACCTCGCTTGCACATCAAAAACTAGCGGTGTGGGAATGATATAACATGCCGCTAGAATCCAGAGACTCTCATATCATAACATGTTTGAATGTTCAGCAAGTATACTGTTCCATTTTAAAAGAGCCTTTCCCTGTTGTTGACAGAGATAAACATTTTTTTTATGGCAGTGCTTTGACGCTGGTGAAGTGAAGCTGACAGTCCAGTAACAGGGGCCGTTTGCTAATGATTTTTGAGCAGCCCCCAACTGAGTCCTAAATGTCTGCAATATCCATAAACAACTCTATACTGTCCAATTAGGCAGACAGAGATGTACTGGGCTGTCAGACAGATTTGCATGGCTAAGCACCTGAGATCCAGAGGATGATGAGGGGGATGGTTCACCGGCCAGGGAGAGAATGTGCACAATGGATGACTTTCATTACAGCATTACCGCTTTACATACACACTCATCCAATTACTGCCTGGATTAATTGATCATCGTACCTTTCTTTCCCCAGCACCAGAGCTGGTGTGTTTTTCTCCCTTCTGTATCAACTACACGACCCGCTGCTTTCATTCCTTATGCTCTATAGCTCCTGTCCCAGGTTTACAGCCAGAGCTCTTCATAAAAACTCCGAGGGGACATTTTGAGAAGGGAGGGAGGGGGTTTTGTTAGAGAAAACCGTCGTCGGGCCACCACTGCGAGGACGGCCATTTGCAGGATCGCATACATTGGGAATAATTAGAATTTATGTGGGCTCGTCAATCCCGCCTCATCCCCTTCTCTGCTGTAGACCCATCAGTGGTCAGAAGGTTCACCGGAGCATGACTCATCCCTGAGTGCGTTTGATCAGAATGAATTATACCCCTTAGATTCATTATGGCACTTTATTTCTCCTCTCTGTCCTCCTCCCTTGTCCGCTCAGCACCGGGAATGAAATGTACAAGACAGGGTACATATTTTATTGTATGCATGCTGTCATGCACGCACAGTTAGGGATACGAGGTAGGCAGTGGTGGTTGAGCCTAGCTTCCCAATATAATACTCTTCACAGAACAATTTTTTTTATAAGACAGTGCAAAGTGTGTTAGAGGAAACAGACTCAAAATAAAAAAAAAGCTATTATAATATTTGTTACTTCAGCACAAAGGCCTGAAACCTAATGGCATGGGAGAGATTTGTCGGAGCCATCTTGCAGATAATTTGAAAAGAGGCAGAACTGGAAGACTTCAAATGTGGCATCGGGAAACCACTTTAATATGACAAAAATCTAATTGAACTCACGCTGTTTGGTGTACAGTACTATGACAAGTGCTAATGGGTTCATTTAAGATCATTTAAAATACAAACGAGTCCTGGCTTTCTGTTCATTAATTACTGCTAATTATAGGAACAGCTAGCCTTGTCGGAGCAGTGCATTTGGTTGTCTCTGAGTTGTGAACATCAGGTCTGAACGTGAGGATGTCCCAGTTCCCTCCAGGATGATAATGTATTGTGATGATAAGATGAATTAATATCACTGAGCTAGAAAACACAGCTGTTATTTTTATGCTTTTATTTTTGTAATATAAGTAGTTGTTCTTTTACATGTTTTTACCTTGAGCTTTTGTAAAGAATTACATTATTTATTGTATTATATCCGGTGAGTTCAAACTGCTCAATTTATTTTGAAAATGTAAAATACTTTCTTTCAGGTCTCTGCAATCCACAACTGTGTATTTTCTAAATACAGTTTATAAAGTAAGATTTCATGAGAATAAGTCCTCAACATCATTTAGAGAGAGCAGATTGCATCAACTAATTTCACATTTTTAATTGTAGTTTTTTTTTCCTTCCCTGGCCCAATTCCCCTCCAGGGGAAAAGCCCAGTAACAGAAAGGTTAGCAATCTCTGATGCAAGCAAGCTGCTAGATTTCAGATCATGTCAAGTCTCTCTCTGTTAGTGTTTTCTGCCTGGTTAATAATGTAGTTACCTATCCTCGTTCATTTATGCATGCTAACATTACCTATCCAGATTTGGAAAAAAAAGAGAAGAGCTGATATCTGAAATAATTACCACTTCCAAGTGGTCAATCTTTTTTTAACTGTTGTTTTCAGCCTCTGTTCAGAGCTTCATCAGTAATCAAGGGTTAATTTCACACCTCAGTGGATTGCCTGCCTTAATCTCTATTCAGTGTAATTAAATCTGTCCAATAAAGTGAGCTCTTTTCCTCTTTGTTCTCTCCCATCTCCTACTCTTTTTTTTTATTGTTTTACACCCATCACATCTCATCGTCTGAACTACAGGCCATCCAGCCTCACTTGACAGGCAGAATATATCCCTAAAATTAAAACATTCCTGACTGAGATTGTAAGGGGGGAAAGAGAGGGAGAGGGAGAGGGGGAGTTTGTTGAGCATGGTGGGAGAGGAAAAGGAAAAGGGAAGGGAAGCTGACACATCCAGTGTCTATTTTACTTTCTTTTTTTTCTCATTTCAGCAGACTGGAATGTGAAGATTTGACCTTGTCAATCAGACCTCTTGACAAGTTTAATCACGGTGTGCCCTCTGCAAAATCATGGCTAAATAGGAATGCAAATAATAGAGCGCCGGGGCCTCTTATAAATGGTAATCAAGAGGACTAATCAACTGACAGGTCCACAGATATGGCTCGCACAAGGAGTCACTCAAACATTTTTTTAGCAACATTAATAAGAGGACAAATTAATAAAATTAACATCTCCATGTGTGCTATTCTTGTTTTTTAATTGCATGCATATATGTGACACTTTTTTTTTATGTTCCTAATTCTATCTTTTACATTTAATTTTTTTGTCTCTCAGTATGAGACAAAAGGTTATATTTAAGCTGTGTAAAAGGTATCTTTTTCTTTTCAAGTAAGACCAGCCAGCGATTTCTGAACAATGTAAATGAGTCTTGCCAATCCACCCCTCTGTGATCTGCCACAAAAGTCAAGGGCTCCATGAAGACTTTGAAATGTTGATGCGGTTGGGTATGGTGACTTCCCTTTGCACCTTTAAAAATACAACTGATCTAACTTTTATGTGCGCTTGAAAGTTGTGAAGGTTGCCCCTCTCTCCCCCAATTGTCAAATATGTCAAAGCTAAATATGAGATTCAGTCTTGCCACGACTGCATCAAAAGTCAGGGCTTTTTTTTTTTAAGTCCATAAGATCAGAAAGACAAATCCCAATACTTTGCCTCAAGTCTATTGGGCTGCACCCATCACATCTGAAATCGAACTAACAAATAAAGCAATCACTTAAAGCACATGTTGAATCGAGATCCACATCCAGAGATATTCTTTGTGAAATACTGCAGTTGCTTTGTGGTTCTGAAACTATAATTACATTTATTTGGAGAACCTTATTCAGAAGGGGTAAATTGGATTTGCCTCGCCATAATTATACATGATTTTAGATGGTTTGGTATGTCACTGGGAATAAAAGGGGTTATATGGCACATCAGCTGGATCTAACATTTTTAAGACTTACACTTCTCCGCTCGCTAATGATGGTTTACAGGCCAATTCTCTGGGGGCAGTCTGAGTGCTTCCAAGATATCGCATCTTCACAGGCAATCCAGATAACTTAGTCTGGCAATGCCAAAGGGAGGGTTTAAAGACACGCCAAAGCGTGAGTAAGAGATGTGTCAGAGAACAGCACCATATTTAAACCTGTGTAAACAAAAAATTACGAAATCAAATTCTCTTTCACCTTCTCATTCCTTTGCTCTGGCTAATTTCTCTAAATTGCAACATTTAATGTGTATTTTTGAGGCCTTACAATGAATCTAATGCCCTTGT
Organism: Anoplopoma fimbria; assembly: GCF_027596085.1. Taxonomy (NCBI): domain Eukaryota; kingdom Metazoa; phylum Chordata; class Actinopteri; order Perciformes; family Anoplopomatidae; genus Anoplopoma; species Anoplopoma fimbria. Next base: position 18,207,499 of record NC_072460.1, read on the forward strand.
TTTTTTTCTTGAGTTAAAATAGATCGACTGAGGCACATTCATAAGTCTAACTGGCTCGTCATATAAGAATGATACAAAAAAAACCAACGTGTTGGATTATAGTTCAGTAACATTCAGCTGCCTACATCACCTGCAAAGGAAGATCAACATCCAAACAATGGAGCAGCCAAGACCAGACATCATTAGGCTTCTTAACACCTCACAAGACACAGACAGACTGACATCCAGCCAATTTGGCCATGAACTGAGATAGCTACTAGTAGTCTGCAACCTCACTATGGACTAATGATGGTCTAAGCCTGTCTTGGCCCCTCACAGGCCTGTTTGATCAGGTACAGGAGAAATCTAGTGTGACGTGAAGTTGACTATACATTCAGCAGTATTTACCTGCTTGAATCCCATCGGGTGTTTGGCAGATGATCAACGGAGGTGTTATTTAAACTGATGTTTATCAGCTTTACAATATATCGCCTGTCACCCGTCACTCTATCTAAACTGGACTAAAATTAACAGAGTGAGAGAGGGTGAGAAAGAGCAATGCATATGTCTATGAACAAAGATGTGCGCTGATGTGAAATATGCTGAATTTTCCACAAAAGACAAACCATAAAAACAAATTTCATGTGCAATCACCAGGCTATTCGCAGAGCTATTTTATCCATTTTGATTAAAAAAAACAAAACAGCGGAGATCATTTGGCACTGAGTAGACCATCTATTCAGGACTGCAGGCAGCTGGATGGATGGTATGAAGGCAAATATAGGGTGGAATGTTGCACAGTATTTATAGCATCCAGATAACACTAGGTTGGAAATTGACAGGCCCACCTAATGATGCTCCTCAAAGTGGCATGGATGCAGACGAGTGGACCTCTTCAAATGGGAGGCCAATCCCTGCTGACACAGGGGATAATAGCCCAGCATTGAGCCCATTGTCTGGGCACCCCACACCATGGCATTTGGAACTGAGCTGCCCCTGTTCCTGCGGACAAATGATCCGCACTCTGCCAGGGAATGTCAGCCATCATGTCCCTCAGTCAGTCTGTTCACATGAGAGATGATGGCAGAGGCCACTTTCTCGTAACCCTGTTAGTTTATGAATAATTAGCCCTGAAGCAACAAATAGGACGGGGGAATCTATCTATCTATCTATCTATGAACCTGTATTTGGATTTATATTGGATGTCGTTAGAAATCATCCAAACTGCTTCATTTCTGTGTCAATACCCGTCTGTATAAATTTAGCTATTAGTAGATAATATTTAATCCATCAACCTACATTAAGCAAATATAAAACATTTGAACCCTCATCTTCAAGAAAAAAGAAGAAGTCTAAACTGTGGCAAAATAAAAGCTGCATGAAACAGTTGAATTAAGCCTCACTGTAGGATGTTTCAGTTAAATCAGGTTGCGTATCTTAGAGGTTACGACAGCAATCATAAACCACAATATCCCCTTCCCTCTACTGTTCGTAATAAGTATATACTTTTATAGAAAAACTAATGTGCTAATACATTTTGGAGGGAACTTAATGCCACACATTTAACATTAATGTGGAAATGTTGTTACATAAATGAATGTATCAGTAAAGTCTCAAACTGTTGATATTGAAAGGATCGGTATAATTTCAATGAAGACGCATTTCATTTGATTTTCAGGATCCGATCATGCAATACGAAAGCCATCAAAGTCATCAAAGTGACAGGCTTCAGTATAGAATAATAACAGCTGTGCAATGTCTGTCAAACTTTATCCTGTTATGCCCCACAAATCTGTTGAAAACTGATGAAAATCTATTAAAGATTAACTTCGCTAAATGTCTAAATATCAAATATATACAAAAATATGAGTGGCATATGTGGCCTATCTATCTATCTATCTATCTATCTATCTATCTATCTATCTATCTATCTATCTATCTATCTATCTATCTATCTATCTATCTATCTATCTATCTATCTATCTATCTATCTATCTATCTATCTATCTATCTATCTATCTGAGCTATAATTGCGAGTAAACAAAAGAAACTCTCTACAGTCATTATAAACCCACCCACAGCTGCCACTGGGACCTCCATTAGGCCCAGTGTTCCTGAGATGCTCTGGTCTTATCTGATTCATCAACAAGACGTTGGCTGGCATGATTTATCTATGCCACTTACTTGTTTTCATTTTGCCCGGGGGCTGCTGCCAGCATCAGGGGCTTCTTTTTACAATGTGACAGCTCCATCTCAAGAGAAAAGACTCCCCATGCAAAAACAGTGCATCAAAACAAATAAGGCCCGAGCCACTTAAGAGAAGTGGCTGCGTTCAGGACCCATTTTCACTACGTGTCATCCAAATGATGCAGAGACACGCTCAAATCTGCCTTACTTCTGTCTCTATGCCGTCTGTCTGAAAATTCCATGTATGAGCCTAAAAATAGGGTTTAAACACAAACATGTTCTATTATGCATTGTTTTTTTAATTTAGAGTACATATTTGACCTTAAAATTATACATGTTTTTTTCAATTGATTATCTGAGTTTTTGTTCTCTGCAGGCTTCCATTTACCCATCTCCTTTGTGAAAATTCTCCATCTCCCAGTTTACAACTGCCTTCCCCTTCTCTGCTCCCCAAATCTACAGGCAATGGGACGCTCTTGTACATTAAATAAGAACTGTCACCCTGGGCAACTTGCAGCAATGAAGCATTTATTCTGCCTCACATTTCCTGGCACTTAGAATTATTTCCTTCATGCCTGATAACCAAATTACAATATGGCAGGTCTCCCCGGAGCCACAGGATTGTTAGTGCCAGCTCACAACATACTTTCAACTGATGTGGCATTTCATGTACAGCTGCCAATCAAAGCCGGCAGAAGGGAGAGATGTAAATGAGGGCGGGCCCGACGGTGTTCAATTACCGCTCTGAGCTCTGCATAATCCCCCTTCCCACTGACTGACTGACTGACAGCTCCACATTCCTCCTCATCCTCAGCTTTCTCCCCCAATTTCACTACCTAGGTTTTGCCTCATACTGTTACATGGAATCAGACATTGGAGGGAATTTCTGTCATTTCCATTTAGAATAGTGCTAATGTATTATCTGACATCTGAAGGACTGTAAAGGAAAGGCATGTGTATTCAGAAAGTAAATTATCGCTTACAACAAATTCCCCACAATGAACAAAGTCTCCTATAGGCTAAGTCAGTGTCTTTGCCTCTGTTGAATATAATTCTCTGTTACCCATTATTAAAGAATGGGAATTTCAACAGCTGAGTGGGCCGAGATACTCTTAGCTGCCTACTCAGCATCAACCTTTGGTAAATACTCAGATTAAGAAGATCCATGAATAGAGCTGGTATCTTTTGCTCTTTCTGTCATAAAGACGCCTTTAGATTCCTCTTAATCCCCGTGTTAAAGGTACGTCAGCCCAATGGCTTAAGCAATGTTCTGCTTGTGACTGAAAAATGATGCCATTAGACCTGCATGATTCAAAACGCTATGTTTTGTGCAGGAGTGTTTTAATACCACAATGTATCACGGGACATAATTCTATATAGTTCGTCTGGCTTCATTTCATTTAAAAATATTAAATATAAATAGTTTTTCTCCACAGTCACCTGATTTTGTCTCGGCCATCGTCTTTCGTCATTTTTTTCTCCCGTCTGTCTAAAACTGGCACTTTTGTTGCATTCCAAGAGGTTGATAAATCAATCCATCAAAAAATTCTTTGCGGTGAAACTCAATCAAGAAAGGTCATGTCGGCGGGAAAAGAACAGATTAAATTAGCATTGAATTAGACATGGAAAGTGAGCTCTGTCAAAACCATCACTGTGCTCAGCACAATTAGAATATGTTAATTATGCATTTCATTAAGGGGCCTCAGCGCTCTTTGAATGTGAGATGAAATGTCACTGGTGTAGGCAGCCGAAAAATGGAAGATTGCCAGGCACAACTTTCTTTGTGCAATGTGTGACACCTTCATTAACATCAGGGATTGCTAGTCTGATTAGACTTTTTGTATTAGTTTAAGCCTTTAGGCTTTCAAATGCTATGCCTTTTTTTTCTCCGTTTTGATGTGGCAGCTAAGACCCTTCTCCATTTCCAAGCAGATATTGTCCATGGTTCAATCCTTTGTTTAATTCTCCAACATAATGCCATGACATTGGACGTAACATCTCATTGTCTTTGTGTAGATGACGCCATTTACCACGTCTTTGTTTCACATAATCTTGGGTCGCTTTCAGCAATGCGAGACTTGAAGAGCCAAATTCCCACAGTGTATGCTCAAATCTAAGATGTTCAGGGTGGCTTTTGGTTTAATGCGTTTGATTTTGACATTAAATAGTTATGATTTTCAGTTTTAGCTGTAGAACATCAGTATTGTCATTTTGATCCAGCATGGATGGATGGATGGATGGAAGGTATATAGAAAAGGTTGGTACTTACAGCTAATCATAGTAGAGAAACTGCAGGACAGACTTATTTCCCTGCACCAGTGATTAACTTCTGAGTGAACTCGGAAATATCCCACACATGGTGTAATGGTTGACAGGTCATCACGTTGTATTCTGTGGAAATCACACGGAGAACAGATGATAGGTAAGTGAAAGTTGGACTGCGGCAGCAGCTTACATTATAGATCAGCCAACTTTTAAAACTTCATTAAAACAAAATGAAAGCACTTCCCGGCACACTTAAATTAAATCGAAATGCTTTGGGAAGAGATGATGAAAGCCAAAAGTGGGAGCTGTCTGACAATTTCAGCGCTCACATACTTTCATGACATAAGATGATTCTTGTGTGCTGAAAGTGAATCGTAGGAATGATTGTCTCTGGAAGACCCCATCTCACAGATGTAATATAGATGTCTTGAATGAGTGACTACCTGCTGGCCTGTCTTTGCACCCATAACCGAGAATATACAGTACCTGTAGAATACAGCTCCCACCTCTGTAACTACACCACAAGATTGCCTTCTTACGCCAGCCACAGAGGGTTAAGGAGGTGAGACTGAAGCTGGGGATCAATTTCTTTATGTATTTATGGTTTGCTGTAAAACAGTCATTAATATCAAATCAATCACGACCTGGATATTAAAATGTAATAACAAGATTTCTTTTCTTTAGCAAGTAGTTCGACACATCTTCTGCAGAGGCCTTTTATCTTTGCCTGAAAGGATGTATCCCAGTGTGTGATGGCTCATATTTTCTGTGGCTACTTTCACTTTATCCACCTCGCGCGGTCAGCATATACGTTCCACATGAGGGATGGTTCAGAAGGATCCAAAAGGATGAGGGTCCTGCAAACGATGAAGTCGGATCATTCACTGTCTCGGCTCCGTTTGAGTTTTTTTGGTTTATGGGGATCGTGCGGTGGCACTGAAGCCTCTGACTGACGGCTCAGGTGGGAAAAATTCAGTACCTTCGAAACTTTGCCACAAGTGTGTCATTTGCCTTTCTTGTCTCGCTGTCAAGCCTTTGTCACATTAAAACCTCGGCAGCCATGACAGTTGTACTCCTAAGAGAAGTCGAGTAATTAAAAGGCATCAATCACTTCTTTTAGCACATGAAGCTATTTTTTCCCCGTGTTTGATCTGATATGGACAGCGATAACATAACGAACAATGAAGGCGTCATGTTGGAAAATAATCTACTTACAGGTCCAGCACTGCAGGGAAGCACTCGATCATAAGTGAAAAATGGAGGTCCATGTCCAAGGCCTAAATGTATTCCATGGCCGGAGAATGAACTTGCTGCCCATGTGACACATGATTTACACAGGAAAAGGCCTGTGACTCCCTACAATGATAGATCTACGCCTGAGTCTGCCTGGGCTCACTCTATGACATATAATCCTTCTCTTTTAAGTTGTAAGATAGAGATAGATAACAAAATGCTGTATTGATTTCCCTGTCTGCACAGTGGCTGGGTTTTTAAGACTGCACATGTCCATGTCTGAATCTTGACCACAGTGACAACTGTCTCAGCAGCTCATACTATCATAGTTGCTTACTGTTGCATAATTGGATCAATTAATCTTCAGTGATATTCAACGCATGTTCTGCATAAAAACATAGACACCTGTAGTGTTGTCTAAATGTTAAGATGCATCTAGTTTCACCAGTGTGATTTTGTTTCTGTCTGATTATGGAGCTGCAATTCAAAGTTGGAAATGTAGCCTTTTCATAAATTCATAAACTGTTGTGACTTTGTGGCATTGGTTCACACGTGGCTGGAAAGGAGGCATATTTCAAACACACGGAAGATCGATTATATTCTCAAAATGGGATTTTTTTTTTTGTAAAGTAAAGAGATGAAGTAAGACTTGTGGTTAACATATTGTAACATTGCCATGTGTCTTAAAAGGCTTAAAAGTGGCTTGTATGACAATAAAAGGCAAAAGGACCACTCAGACCTAAAACAGAAAATCAACAGTGCAACTATATACATATAAGAACTATGAATGTCCTAAGATCCCTTTGACATTTTGGACACTTTAACGTGACTGATCTATCCCTTATGTCTACCCTGTACTTATTTTTCTAATTTACCAGGCAGTGAGGGAGTAAGTATTCAGATAATTTATTGAAACAACAGTAGCAGCACTTGCTTATTTTTGTATAAGTAAAAGTCCTGCATCAACTATATTACTTAAATAAAGGGACAAAATGTAAATGTGAAGCAGAAGAACTGCAGACAAATGACCCCTGGGAGTGTTGGATTATCATTAGTAATGCATGAATGTAGAGATGTAGCATTTGCAGTGGAGCTAATTTTCATAATTTCTTTGTATATTGGAAGTTTAATCTATGACAAATGAATCCATCATATTAAATGAGCTCATCATGTGTTTTATGTCAAATTTTAATTTGTAAAGATGTCAAATAAATGTAGCAGTGTAAAAAGCACAATATTTTCCTTCAAAATATATTGTGTAGTATAAAGAAGCATGAAATAGAAACACTCAATGTACTTACTTACTCTCCATCACTTTTCCTGGAAGTTCACTCAGTGTCACTTGTTTCTAGCTCCTGCTAAATGCAAACTTTTCCTCGTTTCTGAAGGTTAAAGGTAGAGTTATTCTGACCACAAACAATGCTGTGGATCAATGTAAAAGATGCAGGATTTAAAATAAAGAAAAAAAAAATCGACTTTGCACATTTTTTGTGAAGAAGAATATACATTCAACACATTTGTCAGGCCTCAGTGAATGTAAACATAACTTTTGTTTGTCTTCAAGAAAGGTTTCAATGGCACCTTTAATTTCAGGTTCATGAAGTCCACAAAAAAACTGAAAGAAAAATTGTTGTTGTGAAAGTTTTGGGCTATAATTTACCAGTAAAATGATTGTAGTTGAATATTGTTTATTTAAAAGGGGACACAGGAACAAAAATGTCAATTTTCGAGTGCATAGACCTCTTGGTAAATGTATCTTTTATCATCAGAACATAACGTGTCAGATTGATGGGGGGTTACTGCCTGTGTTTTCTCCGTCTGAAACTGTGTCCTCATCTTAGGTTTGAAAAGTGAGTTGCAGCAGCATGTCATGTCACATTAACACAACCTGATTGCCTTTCCACATTTAATTGGAGTTATATCACAAAAAACTAAACATGTCTAACCGTATTCAAGCTCTTATGGGTCATTAGGCAACATTCAGTAGTTTTGGGTGGGTGACTGAGGGCAGATTTTTTTTTGCTGTTGTATTTTGCTAGGGGCCCAAGGACCCAGGCTGTGTTTACAGACTGAGAGAAATAGCTTAAATCTGCTGGCGTCAATGCTGATTCATGTCAAATTGAGTGACAGGTGACCCGAGAGCCGGCAGCCAGACAGTGAGACGGATTACAAGTGAGCAAAACGCCAACAACCTCTGGCCTGCTGTGGGGCAACAGATGACAGGGGAGGAGGGCAAGAGGTGGAGAGCTCTGTACTCAACCCCCCTCGTCCCTCCATCCATCCATCAACCCATCCCCCTCCTGGCCACCATCCACTCAGGCTGACTGATAGACAAGAGAAAATGAGAACATTCAGTTGTTAAAATAATACAGCTCTGTCGGGTATTATGTCACATGTTACAGATTCAGTGTTTTACTGTAGTATCACTGCTACCGTGTCCATGTTGCGTCTGGGTTAGGTTAGGATCAAAAGGTGTAGAGATATTTGTTACAGTATATCTACACATATTGTGAAAATGCTTGTCAATCAATCAAGGTCATTGTTTCTTATGTGGTAGCAGCAGCTGTAATTACATTCCAGCTAAATACAAGTGAGAAATAAGTGTTTCTGGCTTTAAGGCCAACTCGGCTGCAAGTCAGGAAGTGATCTAATAATAGGAAGGTGTGAATACAGAATATGCTTGTTATAAAAAAAAGCTGGACAAAAAAAAAAGAAGAGGAAAGGAAAATGCTCCAGCAAGCCAACAAATTCATAGTGGCAAAAAGAAAGCATTCTTGTGCCCTTGTTGACTGCTGGCTGCAACAGAGCCAACAAACCCTGAATTCTCCTGACAGCGTCTGAGGGGTCCAAATCCAATCCCATCCAATTCTGGTTGTTAGTTTACAGCAAGGACGACCTTGCACAGTGCTGACAGTCAAATTCTTTCCAGGCTCTTTAGTGGGTTTTGTAATTGTTATACCTCACTATGCTATAATGTTAAAAAAAAGTGAATGCAGCTGAATGTCATCAAACCAAAAATGATTCAAAACTTTCACATTCCCTAAAATGTACAAACCGCCCTCTGAAAATTCCGATGGGTGAGACAAAGTTATAGTAATCATTGTTGTCCCCAAAATGTCCCCATCTGGGCCAGTCAGCAACAAATGTGTCACTTTATTTTGAAATGTAATTTCCCCTTGGACCAATCAGTGTTATCCTAAATGCCAGAAAGCAGTGGTGAGATGCATCATTTTCCAAGTTTCGTCAAAGTGAGATCAGTCATGTCTGATGTTTTGTGTTTGACACATAAATGAGCAAACAGATGTTGCACAGCTCCTCCTTGGGCTCATCTGTGTAATTCTAAAAACCTGGAAACACAGCTGTGGGCTTCATCATTTTTCCAAATTTCTGCAAAATCCAAAAGTAAGTAAATACTGTGGCCTTCCACTAATAGGCCAATCACTTTAATTTGAAAAAGGCATTGTATTATCTGCCACAAAGAACACTTCCTTTCTCTTTTATGACTCTACCATTAATCTTAAATGCTACCTATTTATTAAAGCTGCTCAATTCAATGTCTTTATATCGACAATAGATGAAATGATGATGCAACATATCAAAGGGGTCAATCCTAGTGACAAAACCGCAGACAATTATCCAGCAACTCCTAAATACCTGTCAGCTTTACAGAACATTTCAGCAGCATTAAGGTCATTGGTTTGGTTTTACTGCCCACAAATGTACTGTTTTGGTTCACTCTCAACCTCATTTCCAGCATTAGCGACTAGCTGGTAAAAATAGCATAGCATGTAGCAGCTTGAAAGCCAGATATTTACCTCACAAGGTGATGGAGACCAAAACGCTAACATGTTTCCCATACCAATTTTATAGGATGATATGCTGTCACGTTAAAGCTTGTTTCTGCTGCCTCCAAGTGGCCAAATAAATAACTTAGTGCAGGTCTAAAGAAAAAACAAATTAGTGACGAAGCTTTTACTCTTTTGTTTACACTAGTGACTTTTTATCTAGCACCCAAGAGTCACTGAGTGTCCTAAACTCAACCCACCAACGCAATGATTTATACAACAAAACCCTAGCTAGCATAGCAACAGTGTAGTCAATTGCTATCTTGTTTCTGTTGGCACTGGCTGTTTAGTTCATATTATTATCTTTCAAGAACATTTAAAGCCCCGTTGTCACACAAACTGGACTCTCTGGTATCAGAGCCTAACAAAAAATGGGTTTCTGTTGGCTAGAATTTAACAAAAAGTGGCTGGGTTTCTGTTTGCTCCCAGCCATTCTTTATGGTGCCTGCAAGGATGTGTTTTGGTTCTTGAGAGCTATGTGTCTCTGTCGGCCACTCGTCTTACAGTACTGGAGGTAGCTGAGAAGCTGTGTTACACATTTGTGGACCACCTACATCTATGCTGCATTGTAGTCTCCAGCCTTAGAACAGTACTCCACCGATTAAGCGTTGCACTCCTATAAGATCATTGACTCATGCAGGGAAAAAAACGGATAAAAGAGATTGTCTTCTTCTCTTTGCCAAATCTGGTGCCTACATTACCCACAATGCAACTCTACCACTGTAGAGTTCAGTCAGAGATTGATCTGTGTTATGCTAGAAGCAGTTAATGTAGCCTTGAGCAGCTAGCCTCACTCAGAGATGAGCAGCCAGCTACAGAGCCTTGTAAGCTCACTTCTTGCCAACTCCACAACCCCAGATATTTTTTCTCTGTGTGGTCTTCAGCCACAACTAACACTCAATGTCAAGTGACATCACTTTAGGCAAATCATCAGATTTTGTAAAACTCCCCCCTAGAGCCTCAACTGGCTTTAAATGATATATATTTTTTAAGCATTTGCAGTAGAACTCCCTGAGACCTGTTAACAGATGTTGGGTTGTTAAATCTGTTGAGTTCCCCTTTAATGAAAACCATATTCAACCGTATATTTTTTTTTTTACAGTGTCGTGAATAAAGGAATTACAATTAATCTTAGCCAACAGACCTTTTTTCCTAATAATATTGAAAATAAATATGTATTTTTGTTTAGTTTTTTATGTTCAACCTTTACTTAGATACAGAAAAACAAACTGCTTTAAATATATTAAATATTCCCAGAAATAATGATTTTTTTTTAGCTTTCCTCTATGTGGTTTTATTTTTCATCTTCAGTTCTGTCCTTCATTGCAGTGCTTTCCAAACATGACTCCCATACAACTCCCTGCTAAAGTTCAGAGGCAACATATTAAAAATATCAGATCAAACAACAGATGAGTCAAATGAGACATCCGCTATTTTTGTGTATCTGTCTCAAGATCAATATGTTTGAGCAGGTTCAAGATTTTTTCTCTATTAACAGCTCATCCATAGATTACTCGAAACACAATCTGGTGACATGGGTTGCAAATGTTCTTACCACCATATTAGAGCCTCCTAATACGCGTGGGTGTCACCCCTGTCTCTGGTTCCTGGTCATTTGCGTTTGCTCCATGAGTCCTGAGATGCTTGGGAGGCACAAGCAGCCAGTCGGCAAGAATTAGAGCAGCGTCCATGATTGTGCTGACGTCTGCAAGGGGCTAGGCGGGAGATTAAGCCCAATAAAAATGTGTGATTTGTTGCTTTCATATTTGGAAGATGTCAGCTTCAATTTGAGCTAGCACGCTGCCTTGAGGCAGGCTGGGTGACAAATATGAAGGATGCACTGATGAACTGCTGGCAATCAAGTGTTAGTTCTCTCATCCACTATATGATCGCAATGAAAACCTCCACACATTGTTACACAGGGGTTTGGCCACGGCTAACAGCTTTTTATATAATATCATAAATCAGCAAAAAAAAAGAAGAGACTTTGATTTATTTATTCATCTTCTGTTCACTTATTCATTTATGTGTCTGCTAAATATTTCTCCTACTACACTGCTTCACAATAACATGCAGTACTTTAACCCATTTCTATGGTCACTGACACACTAAATGTGTCTTCAGGGGATTTTAATTTGTACTAATAAAAAGTGAATAAAAAAAGTATTTATCCTGTATTTTAAAAATCCGATATCAAAATCTAACATTGCACACTTAAATCACTGGATTATTTATTTATACTACTGTTGGGTTACTTGCAAAAACTAAAATAGGGTTACTTCAACCCGGTGTTGATCAAGTTTCTCATTAAAATGATATGAAATTTAACGTGAGTTGTACAAAAACATGTGCAAAAATATATTAACAATCAGTAACAAATACTGACGTGAGTTTAAAAAGATCAAAACTGTTTGCAACCATACCAAATTTTAGTTTGGGCAAATAACCTGGGTCATAAAAACCCTCGTGGCATGTTCTCCCAATGAGTACTAGCTAAAATGAACCCATTATTGCATCGGTTATATATAGATTGAAATGATTTAAGTGTGAACCCAAAGCCTGGCTCAAGTTATAAAATTAATCAATAACCTTTTTCAAAGCAAGGCAGTGATGAATATCTGTAATTATTGGGCAATCATTGCAAGTGAATATCTAAAAGACAAGAAAAAAAGGGGGCAAAATAGGGTTGGGATCATCTGAACGTCATCAGGAGGGAGGAACGACTGACTGTTTAAGATTCTGGAAGTTTGAAAATACCTCATGCATTATAACTGAAGCTCTACCACAAGTTCCCCGAGTTTAATCCTTTTTGCAAGTGCTTCATCAACCTTCAGCTTTCTTGACAAGACAGAAGTTTCAGCATGTATGATTAATAAGATACAAATGTGCAACTGATATTTGATAAATGACTTTGGTTTCATATTCATGATGTACAATGAATATGCAGCACCAGGGGCTTAGGCCTACTTGATTGATCAAATGTATTCCATTCATCACTTATTTTTGCTTAATTAGCATATTTGAAGCAACACCATTAGCAGTGGAGGACTATGGGCTATTTGGATGATATGATGTATGTAGGAGAGCAGACATACATGCATTCCTCTTTGTCTTGTGAGCTCACATTCTCGGGAGACTGAATTCATTATAAATCATATTTTTTACAGCTTATTATTAAGCAAAGAAAAGAGATACAGCATTTAGGTACATCATTCATCACTGCTTCTATATTCTAAGTATTTGGTCTTCCACATTTTGAAAATAATATCACGTCAGTAAATCTGCAATAGTACAATGCAGGTAAAAGGACAAATGTTCTGATATCTCTGTGAAAAGGAAATGGAGAGATAATGCTCTTTCTGGGATATTTCTCAGAGGGACGTAATAACCTGAGGACTTTGGGGAGAATAAATGGGAGAAAAGGGAGTTAGGATGTGGGTCATTATAGCTATAAGTTCTAAAGCCCTTCATTAAACACATGAGCTAGTCATTACCCTGCTGCTGTGTGATGAACATTTTAACCCCCCCCCCCCCCCCCCTCCCTCCTCCTCCTCCTCCTCCTCTGGTTTACAGGCCAGATGATGCAGAGAATCCATGCTTGTCTGGCACAGGGTGAAGCAAAGTCAGAAACAGTGTAAATGTTTTGTGTGTATCCAAGCAGGCAAATTCTGATGCACATTTGCCCTATTACGGCACATCAGCGTCAGGGAGACGCACGCCAGTGCAAGCAAGCGGCGTACACTTATCATTATTTGATAGCATGTTTAATGACAGATTGACAAAAAATTTGCAAATACGAGTTGGCGTCAATTTAGCTAAGGTCGGCTTTCTCTGCATCTGCAATGCAAGCTGACTTATATGCAAAATAAAAAAATGTCAACTAAGCTATTAGAAGTTATTAGAACAGTTTTTAGAAAGTAACTCCAAGCTTGGAGAAATAATGTGACAGTGAGACATTTCTGAGGTTTTCTTGATTTGAGACATTTCAAAACAATTTCACAGCTAGCAAAATCAATGATGCTAATAGTGAGAGAAATCAATCATATATGTGTGGTCCGTAGATTGGCTTCATTACATGTAGAGGGATTTTTTTTGAGAAAAAAAAAAGTCTGAGATGTGACTTGAACCTATATTTTTTCTTATAATTTTGCTCTTTTTTTTATTGAGAGGAACCATACTGAAGGGACACACACAGCACAGCACTGTCAACGTGTATATGTCAAGTGTTCTGGCTAATGTAGAGTACTGCAACAGAAAAACAAAACATATAAACTGTGTCCATGAATGAGCATGTTACTGCGCTCAATATCTCTCATTATCAATCAGTTTAAAACCAAGACTGTGTGTGTGTGTGTGTGTGTGTGTGTGTGTGTGTAACTGCGGAAAGCTGACTGTGTTCTGTAATTAGCCATGACATGTTAGATATACGGTGCGATTAACTGTGTTAATATGCAAACATCCAAAATGAATTAATATAAAGCACCAAAAGAATTATGGGTTTATTTCACCTAATTACCTGCGATGTGTTACCTGAAGTATATCAGTATTTAATAACTCAGGTATTCCTGCATCATGTTTATTTGAAATAACTGGAGGAGCTGATGTGTATTTGGATTTTCCACCCACTGCAGTTTATGCACATTCAAATGATTGTTGATTGCATGATACAAATCATATTAACCTTATAAAGTTAGCTTTAAATTTAAATGGCATCCATTTAGCAGTTTTGTGTACTAACAATGAATTGCACATCGTCTTTGACTTATTAGAGCAAATTATGTTCGGAGACAACTCATTTCCCTCTGTGATTGCACTGATGAGAGCATTTTTCTTTGGTTGGCCTTATGTGTGTATCTCTACCAGGTTGTGCTGAATCCTCAAAATGTTCTTTGAGCATATATATATTTATATATATATATATATATATATATATATATATATATATATATGTGTGTGTGTGTGTGTGTATGCACTGAATAATGATTTGTATCGAAATAGAGGGAAATGCTGTGTAAAAATAAAAATGAAATAAAATAAAAACTCTGAAAGATTCTGTGTTGCATGTAATCTTTTTTTTTAGTAAAAAGCCTCACTTTAAATTTCACTTAATAAACACAAACAGACAATCATATTCCCATCTTCCCTGCCCCCCCTGCAAAAAGCATTCTGCTGCATCTTAAGGACAATGCCTGCTTCAGTTTAGAATAAGTTGTTCCTCTAAAACATAATGGCCCTACAGACAAATCAGAGATCCTTCGGAGAAGAAAGGCACTAAATAATTTATAGCTTTAATCTGCTCACTGAGGTGTGTGGTCTTTGACAGTAATTATAAATGCAGGGAGAAATTATAGCTGAATACTTTAACTGCATTAGGAGTCATCTGATGAACAACGTGATTGCCTGCTCATTTCCAACAATAGGGGGCAAGTTGGTGTCACAGCATTCAAATCACCACAGTGCCCATGTGCTTTTTCCCCCATTCGCCATCAAATGTCAGTCGGCCGTTATAAAACAGAGATTTGATGGGTGGAGGTAATTGAGGACTTGATTGCTCGAAAAGAGATGAATTGCATAAAATGTTTATGAATTTAAGAGGCAATTATTTTTAATAGCCTTGAAATAATAGAGCTGGAGGAAATATGTTTAATTGTTATGATACCATCTTGCAGCAACAGCAGCGGCGTTCACAGGAAAGCAATAAAGTCTGACAAGAAGATGTATCTTTGAGGTGTATCTAAAAGTCATAAGGTAAAAAAACATAATGCAGTGTAAGCTACAGTATGAGGATGCTATGCTTTGTCACATTGAGCTTCTCCGTGGATGTAAACACTTGTAAAAGATAAGGAAATTATTGTGAATTTAAATACAAAATATTTGGGTAACACTTTATGTTATGGGTCTGTTATTTCTGAATATTTTCCTGATCATTTCCTTATATGTTTAACTATCTAGTTTTGTATTAAATATAGAAAAAAAAAAAGATTTTCAACACCAAAGTAAATATCAATTCATTATATATATTTTTTATTATTTTATAATCGATATATGTTGAATCGAAACACATTTTTACATGTTCAGCTGACCTGCTGTGCACTGACTAAAATACTCTTTAGATTTCACAAGAAATTAATTGTAATATTTTTAAGTGGAAGTGTTTCTATTTTCTTTGATAAGTACCAAACTGCCTAAATCTTTCTTGGAAACTTCCCAAGAAATTATCAGGAAATTACCAACAGTAATAATGTAATAATAAAGTGTTACTGATACTTGCATAACTTGAGTAGAATTTGTTGGTACAATACAGATATTTATTGTCAATCATCAGTTGGTCAGGGTTTACAAGCCAGGTTTGCTAAGCAGGACATTTTTAATATCTTTATATTTCTAAAAACTAACTTTGCAAGCAAACATTAAAAAGAAAAAAGAAAAAGATATACAAGCTGTTATCAAATGTTAACTCTTTATTTGAATAAGTAAAAAAAGGTGCAGGTATCACAGGTATCATCTGTCTTGCTGTTATCCTTGTTGCATGAAACACACTGTTTTTTTTCTTCTAAAATATATTTACATGTGAAATATCCTTGTTCCCAAAGCGTCTAATTATTTTTGAGTCATGTACAGAATCTGAGTCTAAACTGGTGATTAAACATTTATTAAAGTGCTTTTTTATCTTCTATCATTGCAACACAAAACATCTTTACATAGCAATACACTGTACAGGTCTGCATGTGTGTTATCGGGTGTTGGGCTACCTGTTTAAACAGCTGCACATTTATGCAGCTGAACAGTATCAGAGAAGTTGCAAAGTACAATTATTTCATTATTTTGTCTTTGAAATACAATTTAAACTTGACATATCATACAAATAAATAGTAGTCATAGCCAGGGCTATTGCATGCAAACATCAGCAATTATGTTTCTTCAAGCAGTAATACATTTCATTACTGGTGATGCATTTGAGCAGGGTGCAAAAGTAGCTCTTAGTGTTTCCTTATACAATTTCTAACCAGTGTGTCTTTGCCGTCCATGAAATGTTTTAAACGTCATAATGATGCACTACACAAGGCTAATTGAAAAAATGGTTGAAATATCTGACCCGTGTATTGAAATAAAAAAGGAAGAAAAGTGGCAATAATATGAAAAACTACTCCTTGTCCATTTCCACATATTGTGAATGGTTGTCAGGGGATTTGCTGTGAGTTTTACTCAAATGAAGTTTGACTGCGTGATTGCTCGCAAATGTCCGACAGCAGAGCTTACATTTGAACTTTGAGTCAGTGTCTTCGTCCGTGACTAGAGCCTCTGTGGCTCTGACACTGAGGGCCTTCGACAGTTCTGGCTCCTCTACCTTCATCTGGTGCTCTACCGGCATTTTGCACATGTCTTTGATTTGGAACCCGAGATGGGATTCCAGATGGGAAATGAACAAGGCCGGGGACCTGAACTGGGAAGCGCAGTCGTTGCAGTAGAAGATCGGGTGCCCGGTGTCCATGCTCTTCAGAAATTTGGTCCCTCCGGTTTTACGCAGCTGGTATTTTACATTTGCTAACCAATGGCTTATGGTGGTCATGGACAATCCGGTGAACTTGGAGATGTGCATCCGTTCCTGAGGGCCTAGGTCTGCGAGTAAGTATTTACCCTCAGAGGTCTGGAAGAGGCTCGAGGCAAACTGAGCTTGCAGGATGAGAAGATGTCGAGGATTCCAGTTCGACTGTCTACCTTTACGCTTGTGGACGGAGTACACCTCGGCAGAAACGTCCTCAAAGCGCCTGACATCGGATTCCAGTTTCATCATCGGGATCCTCGACGGCATGGAGGGTTTTGGCGTTGTTGCTTTTGGAAGAACTTTAACCATATCTGCAATGTCAGACAGAGCGTATTTCTGTGGCATCGGTGTGGAGGGGTGGAGTAGCGAGGAACTTTGCTTGCTGTGTTTGGATTTCGTCAGATCTATCGGTTGGTCATCATTAACAAAGAGAAAAGGGTTATCGGACCTCTTTCTTATAGCATTTCCGAGCATTAAAGCTGGTTTCTCACTGCTACGGTTAATGTCAGCAAAAATAGACTGGGTGTGAGCAGATAGTTTATCTACTCGTGAGCTATTGGGCTTATTTGCTTTGCCCAGATGATTGTTCAGAACTGACTGTAGTGCACTAAGAGGGTTTATGCCAAGTAGAGTTGAAGTGTCACCGAGAGGCTCTGAAGTAGTGCTGCGTCCATTGCTGGCAGATGGGCTCGGTGTCTTGCCTCTGTCAGAGAAATCTGGGCTCGACTTCCCTTTGATCGCTTCACTCCCTTCATTCATACAGTCTGCATCAAGCTTTGAAGAGGAAGAGGAATCATCCTGACAATCGCTGTCATCATTCTCCACCAGATCAAACTTAAGATTCTGACTTTCTTTACCATCGCTAATGCCAACCTTTTCTTTTTTGATGTCCACATTTTCATGCTGTCCCTGGGGAGCCTCAACTCCCACAGCCCCGTGGTATGACTTCCCCTTTGGGGCAATCGGTCTCAGCTTGTGGTTAAATGTCTGCTTTAGCTGGGTCGGGGGAGATGCAGAGAGTGGGGAGCTTTTGATGATGCCAGAGAGCTGATAGGCAGCGTGAATGCTCGGATAGGCACTCCAGCTTGGTGTCCCTGTTTGGGCTTTATTGATGGCAGAGGCCACTGTGTTGGCTAGAGATTTAAGAATGTCCCCTCCTCCTCCTGAGTCCTGTTCAAGATCCTCCTCACGGAGATAAGGGTACTTAAAAGTCCCATTGTCTGCTTTTTGATCCTCACTCTCTTGCTTGTCATCTTTACCTTCAGTTTCTTCCATTTTGTCTGATGTTCCTTCCCCCTGGCCATCCCTCTCACTGCTCCCGGGGGAAGGATTTTTCGGAGACACCTTTTCTCCTTCATTGTCACTGGCAGGAGGCTCAGCTAAACCCTGGATCTTTTCTATGGCCAGGGGGTCAAGCGCTAACTGTTTACCCTTTTTAGAGGCTGAGTTTGTGACTTTGATGAAGTGTCCGGTTACCATCATATGTGTGGTGAGCTGCTGAAGGGTGTCATGGGAGCTTCCGCACTCCATGCATTTAAGGATCTGAGACTTGCACGTCTCAAACTGCCAAGTGTAACTCGCTCCGTTCTGATAGCCGTAGCGATTATTGTTAGCATTTGAAATGGCTGCGGCCCGTTGTGCCTCAGTGTAGCCAGAAAGACCAGTTGTAGAGTCAGGGGAGCAAGGTCTCACCGTATCAAAGGCCCGTTTCTTTGCTGGTGGCAACAATTTAGGTGTCATTACTGGGAGAGGCTCTTTTAAAGGCACTTTTTGGTAATGCTTAGTTTTTATCATATGGACGCTCAAATCCTGGAGTGAGTCAAAAGAGTGACCACAGAACATGCACTTCAAAACTTTTTGTGCATCCTCTTTTCCTTCCATATCTTGCAAATTCCGTTTCCTAGATTTAGAAGACGAACCAGAGGAATGACTCTGTTTGCCGTGGTTGTTGTCCTGGTAGTGTCCGCTTTTGCTCATGTGGACCGTCAGTTCCACAAGAGTGTCATAAGCGGCGCTACAATCCTTACAGCGAAATCGGCTGGCTCCTGTGAACACTGAGCCACAGGGTTTGGTGGTTTGCCTGTACAGGTGGACAGAGCTAAAGAGGTTAGGTTTGGATGCAGGCTTTGGGGACATTGTCTGTTGCAGGGTCTTAGAGAGCGCGTCTTGGTGCCAGTCAAACTCACTCTTGGCGCTTCCATTGGTGCTGTCACAGTTGGCTTTGCTGGTGTTTTTGCCAATTTTCAAGTCCATCCCTATCCCAGTCCAGTAGGAATCAGAGAGAAAGTTTGCATAGGCCGCCCTCATCTTCTCCAAGCTGCCGCCCAACTCGTCTTTATGTTTGGCGCTGCGACTCTCGACATCCTTCTGGCTCTCAGGTGGCGAGGAGGTTTTGAAGTCTGAGAGTCTGTCGCTGGTGTCGCTAAGGCGTGACTCCAACTCTGCCTCTTGATTTGAAAGGACACTGATGGGAGAGTTCTGGTTGCTGTAAGTGTTGGTGCTTTTGTTGTCTAGCTCTTTGTCCTCGGACACTTTGGGGCTGGTCTTCTCTGAGCATTCCTCTTCAGTTTGCGCGTCGTTCTCGCCGTCTTCCTCAATGATGGATTCCTGAAGAACACCGTCTTCATCAGGCATGTACACTGGAGGAGAAGGAGACATTGAGATTAATGACTTTAAAACACATTGTGTGACAGCAGTTTAATGAATAAAATTTCCAAGGAGCAATATTTGAAAAATCCTGAATGCGGCATCAAGTTCTGACTTTTACAGAAGTAATTTAAGAAAACATAATGTCGTCTGTTTTGTGCCTCTGGAGGTGGGAGAGTATAGCTGGACATAATGTCTTTACTAACAGACTGCTGCTGGTGTAACGGCACCATGTGATTCACGACAGGCCATTGACTTAGTGCTGTGTCCAAGGTTTTTTCTGGCCTCAAGTTGAGATGTTTACAACAATCATTGGCCACTGAGTGACAAAAGGAAATTGATTCTTCTTGGGGCCTGCTAAGTGTTATTGTAAATGACCTATTCCATCGTGATTATGGATGCCTCAAAACTGCAATGAAAATGTAAGCCTTCTGTTATGGCTAACATCTCAGCGTCCCCGAAGCCATGTGTGAGGAATGTCTTCACATAAACTCAGAAATTTCTATGTCCCTCATTGCTCTATCAATAAATTTAAATACTCGACTGAAATAAAATGAGAAAACAAACTTCAAAAGATATGTAGCCATTAGCATTAAATTAAAGATGTTGATCATGCTGGTGGAAAAGATGATTCAATTTTAAACGTTAAAACTAAACAATTAGAAAAAAATTCAAAAAATGACTGGCAATCTGTCACGTCATTATATTTCCCCTGACAGTCTCATAAACAGCAATTACTTCTTTCATTATTCACCTGTTCATTTTCCCAACTCAGAGAGCACAAACATTATTGCTTCAATTAACAGATAATTAAACAACAGTATTTCTAATTGACATATTTCCCATCATCCAATTAGTGGAAGCTCTGACTCAGCATAGAGGGTTCTTCACATGGCTTCAGGGTCTGCTCGACAGGATTTGAACACAGCCACAGAAGATTAAAGTGTCCTTTCTGACAATAATTATTTCAGATTATTTAAAATCTAAACACCCGGCAACCCACACAACAATATCAAAACCAATGTTTGCATATCCTTTGAAGGCATTCTGCAATAAATGCAGTTTGTCAGTGTTGTCACATAGCTGAGATATTTTCCGCCTCAGTCATGCTGGAAAATGTGCATTTTGGGAGAGACGTGGCAGATGTGCTCTGGGTTAAATATGAATAGGACATAACAGCCCTGTCCAAGCACTTATGCATTTCATGTGGTTAATATTTCTCTTCTGAATAGAGGGCACTCCATGAGGGGGAAGGCTGAAGCGGAGCACTCAGGAGTCCCACACTGGGCGGCCCATAGAATGTCTTCCCTTTTTTTTTTTCGCCTTCTGAAAATAAGACTTTTTTTTATCAATATTTCACAAGTGCCTTAAGAGAAACCCTGGAGGTGAATTGCCTGCCAGCTAATGGATGGAGATGGGATTCGGACTTTCAAAGCAAACATGGAGAATGGGGCCTGGTGAACAGAAGCCTGCGCACACACTCACACCCCAAGAGCCCCAATGTGCTGTGACCTTGATCCACCGCAAGAGAGATGTTTTGATTGGCCAACCGAGATCGGTGATGGCCTCCAAAATACCCTTGATGCTGAGGGAGAGAGTTGTCAAGAGCACAGAGGTATGTTTTATTTATAGTCTTATATATAGTATTCACAGTGAAGGAGAACACCAATGGCTATGACAAGCTCCAAGTTGATGTCCTCTCTCTTCAAAGGCGCCACTAAAACTCAGGGACTGGAAACAGAACGCACTCCAGAGTGGGGAGATGAGCATTCTTTCCTGTCGAGTGAGAGTTTAATTGAAATGTCTCAATCCTAGTATGCACCATCATGTAAAGGCTATTCCCTGCATATTTCATGCAGCTTCAAATTCACCAACACATGCAGTTCTGTTCAACCTTTCCTATTTATATGATAAATGTACGTTTCAACAAGACTAAGCACTGCTTTCCTGGAAATAACCACTAACATGTAGTTGTATCAGATTTAATGTGAATGTTTACGTCTTATCGTGGTTTTTGAGGGTGGAAATGACAGAGATTAACTGCAGCCCTTCCTGCTGTTCTATCATTTCTATCAGATGCCCTAAGTAGAAGACATCCAGAGGCACCAATTAACCTTCTGGCAGGGATCACTCCAAGAAACCTGCATGTCTAACTCTGCTTCTCACACCATTTGTAACCGTTCTTTGCCAGCTTTTGTTCTACCACATAACTGCTGCCATCTCAAGCTGCGCTACTCTTTCATACAATAATTCCAGGATAATGCAACAATAACAGACAACACCTCCAAAAAGGTCATTATAATATGAGAAACAAGTTTGTCAGGAAAAAAGGGATTAATTGCTGATAGGCCTCTTCAAACAAGATTGTTCAAACTACGTGAGAACGGATGCGTCCTTGTGCAAACCAAAAGTGAAGAGCAGTTGCTTATTCTTATGCACATTTTTTCACAACTTAGGAAAAGAAAAAAAGAAAAGAAAATGCCTGCTTTGTATATGTTGCCTAGGAGTCCAAGCAAGGCAACTCCCAGCCTAACTAGCCTTACAAAACAAGAGGCTGGCATGCCTCGCCTGAGATTTAGCATGTCATAAACTGCTGTAAAGCCTCCAATCTGTGTCACTACAAATTTATATCTTCAGACAGAGATATGCAAAGGTCAAAAAACCTGAGGTATCCATCATAAATCAGGCAGTTGAAGTGTTTATAACCTTTATCCGTTGGAGCAGACTCTTGGCATAGCAAGGCCTGGATTTACAGAAGCAGCAGCCGCTTTCTGAGCCAAAAGGTTTTTTTTCCTTACATCAAGAGAAACCAGTTAACTGCATAAGAAACAGTAGATTAGGTTCACTGCAACATTCATGGCAGCATGCTGTCCAACTGGATTGGTGCTAAAGGCTTACATGACAATATATTTACAACTCAACTTGAAGCATTATCTTCATAAAATACAATCCCCTCTCCCTCGTGTAAGTGAGTCTATTCAAAATGTGTCAATCATTTTTTTTTTTCCATGTGTGAGCCAGCTGTAAAAGGGCATTTTGTTTCCAACGTTAACATGCCAGTAGAAACTTTTGTAAATTTGAGAACATCAACATTTATCTCTCGGAAGGTCAACATTTCCTTCATTAATCTGACAAGCCAGAAAGAGTTAGCAGCCTGAGGAGTTTAGCTAATGGACAGCTGCAATACCCAGCGCAGGACTTTGTGAGTATCCGAGGTAACACTATCTTCAGAGAAGATTGGGTAATTCATAGGTGCCGGTGACAGGTCTGCACGTCTGTGCCACTTTCCCCAGCGCTCTCCGGTTGTCTCAAGCTACAGTTTTTGCTGCTCGCAAATCAATATCTCTTTTTACTTCTCATTGATTGCCTTGTGGTGGGACCAACCTAAGCAGGACTGTTATGACATTTCTAGATTTCCCCCTGTCCTTGAAACAATCAATTACACGCGAATGGCAATCAAAACCTCTTTGCAAAATGAACCTGCTCCATGACATTTTCATCTCCCGGATTTATGCCATGTAAAGGAAAAAAAAAGAAGAGGAGGGAGAAAAAAAAAGAAGAGGCCTGCTGGATAGACAGAGAACACTCTAACAACGCAGGTCAGGATCACTGAACAATCTCCAGGCTGTCTCAGCAACTATCATCTGTTTCTCCTCCCTGTTTCCACTCACATGTAAGCCCAATTAATGTCTGTGCATTTAAAAACACTTAGTCACCGTGCTCTTCTGTTGTTATAAATAGGTGTGAAATGTCAGTCAAAAAGTACTTGCTGTACAAAACATAATTCCAAAGTTGTGAAGCTCTCTGCGAGGTTGGAAACAGGACGGTGTGTTTCTGAAAGCCACCAGGATGTGATTGTGATTTCTTCAGTGAGCTATCATTAGAATAAAACACACATGTCACAAGGTTTAATATTTGACAGTGATATCTGACTAACTCAGTGAGCGGTGCACGTCACGATCAAACGGATACATTGTCAGACATCCTGATGATAGTCTTGATGACACATCTGAAGTTAAGTCTGAACTGAATCACATAAGAAACGGTGAAGAGCTAATTCTGAGCCCCGGAGCCATCTGTAAAGATCTGTAAACACCTCTCGCTTCATTGTTCCCTGTCAGGAAACAGTCTCCCCGAGCCCAAGGACACTGCAGAGTAAAGAGAGAACAATCAAATTCAGACTGCTCCCTTTGACAACATTTGTCTGGAGGTTAATTGATATCACAGAATTAAATAGTGTTTGACTTGCTTTTTAAATAGGAATGTGTCATTAGTTCCCACCTGGCCCATTATTCCATTTCAACACTTTTAAAAACGTCCTTAACAGACTTCAAAACTCTGCAGATAAACTGTAACTGAGTCTTGTTATTAACAGTGTTGTGGTCCCATTTCTGGTAAAAAAACAAACAAACGTAATCCATAGGTTAGATAATGAAAAGTGGGTTTAAAAGCAGCCACGAACCCCCACAAAGTGGTTTTGTTGGATCTTCCTGAGGCTTTCACTACAAATCCATGAGACGGAAACACTCATGTTAATTTTTGTATGCATGAAGGAGATGTTACTTAAAGTGCATTACTTACTTCACTAAACAAGCTATTCATGCAGATAAATGCCTTGCTTTCGTACACCCTCAACTTTAATATTTTATGGTCTAATATAATCAAATAAAAACTTGCAGCTCAAAAAAGACACGGACAACTTGAGGACAGATTGTGAACACAGCAAACGGCACAATGTGCTCAGATGGACCTAGAGCCAGATTAATGATAGGATCGCAAATATGACACCATATCCTGCCATCTGGCTGTTCATTTGGGCAAAAATGATCACAATAATTATGGCAATTAATCAAAAATGTTTTCACAACCAACATGCTGTTAACTAAAAACACAGAGAACTTCCGAATGCACAATCAACACGCCAATAAACACCAAAAAATATCCAAAGGCAGTCCGTCTGAGCTACACAGCCTTCCAGCATGTTTAGTTTGAGCTATTGGGCTGTTTTTATGTAATGATACAAATGTGTGAATCTCTTAAAGTCTGTCTTTGCATGGACGCTAATCATGGTATTTACTGAGCCACATCAGATTGCCCTGCCTGGAGCTCCTGGAGCCCCCGTCCCTCAGTGATGTCACCAAGCGACGTTGCTCCTTTTGATGCCTACTAGAAGCTTCTGCTCCGAGACGCATCAGTCGGCCTGCTGCCTAATTGGAAGTGAGCGGTGGGAGAGCATTGCAATCTGCACTCCAGCACCTAAGTCATCACTTTGAACATTGCCACAGCCGACGCATCACATGCAGTTGCCTGGTGTTGCATCTCACCAAAGGGTCCCCTATCAGCACCGGCAGAGACAATTATACACACAACATTCCTGTCCTGTCTGGTAGACCTTTACCAGACCGGCAACACAAAGCCAGGTGGATATATGCTATCTGTGAACAAGAGGTTACTATATACACGGACAGAACAAGTCTTTGGTAGGCACTGTGGCCTCTTTATTAGGTACACCTGTACGAACTAATGCCATCCAACACAACCGCGTAACATCAGTGTCCAGGTTTTGAGTTTTTGAGTGGTTGAAAGTAACTTAAGTACATTAACTCAATTGCTGTACTTGAAGCTAGGGTTGGTAATCTGGAGTAACTAGCAAGAGTAATCTAGATATGAAAAATTACACAATCTAGAGAGAACGTCGCCAAGACTGCAAAACTGACAGCCCGTCCCTTCAGGCCTCCTTCCAGAGCCACGCCCCTAAATATTATCATTATGAACATAAACAACTGTCGAGATGGAAGCTTGTGAAAGACTCCTGTGATGCGCAATGAGTGCACAGGCAGAATATATGAAAAAAATAAAGAAAATGTTTGATATATATATAATGTTTTAATATTACAAACGCTACCTTTGAATACAATTTTCAAGTACTTCAATTTGAGATGTTTTGATTGTAGAATTGAAGAATTTGTAGAATCTTTTACTTAAAGTTTAATCTTTGATCACCAGATCTAAGCCTAACTGCAGCCACTGCATTCTTTCCAAAAATGCAAAAAGAATTGGGCAAAGGGATGAGAGGGGTGTGTGTGGACGTGTGAAGAAGGACGGGTTCAGTGACATCTGATTAGAAGGCTTTAAAATTCTTCTTTAAAATTTTTTTATAATAAAGCAAAGTCAACTTCAAAACGGCGTTCAGATTTCAGGACTGATAGTAGTGAGTAGACAGTAGACGGCGTGTTGAGCCATTTTCAATAATGAAATGCAAGTAAGAAATGTTAATATTGACACCAGCATGATGTGTTGTTATCACAGTACAGTCATAAGGTTTAGTTTAAAGCATGTTTGAGTGTGCCGTATCCGTTAAGGGATAATCTGAATATGTTTAATATTACTGCAAATCTGTGAGCTCCAAACTTAATTCCATTCTACTGAGAAGGCAACAGATATCTCAAAAATCTGAACCAAATAAACTCCCAAACTATCTGCAGGAGAAACCTTTTTTTCTTTGAATCCTCTGTATTGTGCTGTTTTGTATAAGCAGTTAAGTGGACTGTACAAAGCATGATGTCTCCTATTTGTTCTCTTTTGCTAACAAGGAAAAGGTAAATATAAACAATCCCAGCGAGCATGTTGAATAAAAGCCTCAGTGTATATTTGTCAGATTATAGATGATCTCCTCTGCCCTGACTGATACAAAGTTCCAGTTGGAGGAGCAGAAGCGGGGCGGCTTCAGCTCCAGTGTATTTTCCACCAGCAGGAGGGGAGCAGCCTCGTGCCGCTCTGTCACTTGGTTTCTGAAGAGCCTGTGACACGGCTCTCCACGAGCGACATGATGAGGTCTGATGGTTCCTTTCTGCAGAATAGCAGTTTACCCCTCATTCACCCTTATCAGAGAGCGAACCCATCATCTTACAGTACGCCACTCAAACCGCTGTGCATATTGGAGCTGACCAGTCGAGCAAACAGGGCGGTACTAATAAAAGACCATCTTGCTTTGGTTCAAACTTCCCTGATTGAATGTCATTCAGGAATGTTTGCGTGGCAGCAGGAAGGAAAGTGGGCCATCATTTAAAGGACCACTGCTTTGCACACATAAGGCCTTTTGTTCGACTTTTATGAGATACTGAGTGAAAGGTATGATGGCCTACACTCGCCTAGCGTGCTGTTTGTTTTTCATGCCCGCTCGCCGGACTAAAGCTCAACATAAAGAGCTATTCAATTCCTATTCAATCATTGTCTGGTGTTTTGTAAACATTTGCTTCTCCATATGATTCGCGGAAAAATCTAATATCTAATATTAAATAGGTCTTAATCTCGTGGTATTTAACAAAAACCCAGTTGCAAGTATCCTTTACCCTTTTCTACATGGACTGTGTATCATTCAGTCCTCCCCTGAGATCAGAAGATGTATATACAGTCCATACAATCCCTGCATCGTAAACTTAGCGTGAACTCTAAACACTGGCCCTCCCAAACAACAACAGCCCTCCATCAAGGTCAGGCCTTGATAAATCTGATAGTGCAGCTGGAAGAGACTGTGTGTATTCTATTAAAACAATCTGCATTTCACTAACTCTTCCTGCCGGCTCTGTCCCTGTATGGATCTTTCATTAGATTCTGGACGGGCTCCAGCCAAAGCTTTCCTTGTACAAGCAGTTTTATGCAGTTTTCAGCAAAGGGAGGCATTTTTTTACATTCCAAGTTCATTAATAGTAGATTGCCACTTTTTCCCTTCATTAAATACAATGAGGCTACAGAGTGAATTTGCAGCTGAAGCGTGGTACTGTCAGTTTCTAGTGGGACCAAAGGCTGCTTCATGGCAAGCATAAAGGGAGAGAAGCAAGCCCGCCAAACCTGGAGCTCTGTGGGACAAGACGAGCAACAGTAGGAGAGGCAGCAATGCTTCCAAACAGCCCTGCTCCACTCCTATTCAGATTCATTTTAATGGCAAATTTGTTGTCAAGTGTCCTCCACAAAATGATTAGGGGCCCGCTGTTTTCTGAAAAGTGCAAACTTCTGGATTTGCCTGGTGCGCATTGTCACTTTGACAGCCCATTCTGAGAACAATGGCTGCCCAAATAGTGAAATGTGTTGGCAGCCAATAGTTGAAAGTTTCCCCTCAAAACAGGCTTTTTCGGATGTTTGTGGGTATTCTGCTGTGCTGATATCTAGATGTTGATTATAATGAAAAAAGAAGCCACTGAATTGGGCTCCCCGGAGCAGGCACATCAACCATTGTAAGAGATTGACAGTCACGCCATTGAGCCAATTATTTCTGTTCATAAGAACCTGTTTCTTTAAAAAAAAATAAAAAACTGTTTAAAGACTACAGTCATTGTTGGAGTGTCTGAATTAAACTACTAGTCGAATTTACAGAAAACCAACCGCATTTGATGGCAGCACTGCCCACTTAGTGTGCTTTTACTACATGGAATAGTTACAGGCATAATATTGTTTCCATTAACTGTTAAAGTTAAATACTATGCTTCTCAGAATGAATGCATAAAAGAACCAATGTGAACACAGCCATGCCTAAGCACATGGGCTTTTATTGTGTGTTCAGTTTTTGGTAAATTATCCATAAGTCACCCACAATAAAAAAGAAACATTATAAAGCCAGCTGCAGCTACCCAGCATGTGTGGGATATATGTTCAGTAATGCCACACGGCAAACACATCAAAGCTGTTCAAATACTGCCACAGGAAAAGTCAGTGCAACAAAAATATTTTCTCTGTGTTATATCCTCATTTAGCCTACGAGTCAGCGGCGTGACATTTGTAAGGTGTTCAGCTGTAATGGAGGAGGAGTAGGTGCCGACTGCAAGACGAGAGCAGAGCCCTTTTATTCATTGCATGGGAGAAAGTGGTTAATTTATTGAAAAGAAGGTAGGCGGACGAAGCAGCGGAACGGAACTGATACCCTGCGTGGCTGTAGGTTTGTGCACCGAGGGGGAGGAGTGAGGGGTGGTAAAGGAGGGGGGGGTCGGGGGGAGAAAAAAGGGAGGTTGAGGAAGGCGGAGACCAGAGCGACAGAGGAACGGTTAATGGAAATGAGTGACAGGCTTTCAGAATGATTTACAACGGGTGGCGCTGCGGCAGAGCCAGCGCTTGATGGATGATCCTGAAAGACGGAGACGAACCATAAATCATGTCTTTGAATCATTGACAGAGATAAAGGAGGGGGAGAAAAAGCAATGGCATTGACGTTCATTCTTCCAATAATGTACATTGACGAGTTACACTACGGAGCCTTAATTAAAAAGTGAACACGGGTCTTCTCCCCCCCCACCCCACACACACACACCCCACACCCCACCCTCCCGGCTCCGCTCCTCCATCCCTCTTTTCTCTATTGCGATATCAATGGTAATTAAAGATGCAGTATCCCCGGCCCCTGTCCCATAGCCACTTCCTCCAGCTTCCCACAGCAGCCAGATTAGATAAGTGCTCGGCTAAAAGATAATGTCACCCCTCAACAATATCAATGTGGGTCTGGCCCATTTGTTTCTACATCTGTAAACACACACACACACACACATATAGAGAGGAGCGGGAGACAGGGAGAAATAGGCTTTTATTTCTTTTTACGGCAAACAAAAAAAAGAAATAGGTATTGTAAGGTTATGAACTTGCGTAAATCTAAACACTTTTAGTCTTCAGTTACAGATATGGCCATGTTGGTTTTAACCTCCAAAACACCATTAAGAAATTTATCAAGAGGTGAATATTAGATTTTATTTCTAGCTTTAAAAAAACCAACATGCCATTTTTGCCCCCAACATGCCGCTCTTCAAAAAATTATGTTGTTCGTCTTGAGTGCAGATGGCACTTTGATAAACAGGAGGAGCCCTGTAGGAGCAGAGAGCCTGAATGAGTGGCATTCCACATCAGCTGAGCTCCCTTAAAGTGCACACAATAGAGCAATGAGGTGAAAGTAATCCTAAACATCTGTCTTATGTGTCCTACACGCACAGGCTGTTTGTTCAAGTTCTAGGAAAGACATTAGCGAGAGGAGGGGAGAGACGGAGAGAGGAGAGGATATATCAATTCATGCACTAGTTCTCCAAAGGGATTAAGCAGGGCCTCTGTTGTCTGTCCTCTCACTGCTCCGGCAAACAAAATGGAGAAGACTGCCCTACTAATGCAAATGCCCTCTTTCAAGAGACACTGTAGCAAGCATGTGTTTTGAATGGATACTTACAGTAAATAACCATCGTAGGTTTTTAATTATTCAAATTGAATATATATTTTTTTATAACCCAGCTTTTCGAGGCTTCTGTGAAAGGATTCTGGGGCGCAATGAAAAAACTACTAATAATGAGGCGGTTTTTCTTTTGGTATTTGGGAGAAGGATACAGTGATTAATCCTGCTCTGCCCATGTGAGAAAGGGCAAGTGATGAAAATACAGCGGGCTCGGTGCGCCGTCCTGTTTGACGGCTATGCAGGGAGACCGGGAGCAGTCGGTCAGCCCACTGCGTATGGGGATATTCAGAGACTCAAACTGAAAAACACACAAAGCTGTCGCTCTCGCTCGCTCTCTCTCTCTCTCTCTCCATCCCTCTCCTGCTGTGAGAAGAGATTTTGGCACGCTAAAATGGAAACGAATACACAATGGTCATCTCGCATTGAAAAGCTGTGGCAATAATATCGGTCAGGCAAAAGGCTGCCCTGCCCATTGTGTGTGTATGTGTGTGTGTGTGTGTGTGTGTGTGTGTTCATGTGTTTGTGCATGTTTATGAATGATTCATGCTGCAACACAAAAGCACACACGCGTTTTCAGAGTCATTTTCATTTGAAGGCTTGAAGTTGTTAATATCATGTTTGATCGCATCCTTGCATCAAAACACAGTTTGACGGACAAGGGAAATAATTACTTGTCATTCACGTGTCTGAGGTTTCTCTTCTCTCCTCTTTTGTTGCTGTTAAACATGTTCCTCTGTTAAACACTTTTTCCTCACCCAAGTCCAAAAAAAGGCTTTCACTCAACTTTCAAGTCATACTATGAAAATAAAAATAAACCAATTTCATTTGATTCAAAGAAAAAATTACACTGACTGTTCAGCGAAATAAATCAAAGGGTTTGAGTGTAATGAACTTCTGGGAGTCTCTGTCATTAGTGCACAATCGCTCTCGTTGATCTTAAATGGTCTTAAAAGATGATCCATACAGTAATGAAGCCAACTCTTCTGCTGGCCTGACGCCCAAAAACAGGACATAATGAAAGTCACAGGGGACAGACCGGAGCTACTGTTACCAAACAACTTCCCTCCACTTCCCCATTGCATGCTCTTTTAAAATTCAAAAACAGGAAAAATCTGTTTGTCGTTACACTTTAGATTCTGGATGCTAAATATTAAAATTCATAGCATGTGTTTCGGGGGTCGTCAGCTGGGACTACAGAGCAGCGGGTCGGCTTGCATCCCACTGGGTCTTTTAGAAAAAAACAGCATGTAGTGTCCAAAGCCCACCCTCCTCCTGACTCTTCTGCCTGGACCACCCTGCTCGCTGCGCTTCACTACATGACAGGACGATGCTGCTCAGTCCTTGGACCCATCGCATTGTTTTTCTTGGACCATGGTGAAAGCAAATAGCAGCTAAAGGGCCCCGGCGCTTGCAGTAAAAACCAAAAACCCGTGCAGTCATTCATCAAAGTCCAGACAACTCGCTACTCCCCCACCAACTACCAAGCCCCCCCAAGGCATGGCCATCTCCCCCTCTACTCTGGGTTTTAACTAGGACTCCAAATAATTCCAGAAATGACAAATGATACTTATATCTTTGGCCTGTGCCGAATCAATAAGCATGCAGAACAACTATCCATCTTGAGCGCTATCGACAGACGCGGCTCGACGTCGGCAGAGAAGCACTTGGTGGCTTTATTCAGGATTGGAATGGGAGGGACGGGGGGGGGGGGGGGGGGGGGGGAGCAGGAGAAACAGTACATTCACTTTTAAATTACAATAAACCACCCAACACTGTTAACAATCAAAAACCTATTACAGGAACTGCAGCATCCGGAGATGTTTTCTAAAAAAGCAATAAGGGGGAGGAAACGTCCTCCCAGTGAGAAAGGGGCGGCTGACCATTTGTGAAAAATATGCGCGACCCTGTGAACTGGGACAAGGGTTATTTTGACAGCAGCACCTGCACATGTTTACATGGCAGTTGTGTGCTGGGTAAGAGCTGATGGGTGGCGATACGGCCCCTCTCTGGTCCCCCGGCTGGATCGGAGCAGCTGACAGATAGCACTTCAGAGCAGCTTTAGCTGCAGCTCCCCTTGAGGGGCTGTGATTGATGACTCGCACTGCCACCTAGATCCATTTTCTCCTCCAATCTGACTCCTCACAGGTAGAGTGGAGTCCTGCCCCCCCCCTCCCCATCTCCCTTCAAATTCAAGTAGGCTCATTTTCCCAAAAGGAGTTTACCAACAGAGCGCCTTCAAAACATCCACTCCGAACAAATTAAAAACAGAAGCATACAGAGGAAATAATTTGAACTAAATGCCTTCCAAAGCCATTTTTATCCTGAACATTAAAGATCAGAAAAGCTAAGAAAAAACTAAACTATGAGATGTTTGCAGGCATAATGTCATTAGCAGGGAGAATGTTAAGACCCAGGACCCCTGCAGGTTTGAAGGCATTTAAGAACAGTTAGCTTAGCCATCTGGTAGACAATTACACAGGAACAAACACACCGCCTCAGCAAATAAAGCTTGGCTCATCAATCACGAGAATGGCCAGAAGTTGGCCTGTTATTCCCTCTGATTTAATAACCCGATGAACCGCAGTGCTATCCACCACGAGCCTTCACGTCGAGGGCTGAACATCCAAACATTTAAACAGCATTGTGTAGCAAGGAGGCTCAAAGTGTGAGTAACACATAATGGAAGATTTACCAAAGAATGAAAAAATAAGCTTGATAGCGTCTCTAAAATTAAACTGTAATTTGCACTAGGCTGCGAATATAAATGGAAGTGAGAAAGAAGCGCAGGGTTAAAAGTAAAAACATTTAAAACATTCACTGTTTCCACTTTCAAGTAGTTTACTTAATTAACATTTGCCCCGTGTTTTTAATTGCAATCATACTTCCCCATGGGACTTGAATGTGGATTGTCTGGTAATTGCAGATGTTGATATGAGATGGTGACACAATGTCAAGCCTATTACTGAAATAACAGAACAAAAAAAAAGAGGACGATCAGGAATGCATAGCCACTGAATGAACCCCTAAAAGAGGATTTCATAAACTTAAGACTTTGCAGTAAAGAAGTGGAAGCACTATGCTATCACAGGAAGTGAATGAAACTAATCCCCGAGCATTAGAAGGCAAAGATAACGCCTGAATTTCACCTGGATGCAGGTCAGTCTTTGTCAGTTTCACCGCAGTGTTTTGTGAGCCAAGAACATATTCATCTGTGTTTCTGGGTTGTGGCCTGCACAGCCTGTGTGGAAAGAAAAGAAGTAGGCCACCGCTGCGGTCTCCGATTCTCCTCTATACACGCGTCACCTGCCAGCTCATGTGGCCCAGCTGAGATGTGAACAGGTCTGGCAAGAACCAAATGTTTTCATTTACCTCAGGGGCATCTACACTCTTCTTTAGCAGGCGGTGGCAGGCTAACATGTCAAGATACTGGCCCGGGACTCTGGGCCTCTGGGAGAGGTCACGCACTAAGAGCTTAGGTTCAGAAAACATCAAGATATAACTCTCTGCAAGAAGGAAAGCAGCCCAGACCTCTGCACTGCACGGTGCTGTAGCCTCACAGCTAAATATTACCAAATAGTATCAACATCAGATGTGTTATTCATGCAGTCTTTCAGATAAAAGACACACCAAAAGGTAGCTATGGATCATTTTGTTTCATAGCAGATTCCAACACCTTGAAACCTGAAAATGTGCTTCATTACACCTTTATGCTCAGATTTGATATGTGTTCACATTATGTGATGGATCCACATTCTACTGGGCAGCAGGGGGTGGCGGTTCTTCTCAGGCTAACCTCAACACGTCTATTTCTAGCTGAGGACTTGCTGACAGCACATTTAACTTTGTGATCCGCACATGAGAGACAGCTAACAGTTGCTGACAGCTGAAACACAGCGAGCCGCATTTCCCTATACAATACCTTATTGACACTTTTCATTTGATAAGGACTTCAAGTAACTTTTAGATTTAAAAAAAAAACAACAAAAAGGCTGGATGGTGGGTACAAAAATATCATAAAGGAAAGGTTGATTTCCAGCCAGCTCATGGAAACCAGTAGTTCCTTTGGGGAGGCTCTGGCAGGGGTTTGGGTGGCAGCGGCTGTCTATAGAAGCCTGATTTATGATCTACTCAGTTTTGCATGTGTGTTCACAGGTTTCTGGGAGTTACACTCAATTAGAGCAGCAGGGGTTAGGAGTATGTTTTTGTGAGGATAAGTTAAAGCTTGACACGTTTATTTCTGCCAGTGCAGCTGAGGAGCTGGTGACAGTCTATCAAAAGTCGGTTTTCTTTGATCACCCAACTCAAAGTGTAGGAAATAGTAACCGTCCCTGACAAGTGAAAAGAAAAAATCCAAAGGAACGCAAAATGTTTATAAAGCACAATCTTAAATACCAGTCAACGTAAGCGAGAGCAGAAAATAACTGTATAGTGAAGATGAAAATGTCATCACTTAGCAGGACAACAAGCTGACAAATGCAGTGTTAATCAAATTTGAAAAAGTCAAATTAGCTTAAATATAATTCTTGCAAACCAAAAACTTAGGAGCGACTAAATGGATCCAGCAGGGCAAAAATCCCCAATTACAAGTTAAATGCCATGTCCCTTCACAATTTATATAAAACTAGTGAATCTTATTTTTGAGACGTTTAATGATTGAGCCAGCCAGTGAAACATGGGAACAAAGTACCAGCGCAAGGAGTTACTCATATCCCTGTTGAAAAACTCCTCCGTTTAATGATTCACCACTAAGGAGAGTCCACACACTTCCAGAAGAATTCAAATCCCTTTTCCCACAGCCTCTTTCAGTCCGTATGATAAATGACACCCGTCATTCCGCCGTTGCCAAACAGCACAGAGGGGAATTGTACTGATATATGATTCACAAGAACAGGAAATAAACTCTGCCTTTCTCTGTAGCTCTCCCTCTTGCCAAGTAGGACGGACCTGGACAGTGTCAAGGCTCTCATGGTGGAGGCAGTGGGAAGGCTGATGGCGCTGAAACCCAAAAAGGGAATAGACAGTGGGTTTTCCAAAATGAACTCTCCCCTCTTTCAAAACGCTGGAGCTTCCGTTGACTGATGAAACGCACGAGAGCCACGGCATTAAAATAGCAACGGCATCTATGGGAACGAGCTTAGGAGGATCAAAAAAATTAAAACAGAGGGCACGCTAAAGTCTGCAATTATCAAACAGGGGAAAAAAAATATATATAGGATGAGCAACCTCCCTCTGCCCCCAATTACAATGCAGCAAGTGAGGCTAATTACTGCGCCTTGATTATTTTCAGATTTCTAAGTGAGTGAGACTGACAAAGGCTTAGAGAGACGGGGGTGCAAGTTCAGATAAGGCTAGTGCACGCACATATATAACATATATAAACAACATGTATAGAATATAGCTTGTATTGAACAAACATTACAATAGAGATGTTCAGCTGATTTAATACCTTCTGTCTGTTAATAAGAAAGTTGGTGTTTCTTGTGTCAGTGAGAGACAGAAAGAGGGAGGCAAATCTTGCTGCTGTGCGGCTGCTCGCCTTCAGGCTAGTCCCTTCAGGCCAGCGCTCAGCGGTGGGCCTTCCACTCGGGCTCAGAGCGCGGAGATGTGCCCAGGGCCAGGACCAGCAGCACTCAATCACCCAGACAGCGACATCCTTTCGCCATCACCATCAGAGAGGCCCCCTTTGGGGTGGTGTGAGGAGGAGGAGGGAGAGGGGGTTGTGTGTGTGTGTGTGTGTGTGGGGGGGGATGATATTTATGAGTGGAGCGGTTCACACACACGCCCAAGCGGCTGCGATTCCGCTGATATACTGTCGGCTGGACTGTGGGATGGAGCCGTATAGTTCATCTCCTCCTCATTTTTAGCCCCCTAACCAGACCCCTGTAAGTGCTCCTCTGAGCTTTACAGGTTGGTTCTGATGCAGGAAGCAGACAGCGAACACTGCACCGCATGTAAATCTAGCAAACCAAATGTGACTGTGGAACTGGAGTTACAAGGTACTTATTGGATCTCGCCATCAATCATCGTTGGGAAATGTGAACCGGACGACCAAAAGTTGCGGCAGGGAAAACAAAAAAACTATCCTAGCGCTGCAGTATTTTGGGACTAGTTATTACAAAAGACACTTTGAGTCGAGCCCGACGTGATGAGCAGCACATGTTTACCTAAGAGGTGTATTTTAATGCCTCTTTACCTTTGATTTCAGAGCAGAATAATTACAGAGGAAACCATGTAAAACCCTGTGGCAGATTAGGCAAGTGAGTTGGAAATGGGTTCAAATTGTTGCTCTGAAGTAAAGAGGCTACTCTGCACCACAAGGGGGTTCTTTCCTCAGGCAGGCCAGGGGATTAAAAGAAGCCATAAAAGGTCTCTGTAATGGCATCAGTAATGTCTCGCTGCCATTAAAAACGGTGAGAAAAACATCTGCTTTGCATTTTTCACTCCCCTGCTACTCATTTGTCTTTCAAACTGTCTCAGAGAGTGCCTCGGTTTCAGTGTGCTCTGACTTTTTTCAGGATAAGGTTATTTTACAGACTTCACCCGATGAACGTCGGCTTGAAATCAGGATCGTATTTGCAAATGCCAAAACAAGGGCTAATGTGGGCTCGTGAAATATTGTGAAACAGTACGATTGTTTTCTTGTTGGAAGCATTACCATCAAATTGAGAATCTGAGTCCAAACCTGCAGCATTCTTTTTGTTTTCTCCTGCGCTATTGCAAAAAAAGACAGATTTTATAACTATCTGTATCCACGCCCAAATCGCATTCTATGTGCCAGCTTAGAGCAAACACCTTGATTGCTTTATGGTTAGCCCTCTAGCCATTAGAGGTGCACTGTATCCTCCTTCCCTGGGCTTCTGGGAAGCTGGAGCCCCGCAGTAATCTTTTCTCTGCTAACCCTTTAATAAACCATAGCCTGCTTCATTAGCTTCCCCTCACAGTGATTGATCGGTGCCAGTCACAGAAACCCCATCCTCGCCCTGCCCACCTCTCCTCAACCAACTAAAATAAGCCACTTTTTTTTCTTTTTTTTTGTCAGCCAGCTACCACCCATCACACTATTAAAGGAGAGTATTCAGTGTGAGCCAAAGAGGGAGTGGCATCAGCGGCGGATGGCAATGCAACAGTGTTCCTTTTGTTCAAAGGCTGGGTCAAAATCAATTTATAGGATGCACTATACTGTGCTCAGTATATTAGATCCTTACGGGTTCAGATTCTGTCTCGACACATGAAAGGGAAAAGAAAAGAGAGAAGATTCAGTGAGATTTCAACAATGAGCTGTTCATATTACACAGACGAAAATACATTAAGAATGCAGCCTGAGTGAGAAAAATGTAGTGGGATTAAAGGTGCAGTTTATAGAGAGGGTGACTCATTATTTTGCCTATTGCTTAACAGGGCTCACATTAGTGTTAAATTACATTGGCTGTGATTCTATATTACTCATTTCAGGTAGTAATTCTGAGGATGAATGTAGATAGATAATCGTAGAAAATCAAATAAAACGAAAAATGAAAAAGTTTTCCGCAAATTTGGATATCCTTAAATTACACATTAGACCACAGATTATATTATTTGCAAAGGAAAACAGTTAAGTGAGACATTTTCATAGCAACATGAGAAACTGCACTTGAATACTAATTCAGAGAAAAATTATGATGAAAAAAAAACCCACAGTAAATGTGTATCCAGATACCCAGTGTACAAGATCCATTTGTAAGAAGACAAACAATGAGACACACACTGAGTTAAGATACTAAACTTAATGTAAAATACAACCAGCGGGAAGAAGAAAACACATAATCTCATGATAAGAGTGGATAACACAGCATTACTGTAATAATGACATATCATTTCCCTGTCCCCCTCTAAGAGCCGGACTCTTTTCTCTTTAGTAATACCTACAATGTATGTGCGGTGTGATCCTTCACTGCTCCACAGCGGAGGAATAGAGAGATACAGAGGGGAGAGGTGCTAGATGCTGCTCAGCTGCAGTGATAAAGTCAGTAATATCACTATCTCGCCCTCCTCTCCCAAGAATTGCTATAAACCTATTTTGAAAATTGCACCCATATATTCAGCGAAGACAGTTAGCTCATCCCGGTGACAGTGCAAACTTTTAGGCTGAATTATGCCACTGTCATTCAGAGGGGTTTATCAAAGAGGGTCAATAACTCACAGACCCAAATCTGAAGCTGGCCGGCCCAGCGCCTCTCCCTCTCTCTCCTACAGGCAGCTGGTGTGCTGCCATGGAACAGCCTGCTGCTGTTGCTCAGGACACAAGATGGTGCCCAGCACACGACTACATGGACAACACTGGAGGCTGCACCACTCCAGTACAAGCAGCAACTGGATCACACTGGGAAATACTGGACAAGTCGCCAAAAATAACAACACAAAGGTCTTTTTTTTTTGCATTATAATATGTTTTTTGAACTATTTTTTTGTTATGAGTACTTTAATAAAGAACGCAAATATTACGCAGCAAAACAGCAGCATTGTTTTTTTTTGGGGAGCTTTCAGCCCGCGATTAAAGGCATCAACCAATCATGTTGTACGTACACTATATTGTGCAACAACACAGAGACTCCTTGGTCCGAACCAAGATGGCAAACTCTGATTACTCCTTTCAAGCTTGACAAAGGTAGAGCATACCAAATCATCAATTTCATGATTAATCTTTTGGTTTTGTCAATAAAATGGATACACAAAATGTTATTTTCCCACAGATATTGACACATTTTCATAAATTTGTGATAGTGGAAAAAGCTAAAGAAATGTATCAAATAGTCACATAAAAAAAAAAATGAAATAGACTTTTAAAATTGTTGAAATAGACTTTCTGTTGATTCATTGTTTCTGCTCAATTTGAAACACAGCAGTGTCAAATCCCTTATATGACTGAATACATAGGGGAAACAAATCCAGCATTATTATGTAGTGTAGCATGTTTCTTTTTTGTTTCCACATGAAATAAAGATGTCTGTCTTTCCAAACCGACCCCAACGACCGCTGTGATTCAGTGCTGACAAACACTGAGGATGCAGACGAACATTTCTCTGTGTTCTAACAGAAATCTCGTGTTTTCATTATCACTGCTGCATTAAAACTAAAATACATGATGCCATTTTGCACCATCAAAAGGCTCTAAACACATTTCACCCTGACACTTATCTGCAATTAGCCATGTTGGACGTTTGTCATGTGTAAACACAGGATTTGACATTCATTTAAATCGAATGGGCTTTTCCGTGGTTTTTTTTTGCCTGAAGAACATTGCAGTGGGAACTGTTCCCAAAATAAATAAATAAATAAATGATTGAGAGCTGAGTAAATTCTGAATAATTATTGTTAAAACAGACATTTTCTATGTTCCTCTGTAGGTCAAACTATATTTAAGTGTTCCTTTATATCCCCAGCTCTTCCGTGGGACTTTTTCCCACTGCTTTGTCAATAGTCTGAGGGGTGATATCACCTGCAGCTGTTTACAATTAGCTGACTTTTTTTTCCCGCAGCAGTGCTTAAGTTTTACTCACCCTCTTTAAAATCCGTATTTTCCAGATGGCCTAACATTAAAGCTCCTTTATATATGAGCCCGATGCAACTCAACCTGCACGGACCATAATAAGAATTTGATTAATTTTAGAACAGCGTTGTGGAAAGCAGTTGGTTGACTTGAAATAGTCTGTTTGGTTTAGCTAAGAGAGTCTACTTCTTTGGAAATTCTGACTAAAGCCCTTCAGTTACATCAGTTGAAAATGTAACTAAAATGATTTATAATATATATATATACAGTAGCAGTCAAAAGTTTGGACACTGAGAAGGTGTGTCCAAACTTTTGACTGGTACTATATATATATATATGTATATATATATATATATATATATATATATATATGAGGGCCGGTTTTATTTATATACAAATGTATGTACAGGTGACACCGTGTTCACCAAAACACAACCTGCCCTCATTGAGAGAGGCCTTCTGGCTGCTCTACACAAACTACTTCACTGCGTCGGTCAGCAGAAAAAGTGTGTTTGGGTCAGAGTGATACATGCCCACACACTCTCTGTGTAGAGTTAAAGCTGCACTGTAAAAGAAACTGAGGTCTATCAGACTCCCACAGCCACCAGCTATTTTGCATCTTGCAGGCCTCAGATGACAGACAGTTGCAAGACTATCCCGCGCTTACTGTACAGACGGATAATTCTGTTATCATATGTGGCCCAGATTTGGAGCTCAACAATACAGACTAAGTTCTGAGCTCCATAAATCCACTGGTGAAAACTATCAAGTGCCATTTTTTGAGAGTGAGCTGTCACACCGACTGCAAAAGACAAAACAGTGAAGCGAGTATCTGATATGAAGCTGTCCAGATCATCACTTGAGAGTGATTTCACATTTCAACCTACAATTTTGGAATGAAAAACGACCTCCAAATCATAGAGAGTCATAGTTTTCACCATAATCAGATGAATTCTCAGCTTTGCTTAAGTAATCTTTTATTAATATCAAAGAGTCCCACTTATTCCAAGCATAGTTTTTGTAATAACTGTTTATGGGCTTTGATTTTAAATAGGCAGAAACAGTTGCACCAAAACGGTCTTCTAGTTATGGTGCTGTAAGTATAGACCTCCATGAATGGTGTGTCAAGAATAATGATCAATGTGCGATGCTTGCAAACCATATACACACTCTGCTGTGTACGCCTGTAGGGCAGGAGCGCATTCCAGTGAGTGGAGCGTCGCCGCTCTTTATCCAGCCAGAGGTGGAGATGATCCTCTCTCACAGTGGGGCCTTTCCTTTGTGTACACGTGTGTTTAGGGTTGTCTCGGCAACCGCGACTCCGCTCCTTCATTGGGGCCGGGCCGCCGCGCCCTGAGCACTGTTGTGCATAGCGGAGGGGCAGGATCCTGCTAGCGGAGCTAATAGTCTACCTGAGGTTTACTTAAGTAGGTGCACGTGTGTGTGTTGAGTATATATGGCATCATCAAAGCATGCAAATAATTACAGAGACGGGTTATTACTGTATGTGGCTGTTATTTTCATTAACGTTCATTTCCCGTCTCCGGTAAGAGTAAATACCCACCCACTAGCTTAATCACAGGCTTATTTCAAACCAATGCAGTTATCTCTATGATATCATCAAGCCTTCATAACTTGACGATGGATGAGAAATGTATTTTATGAGAAGCAGACTTTTATGTAGAGACAGTGGAGGCATTCTGCATGAAGCAAATACAGACAATAGTGAGTCATCTTTACAATGGGCCTGATTTAAGACTAAATATTGACATACTGTGCTGTGCATTGATCCACGCAAAGATTCTGACATTAACTCACTGTATTATTACAATAACAACCCTGGGCCTCTCTTTTTCTTTTTGACACGGCCTGATACTAATAACATG
Source organism: Anoplopoma fimbria (assembly GCF_027596085.1). Taxonomy (NCBI): domain Eukaryota; kingdom Metazoa; phylum Chordata; class Actinopteri; order Perciformes; family Anoplopomatidae; genus Anoplopoma; species Anoplopoma fimbria. The sequence continues at coordinate 18,248,813 of NC_072460.1, forward strand.
GAACTGGTCATGTCCAAATGGGAGCTTGTTTTCAGGTCTTTGCAGATTTACGTTGCATTGAAATGCAGGCAACCTTGGCAGGAAATAAGAGATGGGAAAAAAGCCAGCCTTTCATCATTTTCCCCAAATCAGTGGAGGAAATGAATATGGATGCCCTCAGGCGTGAGGGGAAGGAAATTCAGGGGCTGATGAGGTCCCTAAAGGATGCGTCTGGACAGTACCGGAACTTTTCAGCTGGGTCGCTGCCAGGCTGTGAGGCCTGCCATGGAGCATGCAGGAAACACATGCAAACATGAAGACACGCGCACATACAAACACACGCACAAACAGCTAACAATTAAGGGCACATAAAAACACAAGCATGTGCACACAGAGACTGACTAGCTTAACGGCTCTCTTTTTCATCAGAACTTACAGAAACGGGGAAAACAGGTGAGGAGAGCTGTAGAAGGGCAGGTACTTCAAATATAAATAATTGTCTTAAAAAGACTTAAACCGAGTAGAAACATTCTGATAAGGAGAGATATATGTCCATGTGACACCTGACTTCCTGTTTCACCAGGACAATCAAAAGTACCCCTTGTGAACCTTTACAGAGCTACCGATGCAGAACTTGATCAACCACTACGAAAGCCATCCTCCGTCACAAGGAATAAATTATCACTCTCTGCAAGAAGTCTTCACTGCTTCACAGTGGCATGTGAGGATTTGGCAGAGGAGGTATGAGAAGAAGAAAACTGTTTGGATGCACAGAGCCAGCAGCAGTGAGGCCGGAGAGTCAAGTGCCCCCTTGCTACTTGGGTGCAACCGATCCACCACATCAACGACTAATTCACTGAGGGTGAAAGGCATTCCTGGTCAGGGATTATAGCAGCCTTAAAGGGAGCCATTCAAGGCTGCAAAAAGAGCAGTGGCTCTGAATGGAAAGAAACAAGCCATATTCCAAAAGAATCAGAAGTGCATATGATAACATATGAAGTTGATTGTGATAACTGATATGATTGTTTTACATTGTTAAGGTTACTGGTTGCAGGTTTAATGAGATTTTGGCCAACAAGGTCGGCTGCCACATTATCCTGTTGTTAGAGACCAACAGTGAGATTATAAATAATTTGGTGCAATGTTCAGGTTTTGAGCCAGAACGGCAATGACCCATCACTAGAACCTGAACCCAACTGTCCTCCATTAAATCAAGCTGTTAGCAGGCTTCTCAGTTTAAGATTTTTACAACATTTATTTCAAGAGTTAGCTCAACTACAACATGGGAATGTGCTCTCTTTAACACAAGGATTGTGTCTTTTTGCTGTTTTCTTGATACAGATGAATTTTTAAGTTATTTTAAAGATGACTTCAAGCGAAAATGCTAATTAAATATTTAATAATGGCATGACCCTGATAAAACAAAGGGGCATTCTTTATGGTTCTCGAGAACAGCTCATCTCACGCTGTCTCCAAGTGAGTGGAGAAGAGTTTGGTTGTAAGGTTAGTATATCCAGCATCCTGCAGCAAAAGTGACCTACAGTCAATGGTAGCCCTGAAGCTCCGCCCCCGCTGCTGCACAGAGCAGAATCGCTTCTTTATTCAAAGTTTATTAATATCGAATGTGGTTTTTGTTCAAATGGCACCAACTCTGCATGTCTTTGGGTCCCCAGGAATACACCCACAAAGTGAAGTAGATTGGATGGACGTTTCTCCAGATATGCGAGGGATAAACACATGTACCTACATACATACGTAGAGACAGAGTCCTTGCTTTATAGTTAGTTATGATTTTACAATTCCCTAAATATTCTTATTTGTACAGTTTAATCGAAACAAACCTAGCTGTATATGTGTCTAGTGTTCATTATCAATTTAAGGCCCATTTGAGCCCCTCCCACACAATCTGGCTTAAACACTGACTGACTCACACTTAGACTTACTAATATAAGTGGGTAAGTAAGTGTGGAAAATATGAGTAGAGCTCTGGTCAGACATATGAGCAGGTATGATCTGAGATATTTCTGTGATTCATATAAATCAGATATGATTCAGACACAGTCGATCTCACCTTTCCCTCTCATCCAAACCAGGTTTCTACACCCAAGTAAAAACACCCCGACTCTCTATTATAGTGATGATGGAGCAGATCATTCTCGTGTTATTTCCAGACCCTTCGCTGACCAGCCGCTGCACCACTTTCCTGCTCGGGTCACTCTGTGTTAAAGTCAAGGCCTTTGGCGAAAGCAATGATCTGTGTGTGACCTCTGTTACATTTCAGTGATGAGTGAGCCTGTGGCGACAGTTACCAGGGATACACTATACAGCGCAGAAAGGACATGTCAGTCACCGACAGAGTGAGTCAGACAGACAGCTAGAGGGACAGGTAGACAGACACCAGACAGAATAGGAGCTAAATATAACAAGAACTGCTTTTGACAGGAGGACAAATGGCCACACAGAAAGAAGCAACTATGCAAATATTCAATAAGGATATCCTATATGTCAATTTCATGGGGGATTTTAAAGTTGTAGTCGCTTGACAGCTGAGTAGCCTTAGGTGCGTCAGGTCTGAGTTAAAAGTTTGGAGATCTGGAAATAATCCGACAAATGTTTCAAGCTTTTCTAGACTTTCTACGAGCGCCGTGAGTACAATGAGACAGGCATGTAGACAGACAGCGAGCGGCGACTACGCCGGACAAAATGTCTTTAGGGTTCCCAATAGACTCTGTTTCACCAGACTGAATAGCTTTGCTGACTGCCACAACACTGACCTCCTACTGACACAGAGAAAATGACCACTTTCTACAACTTTAAAATGGCCTGGGGGGAGCACGAGATACCAGCACTGGAAATACAACAGACAATTGCTGACTCAATGTTTGTCAGGATATGGGAAGGAGGAAAATATGTCCTTGACAACTTAAACGGTTTTGGATGGAACACGACTTATTTTGACAGTTAGTTCTATATCAATGACTTTTTTTTATTTATTTTTCATAGCAGGCAGACACAGAAGCACACATACTTCAAGACAAAAACGTGTTCTTCAAAGGATCTCTCGACGTATTGAGAGCAAGCTTTAGAAAATAAATAAAGGATGATAGGAATAACCTTGTCACATCGGATGTGACAAGTGAGGATGACCAGGTCTAACCGGGTTTCCTGTGACACGCACACCTGTATTACTATTATCAGCCTAATGAAAAACAGCAGTAACACAGCACCATTATTTTTCTACGCTCCCTAAGGTGCAATGCAGGCCTATTAGACCTTTCAGTTTATCAACACACACACACACACACACACATTTGGCCTCACACACTAAAGGCCCATAAAATATGACTGTAACATATTGTACTATTATAGTTTGCTTTTAGAGGACTCCCTGTCACTCAGTTAATCTTAAGAATGCTGTTCTGGTTTACAAGAAACAGCTGAAAACCCAAGCTGAGAAACGCAGTCTCGTCTTGATAGGCAGGATGACTTATGGCTGCTCTGGCTAGCAACCTCTTGAATGTCTGCGCTGAGATATATGACGAACAGGCAAACGTGGGAGGACGTGGAGTCCCTGAAATTCTTGTAAAAGGGGGGGGAAGGTGATGAATCTGCATCTGCCCTTAACACTACAGCAAATGTGGACATACTGTAGTGAGGTCATGCGTATCATTTTTGTGTTTGAAAAAGCAAAAACATTTCCCTGTTGGGTTTTATTAAAGCTAAATCCAATACATCCACAGTGTTTAAAGAAGGTTGCTGCCAGCTGGACGGACTACACTGAAAGCCTGACTTCTGCCAACCCTGCGATGGGCCTAGCATGGCGGAATTTGGGTGACGATGACATCACCACGCAAACCCCCCCCTTGTAACATGTGTGTGACGTGTTCCCACTGGCAGCCTCTGGCATCATGTTTGCTCTCAGTCAGACACAGTTGGACCATAATTAGACATGCCGCTTCCTGTACAAAGACCTCCCTGTGTAATATTAATCATGTGAGGATAAAGTTGTAAATCCATCCTCGGAAATCCCCCCCTCTTGTCATGTGTTCTTAACTTGAAGAAAGGGGGCTCTTCTTTGTCGGGGCGCAGAGCATCAGTTTGAACAGATGTCGGCAAAGCGAGAAGCAACACGGGAATTGATAAAGAACATTATAAGGATTTGAATGTAGCGTTTTCATAACATTATGATAAGTTGAGTATCTGCCATATGCCCCTATGGCCTGATCTCCATTGTGTGGGACTAGGTTTCTATGATGATGTAGAAAATCATTGTGAGTCGATTTTGTGGGGTATTTAGTGAAATTAGTTCATCTTCATGGAATATCATGGCATATAAAATGCTGCAGAATAATATTTTTGGTTTCCCAGCATTCATTTTCTTCTCTAAATTATACCATTCGTCATGCACTCGTTACAAAGACAGTCAATTTTGAACCAATTCCAATTGCCTCTAATTTTTAACTGAAATAATACAAGATGCACATTTTTCATCTGCCTGACATCCATTGACTTTATTATTGTATGGAAATGCCAGACTGCGGCTGAATAAACACAAAGCAAAGTCAACATTATTCACACTTTGAGATTAAGTCTATTCTTAGTTGTTACTCTTTCCAAGTTATCAAACTCAAAGTCAAACAAATTATAAGCCCTTTAAAAAAAAAAAGGAAAAAAATGTATTTAGAGTTTGAAAAGTTGTTTATCTAAGACACACTCTATTGCAGGTAGCAGGGCCGATAAACTGATCATTTTAAGTAGCTCGTAAGAGCATATAGGCCAAGCCATAGGCTACATCACCGACATGTTGTGTGCTTCTCCTTAATCAAGTTGTAAGTACAACAGAATTATTCTACATTCATCACGGACACCTAAGCTGTCACTGCTGTTTAATGAGTATCAATTAAGCTGTTTCAACAGACTAGCTCAGCACATACTGGAGACACAAACAGGCAGGCGCAGCCCTCAGGAGCAGGCTCTGAACACAATGCGGTGCAGAGTCTCCGAGGTAGTTTAGGTACAGGATTAGGGCTAAAATAAAGCAAATGTTGGGCGTTTTCATTCAGAGAACAATCAAAGACAGCTCATTGTCTTTTAGTTCATACAGTAAAACAAACATTTACACATGCTTATTACCTTTTTTTTAACACTTTAATCTTAAAGGTAAAATTAGTCTGCTCTTTGTTCTTGTGTTGTAATATTTCTCAGGTTTTTTTCTTTTAAACATTTTGATCTAGATGGATTTATATATGCCTTTTGGTTTCTGCATGTTTGAACCTACAAGAGTCTTTTTCAAGAGAAATACTGTTGCTGTTAGGTTTGTGCTGACGCTTTAGTATATTTATTTTTAATGTCATTATTACCTGGGAGTTTGGCAACATTGTTTTTTATGCATTCATGCCAGTAAAGCACATTGAATTGAAAATTAAGAATCATTTAGTAATTTTTTGTAATGATTTCAAGATTTTTGCCCATGTTTGCTGGTACTGTAATTATACATCATTTTAAAACAAATTACTGTGCAATCAGAAGTATTTTAATCACAATCATATCAATTAAAAACATTATCACTAAATACAAAAAGGCATACTGTAAATTATATTGTCATTCATGTCCATATTTTGGCTTCAACAAAAACTTTCACCCTCGCGGTGTCAGGGGCCGAATCTTAATGTGTCTCATATGGTGCGGGAGCCACTGGATCCCCTGCCCTGATAAAAAAACGAACTCTTTATTCTCGTCACTTTACATTCAGTTTGACATTAAAACTTGTTTGCTGCTCACAAAAAAAAACTATCAAATGAGCCATTCGGTATTTGAAAGCTTTGCTAATTAGAAAGCTGGAGTTTCTATCCCCCAAATCAGCGTTTCTATTGAGAGAAGAGTTTGTTAGATTGCAACACTGAAAGCATTAACAATAGGTGGAACAATTAGCCAGCTAACGGTGCTGCTTGGTCTCCATTGCAATTGTACTGATTCAAATTGTTACTTAACTATTTTATGTCTTTAATTTGTAAGTGAAGCTCTAACTTGAGCTGTTTTAAGCAATATGTAGGATTACAATTAAACAAACTAAATGTTTGTTAAATGTAGTTAAACCATCCGGTGGACTATCACATTTATAGTGAATAAAGGTTAACGATGTCGTGTGAAACATTGTGGCTCTTGATTCATAAAATAAAAATAAAAACATATTTTATTAGTAGATATATCATAGGCTGCTTTGATGGTTTAGTAAATCATCAAATCAAAAACAATTATACATTTGATGTAGAATGTGACCTGCTCTTTATTACTCGTGCATGCTGCCTCTATGGCCGTGCCACTCAAACACACCAGTTTAAATCAGAGAGTTTAAGGTGTTCAGTTGGAGTTCATTATGGGGTGAGGGCTGTAAAATACATTCAACTGTGATTATTTCTGCTTGCTTATTTTGATGGCACTAAGTCTATATAACATGTAATATAAATATAAACAAAGATCAGAAATATAGGGACTCATTTTGCACTGCAACATGGGGGAATTTAGAAATACATTATTTTGCTTTGACTGGCTGATTAACTGATTCATTTGGACTGATGGTTTGCCAAAGCTATTTAAAACAAACCGACAATAGCTCATTACGAATCAGTACATTCTTGATTGGCTGTAATAACAGGCGCATGTTCATTTCTTATTTCTTTTTTTCTACCAGAGTGTGACTGAATTGTACAAAGTGTGAAAGCCTCTGTTTGACCCGCATGGAGAGACAGAAGATCACAGGCCAGGAAGGTCAACGGAGCCGGTGAAACATTGACTTGATTCATCAAATTAGGTCCTATGTAATTGCGCTGCATGACGACTCATAAAACATGTAGGCTATAAAGCTGTCCGGAAGCCATCAGCCTCGTGCTGAATGAAGTTACAAAAGGTGCAAGGTTCACAGCTTCATACAGTGCTCAAGTTAAGTGTCCAGGAGCACTTCCTCCGGTCGTGACCTCACTGTGTGCCGTAACCGCGGTGATCAGAAAGCCGAGACACATCTACATTTTGAGTTTTGCTTATTATGAAATGAAAGTGGGTTTTACATTAGTTCATTGATATAAATGACTGTTCATATCCTATCTTACAGTGTTTAAATAATATGTGTCGCTTATTTTAAATTGAAAAGTGTTTAATTACTTTTCACTTTGCCAGGAAATGAGTTCTTTACAAACCAATAATATTTTTCTCCAGATGTGACTCATAAGCTTTAGAAGAGTAAATGCATAAACTAAAATATATTACATAAGTGTTATTGCTATATGAAGAATGCAGCTACAAACAGTAGCAATGTGTATGATTACTTCCGATATCGTATCCGCTGTTGTCGAAACACAGTCTTAATAAACAAATTTCCCAATCTCCACAACACCTGAATGCATATTTAGCGGACTGACCTCTCGGAGAATTGTGGTGCATGCAGTGTGAAGGCAGTTTACCTTTGTAATTGTTACAGATCACACCATTAGCACAATATTGTCATAGCTCCTGCTCCTGCAGTCGGTAGCAGCTGAGGGTTAATTTGCATAATAAATCTTAATTGAAGCTCATTAAGGATTAGATAAGAAGCAAATCAGGTACACCGGATAACTTAAAAGATTAATGTTTTCTCAATTTTTTTGGGGCGCTCCTAGTTGAAGGGGAATGTCACATTCGTTCATTGCGAGGCATTTTGCATCATTGCGTGCTATATTGTTTTAAATTCAACTTAGACATGAAAATTTAAATCATGACCTTTAGAGTTTGCACAAATGGTGCTTTGAATGATCATCCAAGGTGCTTCTTAATAAAAGCAGTGCATCCATGAGCTGGTCTACACCTCTGACATCAGAACACAGGGATTTTTAAAGCTGTAAAGGGCTTTGAAAAAATATGATATGGCAACTTCCTTCAAAAGCATCTCGGGTTAGTTTAACCTGATCCGGCTGTGATTGTTTTTAAAGACCATATGGCCAACGTTTATGCCCTCTGACTGACTATACATGTAGGTCAACAACTACAAGATTGATGTCCTCACTTAAATCTCCTTGACTCTGTATGGAGAAGAGATGACGTGCTCTTGACAAAACTGCAGATGATATGAATTACAAAGGCATAAACAATGGTGGGAATGTCTATCATTACAGTAATACAAAGCACATGAGGTGCAGTGCATTTGACCATAAACCCTATAAAACATGCCATACCTCCTCCTTGTAATCAATACCAGGCCCATGGTGCTACTGTATTAACTGTAAGCTTGCCTTGCATTCTTATCCTCTAAATCCACATAAATGAAACAACCCAAGCCATAAAGTCTCCTTCTTATTTTTCCTCTGTAAATCATTATATCTGTGGGGACCTGGACAAAATACCATAACATAATTTCTTTTGTACTTGGGATGTCTAGCAGAAATAATGAGTTTTAGCCCGCTCGCAATAAACTCTCCCAATATTCTAGTTATTGTCAGACTTAATGAGTAAGAAAAAAACAAAACAAAAAAAACATAACAAGAAATAGTCTCTTTTCTGCAGTGATGATCACATGGAAACATTATCCACATGAATCACCCCAACGGCATATCAAATTGTGTCATTTGCCTGGAAACTAGTGCAGGTCTCAGAGGGAAGGCAAGGTGAATGAGCAGTTGCTGTAGAGAGGTGCAACACTGCACAGGCTCTTGCTTTGAGACCAATCATAACAGGCTGTTTTTTCCACACAGGAGAGAGCGCAGAGCGGAGGAGAGAGATCAATGTGCTGGAGGGCACAGGAGTCTTGGTTCTTATCACCTAGACAGTGCACCACCCTGTCTGCCTCTCACGCAAACAAAAGCCTTCGCAAACTATTAGCTATCTACACCTGTCACCTAACTGGCATGCAGGAGAAAAATCCGATGGGATCACACTAAAAACCACCTGACTTTACGTTAGTATTTTTTTCTTTCTTCTTACTGTAGTAAGAATATAGAGCATGAAAACTAGCTGATGAGGAGAAAGTTATTAAAGGGTGTCTCTATGGGGAGCGCCTGCAAGTTAGAAAGTTGCAAGCATTGCAACAAAGTGCATCTATATGGTTTGGTGTGCTCATAAGCCAACGCTGGATTTGATCAAAACTAAACATTTGCCTTGTTGATATCAATCCAGAGAGATGCAGTGCACTGAAAAATATAAAGATTCAATGCCCGCTAATGATAATGTCTCTGAGCAACTTTACTCAAGAAAGAGTTTTGCATTTAGTATGGGTAAATAAAAAATAAAAAACAGCTGACAAAGTGAAACTCTTATAAACTAGTATCTGGTTTTAAGTGGAGCTTTTCACATTTCATTGTATGAATTCTGATTTGTTGAATGTGCACAAATTCCCATCTCTGCATTGAAAAGTGCATGAAGAAGAGCTTCACTGCAGTCCATGCTCATACAGTAAAACAATCCAAGTATCAAAATGATCAAAATGGCACATTGAGACTATTCATATAGCTACAATCACATTATTTGGTTTCCAAGGCCAACAAGGACCTTTGCCCAATTTTTTTATATATTGTTATTTTTTTTCTGGAGTACACAGTGAGATTTTGTTCTTCACTCTGTACATTTCAAAAGCTAAAAAAAAAGGTGATGCTGTCGTTTTGTAATCTGTCTTTACAATATTGTTCCATTTGGTCATTTTCATAATTCAATCGTTAACCTGATTACACAGATACTAAACCAGTAACGCTACAGCCAATGGGAACTGCCGTTTCCTGCAGCTAATCAGATCTCATACGGAGAATGTTGGAATGGCAAAAATATGAGCGGCCATGCACATAATTGCAAAAATAATAAAAAATATTAATCATCATATTTATAATGTGGTTATCAGAGATCAAATGTGGCCTTGAAGACAAAAACACCAGGGATATTACACACAGACTTAAAATAAAAAAAATAAAAAAATTTAAGTCGCATTTAAGTGCGAGTATCATTCTCTTTTTGTTTCTCAATGTGTAACAAATGTTAATGAATTTAAGCAAACCAAAGACAAAATGAAATGTTGTTATAATGGCTGCAGACAAAAGATTAGTGTTGTGATACAAAAAAACCCAAGAGGGTGGTAATCTGGTATCAAAAAATATATATAAGACATCATTGTATTTGCTGCCATTTTCCTCCCAGCCTTTGTCATTCAAAATGGACTTCCTTTTTCTACCTAAACTGGATAAACAACATCTGCCTTGATCGTAGGATGTTTTCTGAACAAACCACTTAGGAGGAATTTCTGCTAGCCAATTCCCACAAGCTGCTGTCAGTCACTAGCTGGCACTGCAACACTTAATGCCTTTGTCTGTTCTCCAATTTATCTTGTTAACAGCAAATTGGGCTAACGGTTTGAGGCGCAGAGCTATTGTAAAAAAAAAACCTAAAAAAACAGTAAGAGGAATACTCCCACGGCCGCAAAATAACATATGGCTCCTTTCACTCAAAAATGCATCCCATGCACTTATAGGGCTTTAGGTTTACACCATGTATAAACCTGATACACACATTTCAACCTGGGATCTGTGGCCTGATAGCCGCCTGTCTTAGTGATGCTTTCTCAATGATAAAACAAAGGTTTAGTGCATCCTATTCTGGACCGGTGAGTAATTGGCATTTTACATTACCATACAAACCATGTATGCAAAGGAAGTAAATCAGAAACAACTGGCCTTTACTAGTACGTCTGTGGTCCCACATTCACAAATATGCCTATTAATAATACAATTCCCAGAGGAGATTACAAGCACCCTGGATGCCGAATGTCCTCTGAATTAATGTTGAGCTGGGGATGGATTCTTTTTTTATTTTTTTTTTACATCACCTTGCAAAATGCTATTTCCACCAAGAAGGATACTGCATCTTTAAGAGCCCTCCAAAAAAAATGAACCCCATTCCTTTGCATCTTCCATGCTCTTATTTCAATACTCCTCTCTCCTTGTTCCCCCTCCACACATCATTAAACATATTATTATAACATGACTGTCAGCCTGCGTCTCTCTTCGCTCCATTCTTGCTCTGCCAGGTAATCAATTTGTCGTCACTCTCTGTAACCCCAGTAAAGTCATCAAGTGAAATGAGTTACAGCTGCAAAGAGCCTTCAAGAATACAGGAGAAAAAAAAAAGGAAAAAAAAATGAACGCGAGAAAAATGACAACACAGCCCAGGAATATTCCGCCGCTTGATAGCACATCCCAGGTCTTGAAGATGAAATATTAATGCACAATTTGTTTATCTGCAGGCCCACATCTCTCCAGTGCCGAGCTGTTAATTTTCTATCGGCACAGACAACGGATCAGTCAGTCATGAACTCTTCACAGCCATTACCGGGAGACATTTTGATTAAGTATTCCTAATGTAGTGGATAGGAAAGAATGAAAACACTCTGCCTGCCAACTTTTGATTGACCATTAAGCCACTGATGAATGTGCCTGTCAAAGAGGAGACAATTACCTCAACAATGAAGAAACTCTTCTGGAAGGCTTATTTCTCTATAGGGCTGACACATTTACCAGAGTACAGGCGAGGCAGCTGAGAGCGTGTAAAGGGATCACTTAGGCATCTTCTCAAAAGTTCTCTGAATAAAAACCGGGGGCATTGTTTTTAAGAAAAGGGGGCTTTTGGAGGCTGAAATGTGGGAAAAATATTTAGTGTGTGACTGTATGGCAGCAAGAGCTTTTGTGCCTGTGTGTGTGTGTGTGTGTGTGTGTGTGTGTGTGTGTGTGTGTGTGTGTGTGTGTGTGTGTGTGTGTGTGTGTGTGTGTGTGTGTGTGTGCGTACATGTGTATGTGTAAACTGAGAGTGTGCCGGGCAGATAAGGGTTTCAGTATCTTAAGCGGGTATAAAGAGACGCTATTATTGGCAGAGAACAATCGCCATCTGGTTGCTACATCCGCAACCATAATAAAGACTGATAACTTCTCAACGCACCACAACCAAGTAATTGCATCCTCATACGCTGAAATACCATTGATCAATCTAGTTTTTAATCCACCAGCTCCATCATAACGAGGCAGTTTTGAAGGCACAAAAAAAGAAATCATATAAAGTAGAACCGCAAAGACTGCAGTAAAATAAGGTCAAGTTTAACATAGATTTTGACCTTGTGAATGTGAACATTTTCTTAAGGAGAAGCGCATTTTGGGGAGAAGAATATAAAAAAAAAAGAAACATTTTGTGGAATGTTTTGGTGTCTATTAGAAGAGAGGAAACGCTGAGATTTAGTGTCCCAAAAGAGCTAAATTATGAAAAGAAAACACAAACGTTACCACATGAAACCAGTTTACAGTTGACACATTGAGCTAAACTGTGTGAGGGCCTCTTTGAAGATGAGATGTATTCAACACACTGTTAATTTGACGCACAAACACTAGACGGCACGCAAACACATGGTGGATTCTTCTGAATTACACTGCTGACCAAAAAGGTGAAATCTGTGTGTTTTGGAGGTGAGTGTGAGTGTGTGTGTGTGTGAGTGTGTGTGTGTGTGTGAGCGTCCTCATCTCTCTGCCAGCAGAATGGATGGAGTGCAAGTGTGTGTGTGTGTGTCCGTGTGAGTGTGAGTGAGTGAAACCCATTCTCCATTTGTCCTTAAGATTATGAAGAGTTCATACAGAGTTCATCTGCTACGGATACAGCGGCTCCACATCCTTCAGCCCCTCTCTGCTCTTGAAGAGGGTCAAATGAAAACACACTGAAGCGGGTTGTGTGCTTTCTTAAACTGTGGGTGCAAACCAAACTTTCTGATCAATAGATGAATAAATCCCCGCGTGCCATGTTACGGGATTATCAGGGAAATTAGTACACAGCTTTTGTTGTCTGTTTAAATCCTAACGAGCTTTCTTTGGTATTTGTGTTATTAGTCTTTTTAATTCACCTCCAACTGCAGAAGCAGCCTGTGATGCTGCAACCATTCCCTATTGTTTTACCATTTGACTTTCTGACAGCAGTACGGTGCCAGAACGGTGTAACCAGGCCCACTGTTGGAGCACTTAACAGAATCTGGTGGTCACATGAAAATGAGTTATATTTCAGTAGTATTAAATCCATTATGAGCACAGATAGAACTGTGTCCATGTTCCTCACCACAGTACACATACAGTTATATAACTGGAGCCTACTAAATCCGAACCAACTACAAAAAAAAAATAAAAAATAAAAACCCTGCGTAAATACCTGCGTCTGATGCAAATCTATTGGGGGGGGGGGTCCCACATGATAAAAGTTTGAGGGGGGGAGAACCATGTGCTATAGGCGAGCTATACAGAGAACCATAACAAAGATGATACACACATATTACACTCATATTAATACAGAGAGAATAAAGAAGAAGAAGAAGAAGAAGAAGAAGAAGAGTAATAACAGATTAAATAAATGGCTTACCCGCAGCCCGTTTGGGCGCCTGCTGTTTCCGCCGTGGCATTTTTGTTGGAGTCGCAGTTCACTACTGTGCCCAGGTGAAATCTGAATGCGGTCTACGATAGTCCATGCATAGAGAGAGAGAGAGAGAGAGAGAGAGAGAGAGAGAGAGAGAGAGAGAGAGAGAGAGAGAGAGAGAGAGCGTGTGTGTGTGTGTGTGCGTGTCTTTATGTTGTCTCTCGGAGTAGTTCAGTGTCTCTCACTATGAAACAAAATCCAGTTAGGAATCGTTTTCAACGGGGAAACAGATGTTCAGTCGGGCTTGTTCTTTCCACCTTCTTCTTCTTCTTCTTCTTCTTCTTCTTCTTCTTCTTCTTCTTCTTCTTCCTCCTCCTACGGGCTGCGATTCGTCTCCTTTCACCCTCCGCTTTTGTCCATCAGTGCCACATATGTTGATCGACGCGTGTCAGTCAGTCAGTCAGTCCCGCAGGCAGGTCTCTCCGGCGGATAATACTGTGGAGGGAATGCGCGTAAAGGCGTCCCGGTAGCGGTGGTGGTGGTGGTGGTGGTGGTGGTGGTGCGGGATCTTACGCACGGGAGCAGGCGAGGCGAGAGGCGATGCCAGCAGACATCGATCCATAGAACAAACTGAACATTAAAAACTCCTCCCTCCTCGCCTGGACTTGATGATGGCAGCGAGACATTTGTTACACTAGATAACCATGAGTTTATTAAAGGAACAGAGGCCAGGCAAGCTCGGGCTGTGTGTGTGTGTGTGTGTGTGTGTGTGTGTGTGTGTGTGTGTGTGTGTGTGTGTGTGATCGCCGGGCTTCTGCTTTCTCTGCTCTTCTTCTTTTTGTGTGTGTTTCTTTTTTCTTTCTTTTTTCTTTCTTTTTTAAAGATCCTTCCCTGCAGCTTCCGCTTTGCTCGCTGAATGAAAGATATAAAGTTTGTAAGAATTCAGTCCAACACAAAGAAGAGAATAACGTGCTTTGTGTGAGGATACACATGCTTGTATGAACATTTACGTTAATCATCTTCAACACGGAATTAGAGTACTGATAAATTTAAAAAAAAAACATAGGTTTGATAAAGTCACTTGCAATATATATATCATTTTTACTAAAAAAACCTTATGTACACATCTTTTTTGTGGTGTAATCTGATTACATTTCTATAACTTTTCAAAGCTCTTTTTTTATTAAATATAGGCTCTTTTACTGCAATGTAAACAGTGAGATTTAAACGCATACTTAATAATAATTATTATTATCATTATTGTACAAACAATTAGGTCATCTGGCATTTCAGGATAATGTGTATGTACATAAACTTATGTTTATTTTATCATCACATTCAGTTTATATCTCCTTCATGTGCACATGTATCTTTAATCTGATGACTGATAAAAGCCATCAGTCCAACTGAGAGCATTATTAACTCATTAATCTGGGACTGCAACTAACGTTTAGTATCATTATTGATCTATAAAAAATATGAAAAATGTCAGAAAATAGGGAAAAATGCCCATGAAACCTAACATGAGATCATCGAGTAATTTGTTTTCCCTAACAAACACTCCAAAGACCTAAAAATATTCACTGGATTAATGGATTAATCAACGATCATTTTAGGTCAAATTCCATTTTATGCCCAAAAAGTTTTTCTTCCAAGTATTTTACTTTTGTACAAGCAGGTACTGAGGTTCATCAAAATATACCTTTTACTTTACTACAGTCATGTGTACAGAACTGGACTTTGCAAACTACTGCTGAAATCAGAGTAGTAAAATGCTTCTATGAGGTTTAAGTACAACTTCTGATCCTGAAGTATATTTTTAGACTTTTTATTTAACTTTTAAATTAATTTACTAACAATTCTCAGTATTTCAACTGGGTACTTTTTATGCTACGCCCTCTTACTTTGGTACATGTATATCATTTGTACCTTTTGTATCATACTGTGCAAGCACAATATTGAAGCATCTCTTTCTCTTTAAAAGCTACTCATGACCTAATCAAATATGAAGTTGAGGTGATGGATGACTTCATTTCAGAGAGACAACACCCCTTAGAGATCCAGGCTCGCCCCGCATTACAAATGGCTTCCTGATAATATTCCATCACCCTGTTTTGTGTCTGTCACTCATTTTGCCAATGATACCGGAGACCTCCCGTGAACTCCACCTGAACCTGTGCGATCAATCATGGCTCGGATCAAGCTTGAGCCATACCTGTCTGACAGCTCTTAACACCCTGTGTGTACACAAAGTGTGTGTGTGTATGTGTGTGCGGTGACAGGCGTTACACCAGCAGCACCCACCGCCACCCTATCTCACCCAGAATGGCCTCGCTCGGCTGCCACTCGCTGTACCTGTACGTCATCTGCATCTCCACACTGACTCGCCCACATATTTTTTGTTCACAAAAAACTTTTCTGATTGCCGATTGCATTTAAAAAACTTTTCACTTACCAAATTCGTGCGTCAGCGGCAGATCCATGTGCAGATGGTGGAATTTGTCATCCCTTAAGTCTTGATGAGCTTTTTCCTCCCTCACATGGTTGCAATTCTCATACCTGGCTGCTTGAGGATTTTCCGGGATACAACTTCAACAGATTTCACTTAAGTGTGTTCCTCCACTGTAACAAAATGTGACAAACATATGTCTTGTTAGTGCCTTTTTTTGGAGCCACCTGTGGCTCTCTTTGCAAGTGAAGAAGCAGACATGTAGCCCACATGCTGAGAAAGTAGACAACAAAACTTAATGTTTGCGAACTTTGACCTGTTTTCCATGACACGCGTATGAACCTAAAGTTGAACGGAAATCATATATTTGATAAAAAAAAGTTTTTAAACTGAATTTAAAGATCTTGCCAGTTAAACAAGCGGACGTCTGCCGAAGCCTGAAATCTGATCAGTTCGCATTTCATCTGAGATCTCATCAAGAACCGGAGCTGCTTCTCTTACCAACAGAAGCAGAGTTTGTACATTCTCTGAATGTTTGTTTGAGCTTTTACACTCAACTACGCTCGATTTCATTACATCTCTGACTCAGAAAATTTCCCAAGGCACTTCTGGAATATTGACAAAATCAGCCTCTAATTTATTGTCGACAAAGCAGCTTTCAGAAAGTGTCTTTTGACGGCAGCCAGCATTTTGACCTCTTGTCATTTAAGTGTTGAGAAAGTTCAATTTTTCTTCAGAGTCTATTCTGGACCGCTCAGAGGTGAAGAAACACCATTTGTGGAGTGGAGTTTCCAGTTAACCTAAAATGTTACATACAGTCAGTGTTGTATCTTGGGATATTAAAGAACAGGACAGAGAGAACAGACACACACAATGTGAGTCATGGCTGCTGATAGAAGCCTACAGGATTAATTCACGTAACATTTCAAAGGCCTAAGGCCAAACCAGTTACACAACTTATTTACATTTTTCATTGATATGGCTACCAGATACAAGAAAAGCTTTTTTGAAACTAATTGGAAATATTTTTAGATTCTCGTATTGACTGATTGAACCTCCGGTACTTCTGATCCAACAAATGTCATTGTTAGATAGTTGACATGAGATTACATATCAGACGCCCACTATTTTGAACTGTAATATTTTGTCCAAAGTCCAAAAACCTGTGTATCTTAATACTTAAAGGAAGAATGGGTAGGATTTTTCCTAAAGATACAACAAAAATATCCCCCTCAATCATCACTTATGACCCACTAGAAGTGTGTATCTGTATCTGCAGAGACCCTGCCCTTTGCCAACCGGGTGCCCGATCATAAACACGCGTCCAAAAGAGCTACAGAATTGGAGATCACAGCGCTGCAAAAAATGCAAATATAGCGAGGCCAAACGCCAAGCAGACAAAGCTTCAAGTTTTTAAAACGAGACCTTCTGGCAATCACACTAACCCCAGCCGTGGTCAACAATAAAATGACACTGTGATGACCTTAATGTTGCTAACGTCAATATTTTTTTATATGAGCAATTTATCAAATGACTATGTATACCATGAAAGGAGTCGTTTCTGATGATGAGAATTATCACCGACTCTGCAATTCCCTTCATACTCAGCTCTATGGCTTCTATTAGCTTTATGTTTTGCTTTAACAACCTGCATCAGTTTTGGTTTACTCACACTCGATGTCTCCAACTGGTGACTAGTGGAGACCAAAACAGAGCTAAAAGAATATTGGACTTACATTTGTCCTAAAAGCAATTAGTTTTTTTTTTTTATCACATTTCTCTATGGCTAAATGTGCACACAGAAAAATAAGAAAACATGTAGAATTCTTTAACATTTCAGTATTACAGATTCCTTGGCTTATGAAACTGATGCCCTTAATACAAACCATTTTGGACTCTTTCCTACTTGGGTTTCAGCTAGTGCAATGAGAAAGAGGACAATTCTGCAATTAAGCTGTTTTATTTCCTTTTTCTCCATCTCTGACATTTGTGTCTGTCCTCTCCCTCTCTCTAACATTTCTATATCTAATTGGTTGGATCTGAGTTCACACAGTTCAAGTATTTATAACTGTTCTCTTGAAAATCCAAGTGAAATTTCTTTTTTCTTTTTTATGTATCTGTGCAGGAATTCCAAAATTTAGAAACGAAGGCATTGTTCATTATTTCCCTGTGGTTTAGTAAACATTAACTCTCAAACAAGATTCATGGGCACTTTTTTTCGAGGTCAGAACTGTGATTCTGGAAACAATGTCCAAATGACTACTCTATACATAGACTTGCTCACATTAACAAGTTCTCTGTGAATCTAAAACATTTAAAAACTTAACCTGAGACTATTTCCCAAATCATAAGACTGGCCTCATTCATATTATGTGGTTGCACTATTACACAGTCTTTCAACGATTAGGAGTCTAATTATAATGCTCATGACAAAAGGAGGACGGTTGAGGAAATCCAAACCTGTCTTTAATCCGAAGATGAAATTTCATGTACAATGGACAGCCTGTGATTGAAGTCTGGCTTCATAATTTTCAAAGCGGAACAACAACACATGCATACAGTCAAAAGCAGCTGCTTGATTTTAAGATGTAATTCATGTAATTCTTGTGAAAACTTACCAAAGCTAAAACAAAGAGCTATTACTTATTCAGAGGCTGTCTAAAAAAAAAAAAAAAAAAAAAAAACAGAAGTTTCCAGTTGCGTGATTGACAAGCGGTAAAAATAAAATTTCCCAGAGCAGGACTATAGTGCAGCAATATAATGATGCAAGCCTAATATGATGTTGCTTCAAGGATGAGAAATAACAAATCACATGAAACACTGATGGTAGTAATCTGTGATCATATAAACAGATGTAAACATCATTTAACACATTTTGAAATGACACCTTGGTTGTTGAGTTTTGATGACAGCATCAAAATGTTTCCAGAAACAGACTAAATTACATAAAATTTACGTGTTAAAATAAGTGTTTGCCATGTAACAATTCATTGAACAGCACAAAGACGTTAAAGGGTGTTCTTGGTTATACACACAGTAGCATGTGGTCCTGTCCCGTGTAAGAAGAACACAGTTGAGTTGAAAGTAGGTGAGGTTGAACAAGCTGATGTGGGTGTTGTTGTTGTTGAAAGCACAGTTAAAGCAGCTTTCTGGGACTCAGTGTGTTTGTCCTCAGGGCTGAATGTAACAGATGACAGAGATCATTTGAGCTTTTTTTTCCACATCAGTCAGAACTTACTCTTTTTTTTTTTTTTTTTTTTTTTTTTTTACAGTTTCATAGTGTACTTTGGGAGACACAATCACCATAGTGATATTGTTGCACCATTTGTACCTAATGCTGGTAGCTGACAAGTGGGTACTTGACGTTCTCTTCTTGATAGGTGTTCATACCTCATAGTACCATTATTTTAGTAACTACACTGAAAAATAAAGGCTACAGTTGGCGTGTACAATGTGTGTATTCAAGGCCCCTACTCACTGTAGCATAGTAGAGATCTTGTTCGTTGATTGTGCAAGTCCGTTCTAATACAGTCACTGTCGTGATCTGTTTCACAATGTACGATAAATGCCTGGAGAGTCGTAAAGCTTTGATGTCAAAAGACGGTCGTAGGTCAAAGGTCATTTCGGTGGTGAACCTGTGAGAATTTTGGTAATCTTTCTTCGGTAGCCAAAGTTTAAATCTCTCTAATATTCGATGACAACTAGGGCTGTGGCAGTGAAAGAATTTTCCCTTTGGTGTTAATGGTTGGTTCAAATTACTTAAGAGTATTCTTATTTCAGTGCTATATACATTAAAGTTGTATTGTTGTAGGCTAGGATAAGGTATGTTGTTGCTTTTAAAATGACAAATAGGACAGAGTTTTAAAACAAGTTAAATACTTGATTATTGTTAAATACAAAACACAGAAGGGCAAAGAGGAGCAGCGTTTTTCAGCGGAGCGTACAGGTGCTAATAGCTGAAAATATCCGAGGAGGAAAAATGTTGGCACAAAGTAGTACTTGCTCTGCATAAAAGGAAGACTGAAGCATGCAGGGACAGGACAGAAAATAAGTAAGTGAACATAGCGGTTGCTTGCCATCCTCTGCTTCTGGCTTGTCCTTATTGTGCGATGTTGCATATTGCGGTTATTGCGACAGCCGTATTGATAACCAATATTTCACCATGTGTCTCTCACGATTTGTCAACATTTGTCTTAGATGGTCTAAAATTGCGTGATGTATGTAAATATGTATCCGTCCTACATATGTTAAGACCATTTTGTGAAAAACCTGCTACCTGCTAAGTACAAATAGATAAACGGACAAAGGTAGCTAGTGTAGCATTTAGCAGCTAAAAAGCCAGATATTTCCCTCAGTAGTTGGCAAACAGCCCCGGATTAATGTAAATGTTCGACGTCTGCTGGATGTCTAGATAATCTTTGCTAGCCAGTTTATAATGTGATAATGTGTCAGTGTTGTGTTAAGAGCTTGTTGGGATGCCCCCTAGTGGCCACAAAATCCATGAAAGCAGCTTTAAGTATGTATCTGTCCTGCAACTGTGGAGACCAATATGAAAAAACATGTTTGATTTGCGTTTTTTGACACTAAAATGTTGCCATGTTCATCAAAGGAAGAATAGATTTGTATTTTAGATCTATAAATATAAAAGTGATGGATATTAAAAGAGACTTTGATTTGCTGCATGTAACTGTGTATCGTCTAAAACTACCATGATGCTTTCTAAATAAGCTGCATAGTTAAAAGGGCACTAACTGACTAATTATTACTTTTATTTAATTTTGGTGTTTCCGATGGTTTGATATCAGAAGGACCTTTTATGTGTCCTCTGAGCATGACCTGTAAACATTTCTTTCCAATAATTATAGTTCAATTATTTGCTGCACTTTTATGTTCTGTGGAAAACTCATTTCAAATCATTTATTTTATTGATATTCATTCTTGCCTGTCAAAAATGAGATCATAACATTTTGAAAAAAGGAGAAAAATAACTAAATACACATGTACATAGTGTAATTGTGTGCTTTCCTTATCGAAGCCGTTTGTGTGCTGGTGAACATCCCCTCCAGTGGTGGTGTTAAAGTTGATGTTTATCTCATGTGGAAGGACAATATGACCCAGATGTAACCTTTTCTCATATCTGTAGGAAAATGAGTCTGAAGCTGGAGCTGCCAGTCATTCTGTAGAGTAAGTACAGTATGTGGGGGAAGAATGAAGCGGAGTATTGTTCGCAGTCTTTTTTAACCCAATAACACCCATGCAAACAATCATTCTAACATTGCTGCTTGACCTATTTCCTCTCATGTAATATATCGTTAAAGCAGCCTTGTGAAATGCTTTAATTATTCATGCTTGATTTCAAAATGAAGAGCTTTGAGAACATGGCTCCACAGGAGGATTGACACACGCAACGGTGCTCTTACAAGCACACATACTGAGGCACACTGGGGCCCGGCTTAGGCAAAAAAAAAAACTAAACACACACACCCTTGACTGACTTCATCCACTGCGTTGTGCACAGAGCATTAAAGCAAGAGTGAAGATAAATGCCCTGTCAGCGCCTTTAATGATTTATTTCAAACATTTCACTCGATCCAATAAGGTTACAATCTATGGCAGGTAATTGTTTATACAGAAATAGATGGCATTTTGTTTGTTTTATTGAGCATTGAGCAGAGTGAACACACTGACCTCAGAAATGGATGCACTGTCAGAAATATCAATTTGCTTTTTTAGACTACATTCTGCACTCAGATTCTCATCAAAGATGTTAACGCACAATGCCGTCTCCAGCATTTTGACTTTTTTTCGTATTAGGCTAAACACTGCCTCTGAAGTTTCTTTAATCTCTTTTTAAAGGGTGTGAGGCCTGTCGGTCCATATGGACGGACGTGCACATGGGCGTCCGATTCCGCCGTGCACTATTTTTGCCTTCCCTGCATGCGTGTGCTGCAGTTAAGTAAGGCATCAGAGCAGCCTGTCACTTGTCCCTTGGTATTGCTTTAGTCTGCGTCGACAGTGTGTCCACCCTGGGTTTGTCAGTGTCTATTCAGACCTGACCTGTCTTGTTCAGCACATGGCAGAGGATGCTGATGGACATTTCCAGTCCTCCTTCTCGGTGTCCATCACTCCGGCGCGGGATGCATCCCTGACGCATCTTAGTTTGAGCTCCTGAAATTTGTTGACAGTTGCAGAGGGTGGTCTGCAGTTCTGCCACCCTCAATTATGGGAGATCTGATCTGATTTTGACTTGAGGGATGTAGGTTGCCTGCTGTGCATAAATGCTCAATTGTGGTCGATCGATATCTTGCTAATAGGTTTTGAAAATTGAAAACAATGCAACCTGAAAGATGCGTAAACCCTGCTGAGGGATTTTTTGAAATACAAACCCAAAGGGCTAAGTGAAGGTGGGGTAAGTGACATCAGTTATTTGTTTATTTCCAGTCCTGGTGGATTAGATTCATTCATCCTCTTTCATGTTTGTTGCTTTGCTGCCAGTCAATCTCGTGTTTGTTCTCTTAATTTCCTGCGAGTCGCTGATGAAAAAGAAGGAGTATTTAATTAGCCCTCCCTCCGTTCTGCTGAAACAGTTAGGGTATTTTTATAGGACCAGGAACGGAGCTCAAGTCTGTTTCTAATGGAGATGGAGGCAATCAGATAACCAACATTGCCACCCATGCTCTCTTTTACTCTTCTTGAAGAGGACAACTTCAGCTTTTAATAAACATGTAATAAGAAGGAAAACAGCTGGTAGCTGCATCGCAGATGGTGCCGTTCTTGGCATCTCCAAGGAAGGGACCACACGTACAGATGGCTCATTATTCCAGCATTTGGTTATGCATATTGCACAAAATTTTATTCCAATGCTTAACAACCAGTATAAGCAATACAGGTGTTACTATTTTTCACGAGGTTCCCCCTGCAAAAGTAGCAGTTGGAATCTTGTTTCGATCATATCTTTTGATGCGGATCACACGCACAAGCCTCAGAATCTACTTCTCCTTTTCCATTTTTCAGTGGAGCGTCTCTGTGAGGAGTGGCACGTTAATCTACACCTAGGTGTGATTCATTGGTAAACAGCTGTCAGTCCTGCCCCGACTGCAGCTCTGTTTTTTCAAAGTGCACCTTTGTGTCGTTAAGGTAACGGCCCGCAAATACCTCAGCGTGTCGTTGATTAAGACAGAGGGAGAGATATTGATCACAAAGCAATGGCAGAACAAGTCAGCACAGCAATCCGAGAGCAAGGCCAAACACAT
This sequence comes from Anoplopoma fimbria, assembly GCF_027596085.1. Classification (NCBI taxonomy): domain Eukaryota; kingdom Metazoa; phylum Chordata; class Actinopteri; order Perciformes; family Anoplopomatidae; genus Anoplopoma; species Anoplopoma fimbria. Next base: position 18,271,880 of record NC_072460.1, read on the forward strand.
CAGCATGCAACCTTGACCTCCATGAAATCACTCTTTCATCTCAACTTACAAACTCCTGCTGTAGGCTGACAATCTGCATATTTTCTAAACTTGAATGTCCTCTGTGTATTATTCATACTCGTTCAAATAGAAAATGTCACTGGTAAAAAAAAATAAAAAGATAATTTGAATGAAAACAAGGCAAAGGATTCGGTCCCGTGAGAGAAATATGTTCTTCGTCGGGTCTTTTTTTAGGTTGACTGTTTTAAATTACAGATGCTCTCTAATTGGCTACGGTCAAATAAAGCCCGCCTAATGAGGCATTGCATTCATTTGCTTATTTCCTTTCAAGTCGCTTCTCTTTGTATCTCAGAGCAGAAGTCTGCTCCTGCGCTTACTGCTGTTCCAGGCAGGGTATTCTTAGTCGAAAGACCATTATGCCTCAAATGAACATGTAAATATATATTTTCTTCTGCAACAGAATAGTCGAGACTGTGAATTCGCTCATTAACGGTGTAAACAGTAGCAATAATAAACCGCTGAACTTGGAACTTGCATCCTACCTTTCTGCAGTATTTTGATGACCACTAGCAGAAAAACACAAGCCCACATCTCACTCATTATATTATGAACTTAGCGCGGACTTCTCCTTTAATGTGATGATTAAGTGTGCTAATCACAAGTGAGAGCGAGACGTAGACACTTTTATCCGTGTGTGTGTGTGTGTGTGTGTGTGTGTGTGTGTGTGTGTGTGTGTGTGTGTGTGTGTGTGTGTGTGTGTGTGTGTGTGTGTGTGTCCCGAAACATCCGAGGGATTTTCTTTCAGACCTCCTCACACTTGACACTCCATGTATGCTGGAGCTGTCCTGTCCAATTTATAACAGGAGTCAATGTGACCTTTATCCTGGCAATGACTATAATGTACTTTAGCACACGTCATTCTCAGGTCAGGATCATCCCCTGTGTCATATGTTTTGTCTTGCATGTTTTACAGTCACCAGGGACGCACTGCTGCGCTTCAGTGCTGCAGCCCATTCAACTTTAAAGTGAACTTAGACAGGTGATAGCTTCAGGAAAAACATGTGACGTGTTATAACCATGGACAGAGTTTTATGAGGCCTATTTAATACAGCATGCTTATTACTTCTGCTTTATTTTTTTTTCAGAGATATTTATAGCTTGTAAAATGTAATTACACAACATAATAACACAGAAATTACTATCTTGAACCCCAGTTTAATAATAATAATAGCTTTCCTTTCTACTCTATTCAAGTCTACAACAAATGCAGGAAAACAAAGGAAGCCAAATTACTTAAAGTGCTTAAAAGCATAGGTAGGCTGCACGAGATAACTGTCACATGTTTTTGGCTCTCATTTCCCCCCTCATACTCGTCTTATTGCTCATCAGCTAAGTTGTCAGGTCTGCTACATCCCTTTGATGGCATCACTGACAATTAGCAAGACGATGCCACACAAAACCATCTGGACAAGCATATCTCTCGTTGCTGAGGGAGACAGTTTCTGGTGTGACAAAAATAAATCTCAAGGTCAGTCACTGTCACTTTTTAAAAGTATCAGATTCTTTCAGAGGTAGATTTATGGGATTGGATTTATTTTGAGAAGGTTTACTGGCTAATGACGGGGTGTCTTAGAGCCTGTTAAGTGGAGATGAGTAATTAAATCAGTAAAGTACACAACCCTGTCCCTGCTTGATGTTTGATACTGTTTTTCACACAATTACTTCATTGTTGGTGTAAAAAAAAAGTAACTGACTATATTTAAAAGGGTGATATGTGTAGTTACATGTTCAAAATAGATGGATACATAGGACAGACAGACAGACAGACAGACAGATAGACAGATAGACAGGCGTTGGCTGCTTTACAGCCATTCAAAATATGATCGGCCTGGCATGTCATCGTTCTAGTCCACTCAGAAAAAACGATCAATTATCAAGAGGGGGCGGGAAATTGATTTTCCCCTTCCCCATACGCAGCAAATGTTCCACATAAATATATGATGCTTTGACAAACCTCTTTGTATTAAACTTGAAGGGCCCTGGCAATGAAAGTCAGACTAAATATAACTCTGTTAAGGCCTAGTCACACCAGCATTTAAAACGGCGGGATTTTGCGGCAAACTAAAGCATTGTAGGTTTCCATAATGTGAATCGACTATCTTCATCTTCCACTTTATGAAACAAAACATGGCCTGTGATCTGTAGAGCACACAAACGACTCATAACTATCTTTTGAAAATGTTTAAAAAGAAAATGACCCTTTGTTAAGTCCCGCACTCAAGCTAAGACTGGCCAATCATAATGTAGCATCAGACCTGTGTTGCTAACATTAGCAGAGTAAGTTAGCACATTATTAACTAGCTTTAGCACTTCTATGCTATGCTAGCTACTGAAGGAATACTAAATATATACACATGCTGCTTTTGCTTTTTAGTGATTGTAACAGTGAGTAAAGACCGGCCCTGTTCCTCAATGTTATTGTCTTTTGTCTCTAGCACCAGGTGATGAGGTGATTCACTTTAACTCTGTGATCTGTAGGCATTAGCTACTATCATTACCGTCTTAACCTGTTTTGACTGCTGAATCATAGTCATCATGGAGATATCCTTCAAGCGCACATTCTAGATCCCTCTGTCTGTTTCTCTCTAAAATCAGTTTTTAGATTTTCCAGCAATAGTATTGAGTTAGTGACAGTGTGGGCTCCATGGTAGCTCTCAGGAGTAGCATCGGGGGCGGGGCTTAGCATTGCGTCAATTATCATCATAAGTCATGATTTTTTTGTCTTTTTACATGTTATGTCATTATTGTCTGCTGACTTGGTATAGCTCTTCAGTTCATTTCATGTGTTTCTTATTGTCATTTATTTTCTTAATAATCAGATTTTATGCTGACGTATACGTGTGCAAATAATGAACTAAACTAAAACCAAAACTGCCAAGTGGGTTCAAAAAGTTCAGTACAGAAAAGAAAAAAAAAGAAGCTTCAGATTGACTAGCGCTGGCATGTTTAAGGCCTGCTGGTGTGTTAGCCATTAACTCTGCAGCTACTGTAGATCAACAACAAGCCCTGGGAGTAGTTCCAACGTCACCAAGCTTCTAGCACCACCCATTTCCTGAAGACGCTCAGATGAATTCCATTGTTCCACTTTCTTCTGTAACCATCCTTAAGTCATTATGTAAGATAAAAAAAAGTAGCAATATGAATAGGATGTCTGTTTTGGTATAGTTGTGGTTTATTCCAACACAAGGATTTAAGGGTTTCTACAGAGGCCGTTGTCTTTAACATCACATATAGTCTTTCCATATTCATCTCTATCCGCTTCATTTTTGCAAACAGTTTTTGATCAAGGTTGCAGGGGCAAATGGATCGTTAAACAGAAACTAGAACATGCTGTCACTGTTTTGAAGAGCATGTTCGATGCAAAGCCCCGCTCTTGCTCCGGTAACTCATCCGCAGCTCTAACATTGTGTGGTCCCATGATGCTTCTCTGCTTGTGTGTCCATACATCATGTTTGTGCGTGCTGTACTAAAGCAGATCCCCTACAGAATAGGCTCCAGAGTGTCATCCGCACAGAGTTATCCCTCACCACTGGCTGACCATGGCATTATTCCGATGGGGACTGTTTGACTAATAAGCATTTTCGCTTCACAAATGCTGGCTCTAGTCAATGCTGCTGCTCTGGATATACATATTGTACATAGAGGACACCTTGAATTGAAAAAAAAAGAAAGGTGGCCAACACTATTAAGAGCACCCACTGGTCCGGAAAACACACTGTGATTTCATTACAAAAATCATATAATGGTCGTAAACACAATAACAAAGTTGCACTTTTGCTCGGGGAATTTGCAGCGTATGTAGAACAGAAACAGCCGTCTCTTCACATTCTTTTTTCTTTGCATTGTTACACTTCAATGCATAAGATGTATTCTTTTATTTGATTTCAATATTACCAAACTGTTATAGAGGTAAACAAATGCTCAACTGAGCAAACGTGGAAGCGGTCTAATAAAGATGTTAAATAAACACGGTGTTGTACTTGACTTTAAATGCACTGTGTGTCAAAAAAGAAAAGCACGAGCCAAACACTTTGTCCACACATCAGTGGGTCAGCTAAGAGGCCGTGATCCAGCTACACTTCCTCTCTCTTTAAGTGGGATGTTTTGCAGTGAAAATGTAGCTTTATAATGTGCTGCAGATGTTACATAAATGTAGTGGAACAGAAATAGTATATTTGCTCTGGGATGTCCTCAAGTGAAGTACATGTATTTTAAAACATGAGTGGGTCTGCATTTCTGAGGTTATATATTGTTAAAGCAATGTAGAGTGCAATGCATATTAAGTAGTTAGGAAGTTTAAATGAAGTTTAGAGTGATAGTGATCAGTGAAAATCTAACAAATATATCTGTAATCAAATGCATGTGCTTTTTCCTCTGGTTGAGCCTTTATGGTTCTAAGCTGAAAGTCCAGGAAAAAATACCTAATTGACCCTCTCTGTGCTGGGAGACAACACTCCATATTTCCACAACTGTTTTAGCTTTGATGCTATCTGAGTGTATTCCTCCCACACATAGTTAAAAATGCACATCCAAAATATACCTCTTCAGTTTGTGGCACTGAGCAGTCACAGAGTTACTTGCAAAATTTGTTTTCTGTCTATATTAATATTTATTACTGCGCTGTAAATAAGCCGCCAAAACAAATACACAGCACTCGAACTACCTTTGGATTCAGAGATTTGTGCAGCTGCATATCTGCCAGTCAGGTACGGGTCCAAGCCTGCTGTTAGCTCGGTAAAGTGTTGCAATCACCTCAGCAGACCACCCTGACGACCTCCTCCTCTGTTGTTAAGACCTCCCTGCAGGAAGCCTCACAGCACAGGGATTCAGTCCACGGAGGTTTCCACCATCAGATGGTGTATAATGTCCCGCAGTCTCTCACGGTAGGGCTTTGGTAGAAGTTCAGCACACATGAGACACCATCATTTGAAAAACATCTGTCACTCTGACAAATAATAAGTGCACGGGGCCTCCAGGGAAAAGGGAAGTGCGGGCTCCATATTTTATTTCTTTCTGTATAGCACTGCGACTGACTGCTGTTTTTGTGTGTGTGGTGAACTGTACTTTATGTCTAACGCAATGCATGCTCTTTCTGACAATTGACATTTTAAGGGCATTACCCTTGACAAGGCGACCTGGACAAATGAAAGGAAAAAGGCAGAATGATTTATCGGGGCGGGCTGACGAAATATTTTGATTTGCATTTTTTTTCTTCCTGCGCCGGTTTTGAAATTAATCTCCAGGACGATCACCACACCTCTGCTCGTGGCTGTGTGAGCCGTCTGCAGAGCAGGCTGATGACCTGAGATCAGGTTGGGCTCTATCTCCCCAGGTGCGCTTGCAAAGCCGAGACAACGCTGCACTGCTCTCCTTCTCTAATTCTGCCAGTTCCTCCTGGCTTAATTGAGAATTTGAACAAACAAATTAATCACTGCAGCCCATAAAAATGACAGGATTCATGCAGTAGCATTCTTCATTCTCTCTAATTTGTTGTGTGTTGTCGTCCCCCCCTCCCCTCTTCCTGTGCCTTTTGCTCAAACCCCCACAGCAGTTTTTGTGCTGAATCTGCTGGTTTACCCCCTTATGAAATTTACAAATACTTGTCAAGGTTAACGAGTTAATATTCTCATTCAATATTTATTTTATGGGCGAAAGAAAGCGTCTCCCTTCAGCGCGTCCTCTTCCAGAGCGAGGATGGGTTTGTTAATCAAAATGACAAGGACAGTGTCCTTTTGATAATCCCCTGAATCATCGAGAATAAAAAATGAACTTTATTAATCAGCGGGCCCTGATTAATTGTTATGAAGTGTTGCTCATCCATTTCCCCTGCATTTCCGTAATTTTCACAGAAGCCTAACAATCTCCCCAATGATTTGAAGCCTTTTTGAGCTGGCGTTGCATTCAGCAGCATAGCAATAAATAGCTGGGCACACTCTTCTTCCTGGATGAGCTTCTGCACAGTAGACTTTTCACAAAAACACAATGCTTACTTTCCCTCTCTGCTTACAGCATGGCTTTTTATTTTTTTTTATAACTTTCTTTCGCCTCTGAGTTTGCATTTTTTAAAATGGCGTTGTCCAAGAAACGTCAATACTGACACTAACAGCAGTTTAGTAGCAGCCATCATTCTGCCTTTATGTTTGTTTACTGCATCAATACCTCAGTTTCAGCCCACTTAATCCTTGAATGTGAAGCACAAATGTATCATCCATTATTCTCCACGACTCGGTTCAGCAGGTTAACAGTGAAAAGCAGGATTCATATTAAATCAAATATGAGGAGTTAGTAAATTAAACCACATTACACATTATCTACAGATCAACAACTCAGACAGTGAAACCCCAAATCCTCTTTTCTACTAAAGAAGTATGACAATTAATAGTGCATATATTGATGGTGTTAATGATTAATATATAGCATTGAATGTCGCCTGCACAGTGGATGGTGCAAGGTTGGGAATCTGATGTAATTTACATGAGTGTGCCAGACGTGTGGTGCTCATTTGCTCTGAAGTGATGTCCATGAAACAGAATATACAAATGATAGGAAAGTTTCATATCAGAAGGGTGTCTCTCTTTTTCTTTCTTTCTCCTCAAGGCACATTATTACAGAAGGGGGGGGCCTGATGAAGAGAGAATATTTCATGCTATGCCCATTAATCACAAGCCATCTATTTTACTGTATTTACCTAGAAATTATTATTATTATATTCGGCTCCATATTTAAAAGGTCCAGCATAAGGAAATTATACATTTAACGAGTGCACGCTGTGAATTTCAGCCTTCTTCAACTGATTTAAGGGGGTTGGGTGGCTCGCATGCAATTAATTGTGGAGGTGTTTTATCCATCAGAATGAATAATTTAAAGGGAATGTTAATAGGTATCCCAGACTTGGCCAAAGGAACAGAGACAAAGTGTTGTTGAAAGACGTTTCATTACTTTCCCTCTGATGCTGCTCTTCATTTGTTCTTCCGTCTTTTTTTGGGTCAGTCTATTCAGAATTAAGTTGATAAATGAGCAATAAAAGTAATAATAATAATAATAACAAAATAATAATAATAAGGAATGTATGTATAAAAAGAAAATGTAAGTTTTTGGTATAAGATAAATGCCACATAGTCAATATATTTGATTCATTTCAAAACTGCATTATGGCTCAGAGTCAAAATTACAACCATTGCAACATTAAGGCAAAAGTTAAACTTTCCCCATTAATAAAAGCAAGTCTGGTTCACAGCATATGGGAACTAAAGTAAATCTGAGCAAGAACTTCCCCCTGCAGAGTTACCTTTGAGAAATCTGCTTCATGTAACATAAATTGTTACAGGGCGGGGCGTTAAAGCCACAATCTGTCTTCTTTTCAACCACATGAATGTTTGGTATAAATAACTGAGCAGTTTGAGTTATAGATTAAAAATCGGCTCATCATAATTAAAATAATAAACTTGTTTTCCCGCTGTTTTCCTCCCAAACACTGTAAAGTAAAGATATAAAAAATGCATGAATTATTACTTATGGATCACAGAATGGGCCTTTAAGTGACATAAAGTACATATATGCATTCTTGAGCCGAAAAGTTTTGCGAATACTAACACATTTATCACATTCACTGAATAAGATTATCTTGGCTTGAATTGCCACACACTCTTTTAAGACACAAAAACCACGGTTCCCCTTGAAGGAAGCATTAAATTGATGATGTCTGAGACTTGATCTCAGTACAGCTTTGACTGATTCCTCCTCTGTGTGTGTGTGTGTGTGTGTGTGTGTGTGTGTGTGTGTGTGTGTGTGTGTGTGTGTGTGTGTGTGTGTGTGTGTGTGTGTGTGTGTGTGCGTGTGCATGCGTCTGTGTGAGAGTCTGGTCTGGTGGGAAACGATGTGAACTTCATTGGCACCCACATGCACAGAGGGATGACATCAGAAAGAAGTCGTCTCTGTCAGAAGCAATAAAGGGACGTCCACATGTGCATAGTCCCCCATCCTTCACACTTTGTGTACACCCAGCCCACAACATAAATTAGCTACAGCGACTACTCTCCCTTTCAACGGCCATCCAAGACGAGGACATTTCGGAGAGAAAAACATGCACCGGGGGCCGTGTTGCAAGCCAGGTTTCCCAAAATCCAAACAGTAAATTCAGCTGAGACATTGCAAAATTAATTTTTCCTGACACCGTCCCTTTTCCCCCTTCTGCAACATGCGCCTGTTAATTTTTCACAAAAGGATTCGCAAATACATGAGTCCTTTTGTACAGTTTCCTCAGATGGAGATCTATGGCATTGTGAACAAAAGACACTCCTTCAATGACAAGTGCCAAGTGCATCAGCCAGTCCCTCTTTTCAAGTAATTCCAACCCAGGCTATTCAGGGTTTGCCCTGTGGCGAGACCGAGCACTCCGTTTCTCCAGAAATAGCCATAGCTCATCTTTCACGAGGACTCAGGTCGTCTTATCACGGGCACAGAGGTTCATTTGAATTTCTGTCTCTTCAATATGCCTGGCAATCATGATGCCCGGTTAATATTGAAGTTTGGGGAGCACTTGGTGTTGCTCTCCCCCCCTCAGGCTGTGTGGCAGCCACAAAGAACTTGTAACTTGCCATCAAATATCTTATCACATGACTTTATCTGCCAGCAGTGGCAGACAGTCGCACCTCAGCAGCTCTCCACCGTGGATAAATCTTGATCCTCCAAATGTGTTTACTCTCTCCTACGCCGATAGCATTCAGAGCCATTTGTCCTTACAAGCAAATATATATTTTGATTGGATATGCCCAGTACTAATTGCTAAAAGCTAAATAATTGAACGCCTCTGGCTAAAGGCAAAGATTTGGTTTGCTTTGCTGGATGTGTATTTATTTGTTGTCCAACCCCCCACCCGGAAATCTGAATTTCCTTTTGTTCCCTGTTCACAGCAAAAAAGCAAAATTGGCTCATCACATCTAATTAACACCCAAACACACCTTGACAACTTTTGCATGACACTCACTCAGCTAAAATCTTTTTAGAAAAACAAAAAAAAAAATCCACACTTCCAACTGAAAAGAGAGGCGTTTTTCTTGATAAATTTAAGATAAAAGACATGGCAGTCATTTTCTCCCATGACATATTTGTTCTTTAACAACAAATCAATGGCTGTGAAAGCTTGGCACCTGAATACAGAACAATGGGGAGATGAAGCGAAGATTGTCTTCATTAGGCACATTAATATTCATAGAAAGTAGAAAATCTGACACCACGGAGGACTTGGTAACCTTTTCTCATATTAGATTTTTTTTTCAACTTCTTAACACAATTAAAGTCCAGCAATGACTTAATTAATGCGGCTTTCTGTCAGGCGCTTTAAAGAACTGTCAATTTGGCCCGGGTCTGCCTGTCAGCGGGGAAGAAAGACAGTCATCCCACTCTAACAGGAGACAGTCGGAATCACAGTGCCGGATAAAGTCACATTCTCAGACACCTTGCCAAATTGATTCTTTTAAGGGTTTTCTTGCAGATTACCATTTCTTCCCTCCTGTCTCTTATTCTGCATGAGTGTCAAATCTGAGAGAAAATCTAAATTCAGTTTTTAGGTTCCGGCTATTACCATCCTCTCCTATTGTGCTCGTTGTTACTGATACCATGTTAAATTATGATTTGAATGAAAAATAAATCTTTTTTTGCAAGACAGTGTCCTTGGAGCTCTGAATCAATTACCTCAATACTGGTAACAATATGGTGCGGAGAGAGCGCGCTGCCCTTGGCGGTTGCGGAAGTTCCTGAATCAACATTAGCTCAATTATTGGTTTGCATGGAGTTACTGAACAATTTTATTGTAGTTGTGCTTTTCTCTCAACATGCCTTCATGTTGAGCGACCTCGGAGAGACGTAATCCCGCAGCGATTGTGCGGCGGGTTTTCTTGGTAAATCGGCCCTATATTTGGAGAGCGCTAAAGGCTGTGAGGAGCGAGGCGGGTGTCTTTTTCCTTTAGAACCAGAACTGTCTTCAAGTGGAAGCCACGGGGCTGTCCAAACAAGATGGCTGCTGCTAATGACTGATTCTCCTCTTGCCTGAGTTTTGATCAAAAATAGCTCCTTCTCCTCTCTTTCTCTGGAATGGTAGGGACCAAAATTGAGGTAATGGGCCTTACTTTCCAAACTGACACAGCTGGAGGATTTGATATCACTTTGAGTGACATTTTTATTACACAAGTAGTTGAAGTATAAGGAAAACAGAAATAGATATGTGCAATATTGTTGCATTTTTTGAGAAACTCCTCCCACTTCTTATTCAGTGTTATTTTAAATGGTGTGAATAGAATATTGAAAGAGAAATGCAGTTGAAATCTGATTTCATTTTCCTCATCTATCCACTAGTTGTGTGTGACCGAGGGGGGATTCATACACTGCCATTCTCTGTATTAATGAACCAATACCTGTGATCATTCTGCAGGAGGTGTAACTGGCTTGGCAGGTGTGCTGCCACTGGGAAACAGATTAAAATAGTCAGTGTTCCTTTCAAGGCTTGTACAGAAAACAATGGAGGCTTCACAAGGTAATCATGCCATTATATGAGACGGAGGGACTAATTGGAATTATACTAGAACAGGCAGGGAGCTCATTAAAACCTTGAGCACTACCTCATGATAAACAGTCACTTTAAGGGCTGGCACTAATATGATGAGGCAAAGTCTTTATTTCTCACTTTCCAATGAACACATCTAATGTTTAAGCTCCTTATACTCTCTCAGCAGGTATCGCGTGGAATGTAAGACTCCTTAATTGCCACTGGAAATGAGTAAAATGGTTCTATAGAGAGCTTTTGTCGTCATGCGGAAACACTGGCTGAGAGGATACTGTACCGCCTCTCAGGCTGCGTATCATTTCCAATCCTTGTAATATAATCACACTGTGCTTTTCATACTTCATATTAACGTTGCATATTTTGTCATCTGCTTTTCAACATGCATTTCATTATTACAAATTGAGCAGGCGCATTAATATATTAATTGTTCAACTTTGCTCATTACAACCCTATAAAACCTCACCAATATAATACCATAATAACACAGCGAGCTTGTTATGGACTCTGACAACCCCTGATTAAAATCAGACTCATTTTGCTTGATGAGAAATTGCTTTACCCAAAATAACTTTATATCCCCCTGCTTTCCAACCACAGTTCATTAGCTCCATCTTACTCAGGCAGGATTCTTTGTGCCATTCTGACTGTATTCAAATCTCTCTAATGCCATCTCATGTTTAAAGACTGGCCATAAATCCCATATCAGTTCTTAATGACCACTGCCGGCCAGCCGGTAATATGTCATTGTTCGCAGGCGATCACCCAGCGGGGAATAGACCATGCCAGTCTTTGTAATTGCACACCCAGAAAGATTTATATTGCCATTATGCACACCCATAAGAAATAATTCAAACATATCATTGAAAAAAACAGCCTGCACATTGCTGATCCCCAAATCTCCACTGAGCATCTAGCTAGTATAATACTCTAGTGCCTCTGCTAACATGTCTTTAATGTCTCACAGTAAAGACATCTTGAACACTCATATTCCATATGTCTATTTATTGGTGATACGGTTTCTCCTTCTGCAGGGTACGTTGGAAGAGCATGTTAAAGGCTGCATATAGGCAAATGCACAGTGTCATACAGTGGAGCACTACAGTAGGTAAGTGACTGGAATACATCAATCAGCCGGTGCAGTATGCATCCTAAACAAAGTACTCCATTTACACTCCTGTTTTGTTTTTTTCCCCCTCCTAATACCCGCAATCCTCAGATAGCTCTGAGACGTGGTGATTGAAGACGCAGTTAGCTGAACTCCCCAAGTGTGCAGGCGGAGCTTTGTTGTGCAGCTTGTCCTGGTTCCTCCTGAGAGGGGAGGCAGGTGGAGGCTGACGTAGGTTTGATCACCTTGGTGAATGTGGACCTAAGTGGCTCCTCGGCGTCTGCAGGGAGGACAACAGCAATCCAACTTCAGGAGGACGAGCGTTTTGACTCGGGCTAATGAATTGCCTGGTTGAACAGAATTACATCATGCTTGTTTTCTTTAAAGGGATTTGACAGGTACTCAAATATGCTGGTTGATGTTCTAATTTAAACTATGACACCGCATGAGGGGACGGATAGAAAATGTAACGAATTGATAAAAATGTTTCTTTGCCCAGGATGTGCAGGGTGTTTATTCATGAATAGCTCCAAAAAAAAAGTGGCTGTACTAAATCTACTTTCAGTTTTTAAGAAAATCGACAGCCAGCAACACGAGAACAATGGTGGCCTCTGCTTGTTGTCTTTGTCCCTGGTTAGAGGGCCGGAGAATTAAAGGGGAAGTTGAAATGCCCTGCCGAAGTCAGCCATCAAAAGCAGGCCAGTCATGCAGACTCCTGTTTCAGAGTCTACTGAGACCGCTCCCAGGGACTCTTTGTTCCTTTTCAACCAGACTGCTGCTGTCTCCGCGCTCAGGGGGCTCACTCACCAGTGACAGCCACAGTCAGATCATACCCCCACAATCAAATACAGTTTTATTAGATCTGTCTTGCCGAGCGGCACTCCGCTGCAAAAACATGTTTTGTTCTCTTTAACCTATTCCACCGGGGACACAAACCAACAGTGACACTGTCATTTGTGAGCAATGCAGTATGACTCCCTTGTGGTACAAATGTCAGATTATACCGTGCAGTACTAGTTATCCTCCCTAAATATAGCCTCTCTGGTATCGTAGCCTGTCGCAAGAAATTCATGGCTTCACACACATGGCCTTTAGTGGAACCCCAGACACTGTCACAAACCTTAAGAAGTCGCCAGGATGAGACTAATTGTAAATTCACGTCCGTCTGCGAACTCTCCTTGTAATTCTGAGGAGAAAGGCACCTGGCCCCCCAGCTTGATCCTGACTCGTAATGTGTGATGTGCACCTTTCAGTCCACGAAGATATCTGATTGATTTGCACATGGAATTGTCATCTTTTATTAAGCTGGCATTTAGGTAGCGTGTTACACTTAAATAGGCACATGGATCTGGAGGTCTGACCAGCCTCGGATACTGGTCACTCGCACTATTTTACTACTCTTAGAGATTGAATTAAGCAGGATTAAAGCCCAAGGCGATTTATTTTATCATCTTCTTACTATGAGTGATAGGATTGTACATGAACACGGTATTTTCTGCCCATGTTTGAACTGTTTGGGTTAATTCATATAAGTGTTTCTGTATTTCTTGTATTTTCTTTTTCTGTGAGCTCTTTAAAGTTGGTTGGGATCAGTAGAAAAATTGTGATGTAACGTTGTATAGGATAAAGCAAGATTTGGGGTGTACACCTCTTAATAAATATTACTTTAAGCATTTTGGCACCTAATTTAGATTACTTTTTTGATGGAAATGTATCTTAGTTCTTTGTCAAATCTGAGTTATTTGATTTAGTTAGTTTATGCTAGTTTTTGTCAGTGACATTTAGTCTAATACTAGTACATGCATTCTTTCTTCCTCTAAGCAGCTACAGCTGTTGGTTGTGTACTGTTAGCATGGTTACATTTGTTGTTCTTGTCTATGGTGAGGTGAGTGGAAAAGGCACAGTTTTCTCTCTCACACAGTGTCCATGTCACTCTTTCCAAACTGTCTTTCCTCCTCACCTAGCATTAGCATTAGCATTAGCTTCCTGTATTCTCCACTGTGGAGTAGAGGATCATTCAGAAGCTGGATTCCCTCACAAACAATAACAATGGCCGCTCTCCTCTCTCCAACTCTCATTCATGTTCACACCGCTGTCTTCCGGCAACAAGTCACATGACACAATAACAAATGGAAAGCGAAAGGTAGGAACAACATTGTATTTCTGTGTAAGGTTTTAACCATAATTTTGTCAGACACTTATAATAAGAATCTGAGCCTGACAGTGGCAGAAAATAGCACTTTTAGTGGACGTAAATTGACAGTGAGGTGTTGCCCCGAGCGATTACAATTTAGTGGCTGCTGGTTACAGCATCTCCCTCAATAATGGACCGATTAAAAACATTGTTTCCGCCTTTAGTCATTAAGACATAAAATCATGTGAAACTAGGGTCCAGGTTGAAAAATACCAAAGTAACCCTTTATTGACACATCAGGAGCATGACCAATAAACAACACCAAACTGCCAAATATTTAATACCTTTTATTTTCAAAAGGTATGAGCGGAGGGCTCTTAAAGATTACCCTCTTGGTTCTGCACAACATGATTGGTTGATGCTCTTATTTTCTGTGCAAAATCTCAAAAAGTTGACCTTGGTTAAAAAAAAAAAACCGTTTGTGCTTTTTTTGCTGCATAATGTTCACTATGTGTGAAAGAACTAGTGACAAAAACAACAGCCTGAAAAACTATATTGACATGAGAATGAAATCGCATCCCCCGGTGGCCAAAGGCCTTGAGTTGTTTTTTACTTTGAGTGATGCTAATTGAGTCATGAATATTCATTTTTTGAGAGAAAGTAGAAATTTGAAGCCAAGTTTTTTAGGGGCTCTAAATCTCCCCAAAACTACTGGGAGATTTAAAACAATACAGCACATTTCAGCACCATCTTCTATGAGGAATAAAGAAGATGATCTGAATGTGAGGTGAATCAAAGGCACACATCACTGTAACGTGATCATCATTTCCTCTTGAAGTGCTGCTTGTTTTTCTCTCTTCTCTCTCACAAGGCTTCGTTTAATTCATGCTGTTTTTGTGGGAGAGAATTACACACAAACAGCAGGTGAGGTCACAACAACAAGGTGAACAAAAACACGTCATTCATCCAAACCAGGATTACGCCGTGGACTGACGCATGTCCAGCATGTCAGGGCCCAGTATGAGAGACGGGAGCATGTCATGCACAGCTAACTCTCACTTAGAGACAACATAATATATGTTTTGAATATATCTCACTGTTTTAGTGTCAGTGATCATTTAGAGATTCTAGTTTTGGCTTGTAGTGAAGAATTAAAAAAGAAAAACATTATCATTGTAATATTACTTACAGGAAATCATTCAAAGTCGCATATAGTCTTTTTTTTTTTTTTCCTTTTCAAACATCCAGCCCTATAAATAATCAAGGCCTTCTCCGATCCCTCCGAGTAATTATCTGTGTTCTCTGACAGCCACAGGCAGCAGCAAACTGACAGGCCTCCATGAGGGAGATGTTGTGTAAATTTTATGAGTGACAAAGGAGATTAGTGGAGTGACTTTGTACATGTAACTTTGACCTCCTTGGAGCTTTGCACGCAGGAAGGTGAGCAGAAGGCAAGGGGGAGTAGACGCCCAAGGACCCCGATAGTCTGCGTTACATTTTTTGCCAAATTATAAATCAACAAACAAGAAGGATATGTGGAGAATTGTGAATAGACTTGAGAAAAAGTAAAACACATTTGTGGAAAAAAAGATATTGCATAAAGATAGTGATTCGGTTTGATTGAGTGATGTCAGCGGACTCGCATCACGTCACTTGAATGTCTGGTGAGCGCCACGGAATAGATGTGTATCATCTCACAAAGTGTGTTTACATCAGTCTGTTGCTCGTATTCGGGCTGATGGTCGGGGTATTGTGTCGAATTTGGGGGGAAAGGGATATTTTTTGCACAGATATAGTGATTCTCGAGAGGCACTCATCAGTTAAATAGCAACCTGCCTCAACGATCTCCGTCTCTGAAACTCCCCCTTTATCATTCTCCTATTGTGTTCCTCCACCGACGGGGCCGACCCAAAGCATTCTCTGCTCTGATTTTCCCCATTGACAGTCTTTCATAAAGTGAGTCTAGCTCAGAGAGGCTTTGTTCACCATAATTACAGGGCCTGTGATTTCAGCACGTACGTATGTCTTGCCTCCAGCTCTGTGATTGTCAGGGAGATTTGATGGAGGCATCAAGCATGTGTGAGTGAAGGGGAACATGGACGTGCCATCACACCCTTCTGTTTACCCAGAGTGTCAGAGGGCTGATGTCAACCCTGAGAGAGAACAGAGCAGGTGGGCCTCGGCGGATTCCTACACGTCTGTCTGTCTACCCGCCTGCCTTACTGCCTGTCTCTCTGGACGTGTTGTAGGAAGCGACGATAATAGGGGCGGTGCGTGGAGTTCAGTGGACACGCAGCATTGCAAATCTCCCGGCCATCTTGCACGGCTCACGCTGTTCAAACAGGTTCCACGCCGGCTTGTGTCGTGTCTTGTCAAGTGGCTGACATTCTGATTTAATCAACATCCACGCCTGCCAGATGAATTAGATCACTATCAAAAATGCACGGGGAGCGCCATGTCCCTCACTTGTCAGTACCAAACTCATCTGCTCATTTATTTATTACATTCTCCATGAGAGGAGCATCAGAGCACTGTGTGGCCTTAAGGTTGCCTGTCCTTGGTGCTTTGTTAAACTTGGATGAGCCCCAGGGACTTTCTTTAATGTTTATCTCCAACTCGCATCATATTGAAGACACATAATGGTGGTCTGGAGAGGGAAAAAAACAAACACAGAGCATTCCTTCCCCCTCTCTTCTGAACATCAACTACAATCTGTTCTCTACAATGGTTTGATCTCCACCCAATCTTGTCAATTCATACCCTGACACGCTGTTTGTCTTTAATTGAGAAATGACTCATAAATGTTTAGACATGAATATTGATTATGTATGTTGATTGACCGATTACTTTGTTTATTTTTTTATTATTTGCTGAGAATGATTACAATAAATGGAGAGGTTGAGTGCATGCTGGCAAGGCAACAAAGGGCCGCATGATAATGTAGAAGCAGCTGAAGAGGACGGATGTTGTGTTCACTGCTCATTCCCTGAACGGAGATCATTTCTGGAAACGATGTACTTTGTGAGAAAGCGCTTTCGCTTATATACATCACTGTACTCAGGCTTGTTCATTAAATTGACTATTTTGTTCAATATTTGAAAAGAGCCAGCGCCGGGGCGTGGATTGAATTGATGCGAGTTGGACAATTGTATGTCAAAGTGATAGCCAAATCTAACAAAAATCCATTTCATTTCAAGTTTAAAAACATTACTGAGCTTGATGTTGCCTGTGTATTACAGCGAGAAGCAAAGGACTGCTTAGGGACGCTTCAGTGTGTTCCCCCATGTGAGTGTATGTTGCATGAATTATCAGTGGGAGGACGGCTGGGGTTTAGCTGAGCCGAAGAGACTCAGATTGAGATGTCCACTCACGGCTCACTGGTTTGATGTTTCCATCATCGACAGCAAAGGAGACTCTGACAGTTGGGCTGCACAAAGCCAGCTGTTTTCATGGTTTGAAGCGTCCTGAACGTGCACCCAAGTTGAAGGATTGGTTGGAGATTATTAACCAAAGTGACACCCAGAACACAGGCATCCACAGTTGGAAAATCACTGGGTCTCTCTCCTTCTCTCCGTCTGCCGCTCTCCTTTTCTCGGAGCGGCGGCAAAGTGCTGCTGCGTGTTTGTGTCAAAAGTTCCAAATTGAAAAGTGTGATAAGGTAGGACGAACATTAAAAATAGATAAACACACATCTGGGGGGGGAAAAAAAAGCAATGAACAAGGTGGGGTGATAATCACAGCCGTGTTTATCAAACGATTCCAGAATAAAAGGACACATTAGATGTGTGATTGATGTCATGAAATGATGAAATTGCATTCCTGAACCATTCAGGAACATAAACGCAAACAAAATCTGGCCACATCTGGTCTCCATTAACAGATGCTGAAACTAAGCTGCTAACTGTATTTTTAGTTGATAATGACATTCTGGTAATAAAAAGTCATTATTTATTACATTAAGTCATAAAGCTCATCCGCAATATTTCAGTTGGTCTATTTTAGAGACTGCGCAAAAGCAGCAGTACCGTTGAAGAGTTCCAGTCTAAAGACGCTGGAATGAAAGCGTGTTTTTCCAGGGGTTACAACGCAGCATACATCTCTTCGTCCAATCAGAAGCCCCCAAAATAAAGATAGGGGACATCTGTTGGTGAAGAAAACTAGAATATTTCGGAATAAGTATCAGCCAATACCGAATACCAATCACAGGGTCTATTTGAAGAAAAAACATTATTGGATGATCGATGGGAGCCTCTTCAAACAAAATGACATCAGCTCAGTGCCTCCCTTGATCAAGCGACCACTGTTTCCTGGCTGTTAATCAAGCGACCGTCCGTTTCTGCTGTGGCCACATCAAATACTTCACACATCCACTTACTGGTAAAAAAAATAAAATAAAATACACCATAAGATCCTTCATAAAGCAGCAGCAGCACATATGTTGTCTGCATGCTGACTTGTACACAAGACATGAGGTATTCTATTGCTTACATGATGCACAGGCTAACCGTTGCTCTGCAGCGCCATTTTTGTCCTGGGCAATAGAAAACATGTTCCCCTCTCCTCGTGGTGCTGACATTATCACCGCGCTGCACTGCAGAGAGACGCATCGGATTCTCATTCTTAACACAGCTGAGCCCTTTGGCCTTAGTGAAGAATTGATTTCCTCATGTATGTTTTCTCAAATCTTTTACACTTAATGCAGTACTTGTGTTTTTTTGTACATCAACCTTTGTAAAGTAAAAAAGTTTTTTGTCCTTTCTGTTCTAGATCGATGTGTTTGCCTTATGACTTTGTCCATTTTGACTCTGATGAAGACGCTCTAGTGATGGAAGATTCATTTGTTTGTTTTATTAAAGACTGAACATCAGTGTGCTCCAGGCCGACTTTTTACCCTTGGAAAGTTTGCTGTCCTCAAACTTTGGACGAAGTTGTCTTATTGATATAAATGCATTGCATTCCTTTACTAATATTTAAAACGCTGCCTTCGGGTTCTCTTTTATGCTCTGAAATAAAGACTATTGTTCAGCTGACCATTGTTACAGGCTGTTTGGTTTGAGTTAGTGTCGAGACTGCAGTCACTGCAGTAAAAATCTTGGAGTGATTATATGCAAAAGAAAGTTCACACTTCACCACATCCTCCGGGAATAATGGATGAACACATTCATACTTCATGGGAAAAGTACTAGCCCACAAGGAAGATGACCAGAGACCGGAGACAGGAAGTGAAAAAGTCTGTCAAAAACATAGTAAGCTACTTGTGAAACCAAATCCAAATTTTGATACGACCACTTGTATGTTCATTTCACACTAAATTCAAAATCTGTTTTTTTTCTGAGGATATTAAGGGCAGTGGAGTCCTCATTTTCTGCCTCAGCGTGCCTTTGTCAGGAGTTAAGCTCACTTGCATCACACTGAAGCAGTCCTGCCCACATTTGACATCATGCCTTAAACGTTTACAATATATACTCCACCTCCTTTGAGGTTTCTAGTTGTTTTCTTTCTGTAGCTGAACTAATCAAAAAGGATATTAATTAAAAAAATCGCCCTGAATATCATGGTTTAGGTTTGGGAATGAGCATACAGACAAAAACCTGATCCTTGGATTGTGTTTACTAGTGAGTAGTTTTTAGGATCTTCTTAAACACATTTGAATATTGTTCTGCTGTTGTTCAACCCGTTCTCAGGTCGACTTTATTACGGCTATGACTTGCTTCCATTTTGAAGCTCCTCTTGATAATACTGATAAAAAATTGTTTGGATTATTTTGAGTGCTTCCTGAAAAAGATAGTGGAGGGTGGTTATGCAACACCAAACGTTTCTTCCATTATTTAACATTCAGTGCAGTTTTTGTCCAGGCACCTTTGCAGCTCCATGTAATAACATTACAAATACATACATTTTTACAATATAAAATCTGACAGAGTCTTATATTTTTTGTAAATATTGCTAGTATTCGATAATAATTCACTGGTGGTAAAAGTAGTTTCCAAAATACTGTGGACACACTAAAACAATTCTTTCTTATTTGCTTTACTTGATGAAATGCAAGCACGTGAAAATGCTTCATAATATAGTGCCTACATGATGTTATGTTTTTTAATATTACCGGACTGGACCTCTGCAGACTACAGCTGTAATTATAACTGCAGGGATCTTAAGGCTACCACTAAAAATATTGCCAGTTTATCAATCAAGGTAGCCATTCTTATTAGATATTCAGTAATTGTTTTATGTGTATCTGTATATTATTATTATATTCCTTTAGGAGGAAGCATAGCATAAACCAGTGCCACACACCACAGAATTTTCTCAGTTAATGTGTAATGCCGGTCCCTTTATGACTGAATAGAATACTGAGTCAAATAGAAACAGTGTCTGCTGCTTCATTGTTCTCCCATCCAGGTCAAGCTCGGGTCATTCCTGAATGTGATCTGAAAAATGTAACAATCTTCAACGATGCTTCATACATGCGTCTGAGGAATAAAAAAAAATAAAATGAAAAAAGGTATTTGGCTTCACTGGATCAGCACTCCTCTCAGGCCTGTGTGCAGGCAGTGAAAATACAATATCGTTGTGAAAGAAGCTCGCATTCATCTTTGAATGAGCCTCTCTACCTAACCCTCACTTTGTGCCACCTCACGGAAAAGAAAAGAAAAAAAAATCCTGAGGTTTAGGGAGAAATGAAACCCCCAGCGCTGCTCACTCATCTAAGAAACATTAAATGTACGGTTTGTTTACCCGCATGTGCACTTATGAATCCCAGGGGTGCCGCAACCTGTGTATAACTCACCCTTAGGGCCTCGGAGTATTTTTCACTATGAAATGAAATTTTATAGCATGCGAGATTAGCCGACACTAATGCAAGGTCAAAAATAATAGAATCAATAGGCAGGCTTGGCGATGTTAACATTTACAGAAAATAATGGGCTGAAAAGCGCTGTAGAAAACAGAATGAAATGAGTCTCTGCAGAATTCTTATTGATGGCTTTTCATTATTTCTAATAATTTGACTTTCTTTTGTGTGCTGTTGCCGGGGGTATGGCCCTTGCTGCGGTGCCTCGGTTTATCTCTCCATGTGTAGCTGTTTGTGTGCGTGTGCACTTGCACTGGTGTGAGTGGAAGCGTGTGGGCGTGTGTTTGCGCTTTTTTATGTGTACACGCACATGTTTTATGGTCAATAAACAGCTATTTTCTGCCAAAGTCTTTCAGGCGCTGATCAGATCTCTGTTTGTAATGCTGCAATGGCAGTTTGGAAGATGAATCTCAGTGGATCGGCCAACTTTGTAGATTTGGGCCTCGTCTCGATGTTCAGAAATGTTTCAAAAAGCAGGATGTTTATTGCTTTTGACAACACTCGGTCCTTCAGAGAATGGGCCAACATCAAATGAAGTGTCCAAGATAAACCCAAATGAGTGTTTCCTCAGTGACCCCATGTTTTATAGCCTATTGGAGCACTCGCAGTATCTGCAGCTAATTCAAGTGTGATTACAGGGGGGGTCTGAGATCCCTCGCTAATATAACCCCACTCACTGCTATTGTCTTTCCCTCAGACTAATGAAAATAATGGTTATGAATGTTTTTGGTGCACTTTGATTGTCACATCAACTGGTTTTATTGCTGTCATTATGGTTTAACATCGCACTGTTAATTCTGTTAATTAAAAAGCTGATTGCGTTTGCCAGTCTGTGATCTCCATTTGGTGAGTCCATATGGTAGAGATTGCTTGTTGTAAATTTCAATGAAGCCTTATCACAGCGTTGCTATGTATAATCAAGCAGCACACACACTTCAATTGCTTAGAACCCCCCCCCCCCATATTATCCTCTCTTGCAGCTCTTGTCCACAACTTCACTCAAACTACCGTTTTCTTTAAACGACTTTGGTTTGAAATCATTACACAGATTACAGGGCCGTTGTTTGTTTGCGAGGTAAGCACATTTAAATGCACACAGCACAGTAAATTATATCTGATGTAGATAAAAAAAAACGTACAATATCCATTTAGAGGTCACATTTCCTGTCTTGATGACCACACAGAGAAATGCTGCAGCAATTTACTGATGATGCAAACTGAAAAAATAAAAAAACTAGATGAAGGGAGCAACACTTAAAAGGAATGTGGTGTATTTCACGCACCAAGAAGCAATTAAGAAGTAGTAGCCATGCTTTGATGCATTCAGAAAGTACTACTCAGACCCATACTTCAATTTCAAATACACGTGTCTACTGTAAGCATGTATCCTGTGTACCTAACAATGGTTTGGAGCTCACAAGCGATGACCTACTTCAGCTGGATCTTGTTTGTTTTTAAGTGAAAAGTCCCTCAGTCCACTCTTCTGTCTGAACACAGACTGGGTGAATCCCTCACGGACAGCATAGATTTGTTTTGGGTGTCAAGATATAAATGTTAAGCTTAATATGAAACACTGGGCACACGAGAAATCAGCTGAGCCAGAAAAACAGCATTAAGTTGTTTTTTTGGCGGATTAGCTAAAAATTAAAATCAAGCTTGCGCTGACATTAACACAAGTACATGAGTGGTTTGTTTTTACCAGACCAGCTATAGTACTGGGACCATGCTGTCAACTGGATCAAAGCTGTGTTTCCTGTATCTGTCCTCAGAGCAGGATTGTACATACAGACATGAGAGCTCGACTGTACTGAGCACCGCTAGAACTGAGACTGGAATTAAAATGCGGGAGAACTAGACTGTCATCCCATTGTATTTGGAGGCTAGCCAAAAGCTACATTTTGAAGTTAAAAAAGTTGTCACTACCACAGTCCCTGCATCCATACAACAACCAATCAGAGCTCAGGGCCCACTTAACAGCTGTCCATGTTGCTATCCCCCCACAATCTCACTACATGTATATTACTACTCTATTGTTAAAGTGGCCCTATTATGCTTTTCCACTTTTTCCCTCTTCTTTAGTGTGTTATATATATTTTTGTACATGTAAAAGGTCCGTAGAGTGTAAAACCTGAAGTCCACGCCTAAAAGGAGTTACCCTCCCCCTCAGAATCACTGCTCCTAAGCTGCTTGAAACGGCTTGATTGAATTCTCTCCTTCACTTCCGTAACGTTATGAGGTCACAATGTTACGGAAGTCACGTAAAACTCTTTCCGGCTGGTTTGGCCCTCAAACAACAAAAGAGAAAGACGGCTGAAGCTATGGAGGAAGAGTTTTTTGAAATGTGAAACTAGCTGACCAATCAGCAGACTTTGCTTTTTGGAGGGAGGAGCAAGCGCTACATCGGAGCATTTTAGAGAGAGGGTGAGAAGAGGTGCTGCAGGACAGCCAGGATGAGAAACAGATTATGAGCATTAACACATGTAAACATGTTGTAACTGTAACTTCAGATAAAAATATGCACCCGGAAAATAGCATAATAGGGCCTTTTTAACAGAAAAGTTCTCATGACTCGTGGAGCAGCATAAATGCACCCCATTTCTGGGTGAGCCACATAACTCTTCTCATTGTAGGTCTAACTGAATCCTTGACGAAGCTTTTTGCTAAATAATGTTCTCATGCGCTTGGAATGCCAGTGTTTACAGAAGAGACAGAGAGAGGGTGCACTCACGGACACGTCTTCCTCCATCAAGCTCGCTCCGGAGTGGACGTCTATCAGTTCAGAAGTCGGCGACTCGCACGAGTCATCCATTCCTCACTTTCATCCCCTCCGACAGGCCCGGGCTCTGTCTCTTCTCTGCAGTATTTACAGCGGTTGGAATCTGTTTATGTCACACAGATGTAAATGTTTATACTTGATGAACGCCGGCTGAGTTTTTACAGTCCGAACAAAGATGTGTACAGTTTTGAATGTGAGGGGGTAGTTTGGAGCTTAATTTACTGTCATCATTAGGAATGTGAGATGGGTCTCAGACACTGGCTATTGGTTTTTAAAGCATGGTGCCAGGTTTACATGCTTAATAGTGGTCTGTTTGTAGTGCCAAGCCCAGCAGCATCCTTGTTAGGCTCTTGTTAGCAAATGCCAGCTGATGTGGAATAAATTAACTTTTTTTTTATCTCACACATGAACAACTTTCTTAAAAGCATGTTTACTGCAACCAGATATTTAAAGAAAAATTGTTTTGTGGAAATAAAGTACAACTAAATGAACTGGTTGGTAGTATATAATATGTTAATGGTTTAGGTTATCCACAGGGGAGCGTGAAGACCATAATGATGAACTAGATACAGTATTATTATTATAACTGCTTGATATTTTGGTGATAGAGAAGAGGGGCAACACCACCTTTAGGCAGAGCCCTGCAGTCTTAATTTGTTGGAGACATTGTCCTGAGCTCTTTTCAGGAGGCGAGCTATTTATCATTTAGGCGGCTGTTATTTTTAATGAGACTGTTATCATTCATTTTAGGGCATCCCACCTTTCCTTGACACGGATAGTATTTCTTTTTATATAGGACATAGGATTTATGTCTCTCTCTCCTCTCGGCCTCTGCTCGTCTCTCCCTTGGCTGTCAGCTGGATGGCAGACCGGGAAGGTGGGGTGGTAGACTGCACTCCACCACCCAGCACACTGGGGCCACGGGGCTCATAGAGCTCCAACTATAACCTGCCTTTGTGAAAGCGCTTACACAACAGAAAATGGGACCATAATTTGGCCCTTTTTTTCTCTCTCGGTTCTTTACAAAAGAAGGTGTTGCCTGGTGCTTCAGCAGAGGACATGAAGCCGTTTTCAGTTTCGTAACAAGCTTTCACAAATTGGCTACGTATTAAATGACCATGTTGTATCAGCCTTACAGAACGCAAAGTGTGTATTTTGTAATAAAAAATTCTGAAAGCTGTAAAACAACTCCTGACTGACTCCAGCAACAGCCTTGACCCGCCCTACCAACTGTTAATAACTGATTATTTAGGATTAATTCTCTGTAAGAGCTGCTGAAATGTGATCACTTGCACCTGAAAGCAAAGAGCTTTATATTTCTTTCAGTGTTTCCCATTAATTACATCTATTTTGCATTATTTCCGCAGTTTTCATAATGAAACAAATTTCGACACACGTCTAAATTTCTGCTGCTGTTACTTCCCTTGTCTATGTCTGTTACAAGTTGGTCTGAACTGGAGATTATAAAAGAAGTGGACGTAGCCTCCGGGTCTGAAAAGTGAAGCCAATGCAGAAGAGCCTTAAACTGGCATTCTTTCAAAAGGCAAGCAGGCAACGACTCCACTGCTTGTAAAAAGAAGTCAGATTGTATCAAAGTCTATGACAAAATGATCCTACTTAAGTTTTCATCATATATATATATATATATTTATATTACCTCAGTAAAAATTGTAAACATGAGATTATGGTCTCAATCACTAGTTTCAATACAGCATGTTGTTTATTTTGTATATTATGGTCACATTTAGAGTAAAATAGATGAAAGGTCGCTACTACTGCAACATGTCAAACAGGATAGAGGCGTAGCAATGCTTATCCTTACCCAGCTCCACCCTCTTATCCAAATATGGTCAATTTTGACTCCAAAAAGCCGAGATGGCAATCGCCAAAATGCCAAACTTGAGGTTTCTAAGCGGTAGTCCTCGAACTAGTCGGGATGTCGTCACTGTGTCTAGGTCCACCTCTTATATACTGTTTTTGTTTTGGACCAGACTGTCAGATGCTGCTGCAGTCCTACAACTAGATAATACTGGACCGCCTGGTTTCAGGTGCTACGCATTATTGCAGAACACCATCCAAGGTGCTCTCAAAGTCACCTTGTCCAACTTGCAGAGCACCAGAGCGCTACATCAATGTCACACACAGTATCTGTTATTAGAACATTATTATGTTACTAGTGAAATAATTTTGAATCACTGTACCTCAGAAGTGATATTTAAATAAATGTGTCGCTGCAGTTTGCCCACAGTGTATTCGTGTATTGGTCATAGTATCATTAGACGTGTTTGTATTTGTACTTTACTAAATGTTGGGTTATGACGCCTGTTCCCTGAAGTGTTGATCTAGGCCATATGTAGCGTTGGCAACATACTGTAATGGCAGGTGAAAGAATGTGCACTTGGCATCTTTCTCAACTCGCTCAAATGCACAGACAAATGCACAGACACACACACACACACACACACACACACACACACACACACACACACACACACACACAGGACTTTGGCTCAAATCTTATTGCTATAACAGAAATGACCCGACAGGTTTTGCGCAGCAAGATGTTTTCTGCTCTACTACACTCTTGGGTGGTGGTACCAGGATGTCCACTCGGTGCCAACACTGCCTCGGTTCCTCACAACATCATATGCCACTACTATATCTATCTATATCTAGGAATCAACAGATCTCCTGTTTACACTTCTACATATGAAAACACGTCTTAATCTACCAGATGATGCTCACGCTGAAGGCCTGAGACGTGAAGAGGTGTAAATAAACAGACTGTTTCACTAGATAGGCAAAGCGCCCTTCATTGAAAGTTATTGCCAGGCAGCCGGGGGTAATATATCACCGCTTTTGCGAGGACAATGCTACGAAGCCGAATCCAAGTACAGATGCATCATAGTTGCACAGTGAGCATTTTGTTACAAATAATGTTGTCATCAATTTTCATCCTTTGTTTAAACATATTAGTCTTTCGGACAAGATAGGTCATATTTCAGCAGGTTGATAAATTTTATCCCCTCTCCTCTTCACAGAATGTGCACTTAATTAATTACACAACCTTTAATTGGACAGATTATTCCTAATGGTGGTACAGTGCTAAATGTACAAACTCTGAGAGGGCTCACAAGTAATTATTTTAATGCCACTTTCTCAGCTAGCTGTAATCAGTATATTTCAAATAATTAGTATTTTTCATAGGGTAAAGTACAGATACTCTAAAATAGACAAATTGCATTTACATTTGTGTGCTAGATTTTTTTTGCAGCTGATCCCTCATACACTGCATCATTTCCATGTGCTGAGGCTGTACAGTGTTAAGGGGCGTTTGATCGCCCCTTGATATTTTACGATATCTGGCGGTAATACCTCCTGTTTAATTACCTCAGTAATGTGCATTGATGTACATGATGGATTTTTACGGAAGCCCACTTCTTAACTATCGGATGCGGCGACATGAATGATCATCACTGCCGCAGTGGTCTTGAGAGATAAATTAATAATTGTGATAGAGGAAGCGGAATACAATTAGCAAATGCGTCTGCGGTCAACGAAAAGAAGACAAACATGAGCACAAACATGCTTACATGCTGTTGTATCACTTAAACCGCTGACATCGGTAAATCATTTCATGTCATTCATTCAATTTAAAGAAATAAACTTTGGCAAAAGAACCCCTTTGTTTAACTAAGGGCCACATTATGTCAAAGAACACAAACAATCGTAATTTACCTCTGTGAGCATCTCCGCTCTGCACGGCTGTGGAGGTGGAACAATTTAGGGAGGAAAAAAGGGGAATGATGGCGCTGTTAAAACTTCACAGCTTGACTCTGAGATAAGGAGAGAGTGGTTGAACTAATGGCTGAGGCCTGGTTTGAGGCTGCCTGGGCCTCAAAGTCATATAATTCAAAGCATGTATGTCAGCCTTGTGCTCATTACCATGACTGATCATACTGTCTACCAGTATCCTGCCCGCCTGGCACCCAGGACCTGCAGGTGGTACTTTATCTAACGCCTGTGTCGATTTTTCACAGAAATTTTTTCCCTCTGCTAAGCAGTCCGAAAATCCCTGCTTGGCAAGTAACAAAGAGCAAAAAAAAAAAACAATGTACTCAAATGAATAGTTGAACAACTGCATACAGCTTGTGTTTGTCCGAGGTAAAGACAAACAACAAAAGCAATGCAGTTGTACCGGGGTGTATCAATTTATTATTTCATTGTTGGAATAAAAGGGGGCTATTCTTCTTCAGTGGTAGTGGACAATATAATACCACAAAGTGTATTTCATGCATTTTTTATGTACGTCTTTGCGGTGGGCAGCCAAATGCCACACCGACATTCCATTTTGACAAACCCTGATTTCATATATCTAAGTGCTCAAACGCCCCAAAAATCTTGCGTCACTGACCATCACTCTTCTCTCTCCGCCATCGATGGATCTTTCCTTTTTGTGCGTGTGTTCCCCTCATCCCCCCACCTCTGTCTCTTGTCCTTCTCTTTTATTGCTTTGTACAGCAAAGCACCATTACTGATCCCTTCCAAAGCACAAACTAAAAATCTATCCCGTTGTCATTTGCTGCACCGTGCCATCTATCATCGGGGGTGCTTGGCAGCGTCTCCGTACGAGAGAGGAGGTGCTGGAACAGGAGGCAGAGTCAAGGACTTTCACGCGCAACAAAAAACTTGTCACAATTATTTATGGCTCTTGCTGGGACACATAATAGGACACATCAAACTGCTGTTTTTTTGTGTGATGAGCGCCCTCACATCGCTGGCTCCCTTGTCGAAGTGGGTCACAGGCATCTCTTGCCTTACACATACAATTTCCAAGACAATGGCGGAGCACTTGGGGAAGTGACAGTGACAAATACTGGAGCCCCCACGGAAAGCTGGGCAGGCTGTTACATGAGTGATTGCGCCAATAATCATGCGGAGTCGTCACGTGTCTTTGGAGCAGGAGGGAGATGGGCAGCAGGGGTGGCAGGGGGTTGGGAAGAGAGAGGGTGGAGTGAGCGAGAGAGAGAGAGAGAGAGAGAGAGAGAGTATGTGTGTGTGAATAAGACAGGGAGGAGCAGGGCGGGGGGGAGCAGCAGGCCTGCGCAGAGAAGTGGCTAACAGGTCCTGGCAAATCATTTTTTATTTCCTTATCATCCATCTCCCACTTCCTCCCCTCAGATGAGTTGCCGCTAAATGACTGTCACTTTGGACGGTGCTGTGATATGTTCTGCTGTAGCGCCCGTAATTGGGAAGGGGTCACCAGTGCCTGTTTCTCCGCGTGACCTTTCTTAAACTCGGCCGCCCAGGGAATTGGGCAGAGCCTCAGATTAAATTACTTCTCCAGCGCCTCGGCCCTTCACCTTAAGTGCTGGCACTTGGCTCCAGTTCATGGGAAAGAAGCCCCTCGTTCTCGCTTCAGCGCTTCCGGCACCAAGCACAGATTCGCCCGGTTTGCCAGCCTGAGCTAAACGTGGAGAGGGAGAGCGTCGGCATGTGCTGTGGATGTATGGCTGAAATACTTTGTCTTGACGTCGCATCTGCAGATACGTTTCCAAATAAGCAGCCACCACATTCAAATTGGATCGTATTTAAGATTAGCTGGTGGGATGTTCACAAGAAAACTGCTATAAACATTGGATCTTTCTTTGGGGAGGGCCAGAGGATATATAGGATGAAGAATGATGTGCAGCTAAAGTAATTTCTTTGTTTCTTCCATTAGTTTTTGGCTGTCGGTAAACAACAACAAAGAGTTAAATGTGTAATCATCATCTTGCTGTCAACAGTATACCCCCCCCCCCCCCCCCCCATCTCCTCCCTCCCGTCACCACTTAAAAAATGGCACATTGACCTGACACAGCAATGTGAGGAGAGAGGCAGCTATTCACTGCTCTGTTAGATATGATATAATGAGACGCCACCGCTCTGAAAGAGTGACAGAAGAAAAAACGCCACCCAATTGTTCTCCAAACATTGTGGGGCCGTCTAAATAAAAATGTCACATTTTGGCTCGCTATCATGCAAATTAATGGCATATCTGGCTGTAAAATAGACATTATGTGAAATCAAATCATCTCCGAAGACATAAAAATGCTCTGATCAAGTGTTCGTCCTCCCCTTTGAGAGCCTTCAACAGCTCGACTACCTCCTCAATTACTTTGGGTGTCAACAGACAGCTATCTGCAATGAGGGCATGTTTTCCCACGTAATGACAACTGATAGCTGGTGTCAGACAGGTTATGCTTTTCAATTTGTGTCTAGCAATAATAACAATTACAGCTCATGCAAGTCCTCATTACCTTACAGTATGAATTCATTTCGCCGTGCATATTTCCCAAAACACTCATCTCCACGCCCGTCATCTAAGACAAGCAGCAGGTAGGACAACAGAGAATAGAAAACAAAATGGAAAACTTTGTTCTGGTTGACCTCTGACCTTGGGGAGAATCAGTCAAGTCAGATCAGCCTCTTGTGCGCTTTAGGTACTCGTGAAATTCTTCTGGATATACGTGGGTGCATCCCTTAATGTCCTATATGCTGTTGTGTTCAACGATACAGATCATAAAGAGGGAAATGTGGCAGAATCAGGACTTTAACGTGTTCAGTGACACAGATTCTCCAGTTGGTGGAGAAGATACATAGACTGCATAAAAGAAGTGTGATGTCACGCACTGGTTTGTGGACTACAGCCTTGAGCTAGGAATTATGGCTATCCCCGTCTTGGTACGTAAAACTGTCTATTTTTTCTGACCAAAGTCAAAAACGTTAATCCCATAAATATGAAGGAAAAGGGAAAAGCTTCAGATTGGAGAGGCTGAATTAATGGTTCAAATGATTTGCTTACCTAAAGTTGTCATTTAAAGTAATTCATATTTTTTTAATTTACTAATCACTCGTAAAAAAAAAAAAAAAAGCACTATGCTACTTTTAGATTTAATTAATTTTTAATTAATTAATTTAATCTAACCTGGACCATTTGTGACAGATAACTCTGTAGTGCAGTTCAATCTTCAATGAGAAAACCAGTTAGGTTTAAGATAAATAAATAAATTAAGGAAAATAATGAAAAAATGTACCATCAGAACTGAAGTGTAAAAGTGCATACATGTATAATTTGTAGTAGATCCACTATATTCACACCATAGGAGTGTTCCTTAACCACGGCACTGTCACTGCCAGCAGGCCACTCCACCAGCACTGCTAAAAAATAACTGCTGCTATATTCAGACTTGAGTAGGGAGGCTCCATAAAGCTTCATTAAATGATTTGGAGAATTATTTTAGTGGGTGTTGGTGCCGGTATGAAAGTAAATAAAAGTTACTATAACAGTGTGTTACTTTTATCTTTCAGTTTGTTTGGTTACATTTGATTTGTGTGTTTCCCCTATGCATGAACATATAATGTTCTTAACTGGCAGACCAGCTTTAAAAGTGTGTAATTATAGCAACAGCACATCCGTAAACAGTAAAAGATGGTTGATTTGAGGGTCATTGCTTCTGTCACTGAGCTGCAGCCTCTCATTTTCTCAGTCTGGCATCCAGCCCTGTAAGTTACTGCCCTCAGTACCAAGACTGGCTTGGTGAGCACAACAGAGACAGACATGTCTAGGCTCCATTTAGTGCTCCATGGTACAAGGCCCACCCACTCTGAAATGCTAGTTTTCTATGACTTGAGCTAAGGTATTTTCCATCTGATAGGAATTTCTTCAAAAATGTTCTTGAGGAGATAAATGGAAATGTTTCTATTGTGGATGCACTGAGATGATATCTGCTATTAGAGCTGCACAGATTCCAATACCTATACTGACACAAATAGTGCGATTGTGTGCTCAGCCGTTAGGGTAATATTCTAATAAATAACAATTCAGTACATTTATATATATGTATGTATTTGTTAAATTTTGTTATACAAAGGGAAAGGAATTTTTAAGTCAAGCCTGATGTTGCCTTACACATGCAATGAAGGATCCCAGTCTCTTCCACACATTGAGGTATACAGCTTCTGACCAGATCCATATAGATCCGTACTAGTATCAACCCAAAGGCCAGGTTTCACCACTCAACTGCATGAAAACTTCCCTTCAAATCCATTTATTGGCCCTGATCCGAGCCCTTTAATATCGGGTTTCTGCAGATATCAAGTCCGATACTTATAGTTACCTAAATGTTGATTAGATCTGTATCTGACACATCAAAATAACAACTGTAGCCTCAATCTGACAGATACTTGACCCACAAAAGGCTATTAGCTAGAGACGTATCACTCTTTTGGAGTTTTTCGGAACTACAAAAGACTTTTTTGCAGTTAGTGGTGTAACATAGTGGAGGTTCTTCTCTTTTGGAGTACAGATTGGTTGCATAGGAATTTAGCAATTCTGAGTACTCACTAATGTCTTTACAAAAGTCCATGGCTATCAATCCAATAGCTGTTGAGATATTTCAGTCTGGACCAAAGTAATGGACTGACCCAACATTGCTGCTAGCACGACTAAAAACCTCACTGCACCAAGTAGAGAATATCAGACAAAAGCCTTTATGTACCTGCTTGCAGTGCTCTACTCATCCCTGAAAGAGAGATGTGACTTTTTGCTGGCCTCGCTGATTGAACATGAACTGGTCCATGCTGGGGCCATGAACCCAGGGTGTTGCTACTCGCTATACCACCCTGCTGTCCACATGCTGAACTGTTCACAAGTTGGTTCTGGTCCATCAGTTTTTATGATCAGTGTCAGACCAGAGCAGGTTATCAAAAGAAGAGATAAAGGCTTTGTACCACCTTTTATTAACGACATTGCAAAGCCTAAAGGATTTGTTCTGACCATATATTCTGGTGTTCCATACAGGCCAGTGCCAGTGGGTGCAACAGGTCATCAAAAGCACAGATTCTCCAAAATACTCCACCATATATTGTTCTAACGATGATGTTTTTGGGAAGTCAAAAAAAAAATCCTTATAATTTTAGATTAAGTCGGTAGTAACGGCTTTAAGAGGTCAGAGTTGAGGGGTGCTATAGGGATTTAACATATTCCTCCGACGTCTTTCCAAATTCCTATTGACATCTCTTAGCGGAGGGATCACATTGCAATGGCGTCCGTGTGCGTCTGATGCTTTTAAACACCATCCATGTGTGGCCAAAGCATCACTTGACAATGACACAGAGTGATGCCCCCTCAAAAGCAGAGAGAGAGGGCATCAGCGATGAATCACGTCCCGTGGAGGGAAAATGTGTTAAATAGCACTTGGACACTGCAGCATGATAATTTTCTATCACAGCAGCCTATAAGTATCTGACAAGCCCTATGCTGACTCGGCAGTCTGTTACAAAATGGCAGGCGTGCCCTTTTATCTCGGTACATGTTTCACGGCAATTGGACAATCAGCCACTGCAGTGAAAATCCATAGTATTGATCGGCCTGTATCTTCTCTATAATTCTCTAGCAGGAAATCCCTGATGACAAATTATATCTGCACCAGTTTTTGATTGGTGCTTTGATGTAAGTGATCTCCAAGGGCAGACTGGGGGAACTGGTTGAGGCTTTATTAACTGAGTCTAACCCGGCTCTTCCTCGTCTCACACCTGCCCAAATCCAGACCGGCTGTCAGACAGTCCGACTGGAGGCGGCCAGTCAAAACTGCTTCAGCGATTCTCAATTTACAGCATGCTATCGCAGGCCCACCCAACATCATCACAGAGAGAAATGCAGGCGGGCTGCTGGGAGGGATGGCTGGCTGTGAAGGTGACTGTCTGCCTCCTGTGTCTAGACTTAAATAACACACACACACACACACACACACACACACACACACACACACACACACACACACACACACACACACACACACACACACACACACACACACACACAAACGCCAACACGAGCATGCCAATAAATCTCAAATCAGTTATGGCACAACTTTTTCCTGTTTATTTCTAGATCAGGGCAAAGTCATTCCTGTATTTCATTACGATTTACAACATGTAAACTGCTTTTTTACAAGTCTATCCTGAGCTAGTCCCACCTTTTTATTATGCCTTTGTGAAATTGTGCCGCAGTGTTAAGTTTCAATTTACAGTCAATGTAAGCGGCCATTTCATTCAAGCAGTTCCTTCGCCGTTTTCTCCCTGCATCTGCCGTAATGGCGCTGCTACAACTGAGCTTCGCCATTTCCTCCAATCTGCTGTTTATGAATCTGAAGAGGTGGAAATAGACAAGGCAAGTGAAATAAAACCTGATAGTGTTCTCTATTGATTCTAAACAAACACACATGCTCCTTCTCACTCTCTGCTTTCGGCACTTGACGTGTATAACGAGACTCATCAGTATGCACTACTGCTTTTTTTTTTTCTCAGATGATAACCCTGACCACAATGCACTGCTCAACACACTGGAGTGCACACATCAAGAGGCCTCTTCTAATCCTGCCGGGCTACTTAGCAGGCATCAAAATTGGCGCAGAACTTTTTCCGAAATCCACTGTCATAAATCTGATGATTTTTTTCAAAGGGGAAGGGGAGAGAGAAAGCCCCTTTATTGGAGAGTCGTGTTTGTGTGTGTGTGTGTGTGTGTGTGTGTGTGTGTGTGTGTGTGTGTGTGTGTGAAGGGGGTGGATAATGTTGGACATAATCCAGGCTCTGACAGAGGAGGAGGGGGAGCCAGCATCGTTTACAGAGAGGCATATGCTCCCTCCCTTCACACAGACACAAACTACAGCAAAGCAACCTTTTACCAGCCAGTCGGAGAAGGATAATCTTTCCCCTCGCAGCACAATGCAGGAGATTACATGGGGAACATGTCAGTCTGCACTGGATTTGCTAGACACTAGATCTCTTGTCCCTATCGATTTGCAGGCTCCTCATTCATGTTTTCACACGGGTCTAACAGGCATAGAGGCCAAAAGCATATGGTTGGGGAAGCAGCCATTTCTTTTCTCTCGGCTCTCTCACCCTCTTTGTGTGATTGGGCGATTCAGTTTGTGTGTATGTGTGTGTGTGTGTGTGTGTGTGTGTGTGCACTAGCATTTGCACATACATGATCGCAACAGTGTCAATGTAACACCTGCTCCCGGGAAATGCGTTTTGTAATCACAGGACAAGTTAACCTCGACACCACAGACTGCAGATGTTGTAATCCCTGGTGCTATTCTGTCGCTGTTGATTTGCTTCGGCACGAGCACAATCATCGCCCTCATTTTAGGGGTTATAGTTTCCCCTAAAGCTTTTGCATTATTAATCAATTATTACATTGCACGCCCAAACACAAATAACAGAAGCTGCTATAGTTTACACACGGCTGGACCCAGGTGGTTAGGACTTTCTCTATCGTAAGCAGGATTCTGCTTTGTGTGGTTTATTTTGTAATGCATCAAAGCAATCTAACTGATGGATGAACACCTTCATATTTATTAGGTACAGGTTCTTTGAAGACGTGTGCCTTAACACCTACACCGTTTTGAAAAGAAACAACATACTCTGGCTTAACTGGTTCCATAATGAATATAGTGTATATATATATATATATACTTGCTTACATAAGTCTGAAATATTACCTTTAAGACTGGCAAACTAAACTTTGTTGAAACTCTACTCCAGAGAAGTTTTTGAAACAAAGTGGCAAAGAAAGTCTTTGTTGAGCCTCTCGGTCCTGAATGACAAAAGCCCTCCATATTTTAAGCAACTTTGAAGGGGGCAGATTAAGGCCTGCCGCAGTAGACTTTGACAGAAGAGTCCAGTGGACTCACAATGCCCATTCTAAGGAGCAGAAAACAAGAAGTCCTCACTCATGCGTTTCTTGGTGATCAATATGCTAACTCGGGGAATGCTAAACTCGAGGTGGATGTTTGACAAAGATGGATAGATTTGCACCGTCCGTGAAATGTCACTGATTCAGTGGAGGATGTCACCTCTGGATCGCTCAGCTGTGTGATAAGCCTGACACATCAGCTTGGGGTGGCGTGGCGCCACTCTCCCGCTCTCCCTTCCTGTCAGAGCAGACGGATGACAACGACCACCACTGCTGCGGGTCCGGTGGGACCCAGGTAAAAATGAACACAATTAAAAAAAAATGGATGAGTTGCAATCTGTGGAGAAAAGTCAATGCGGAAGGTTTCGGGTGGTTAGCGACTGAGTGGTCGCAGGAAAATAAAATCATTAATTTCAAGTGAGGGTTGTCAATCTAGATTTGATAGGAATACTCTGAGCTGCAAAAAACTTTCCTTATCATTCTTTGCTTAGTTTTATAGCTCTTGTGTTTATTTGCAGAAAGTGGTCACATTTCAGCCTGTTAAATTGCTGAATGTAGCCACCTTGACACGATGGGTCCACATCCACTGCGATATATTCACATTGGCATACATCACTTTCATTTTCGGCACATCAGACACTCCTTGCTAGAGATTTCACTGATAATGGGAACAAAGCACTGTCATTTTCCAGAGATAATGTAATTGCCATAGGGAATGAAGCCATAAAGATGGCAATAAAGGTTTTAATTTTACTGCCGTCTTCCAGAGTTTGACCCTTTGTGATGCCGATATTTCCTTATGCCCCGAGGCAGGCGCTCTGAGACTCTCCTCTCTATTTGTTCAAGATCAAAGGTCTGTCCAACAACAAGAGGCACTGACAGGCTGCTTTGGCATATGTTTGGGCCCATCTATGGGACCGCGGGGAAGGTGAGAGAGTGAGAGCTCTTTAGCTTACTATTTTCCTCATCACGCTGTCAGAGAGGTATCGTCTCTGGAGACTTTGGGCCTGTTTGCGTGGTCAAAACAAGAGAGTCACACAAGGGGGGAAAACAGCAATCACTAGAGTGGTACTTTGCACTGACCCAGAGCTTGACCTGCTGTCAAATCCCCCCACCACCACCTTGTTCCATTCGGACTCTCCCTTTTGGCTGATTTTGACTGATTGGTTTAGTTTTGCGTTTTGTTGTTCCTCAGCCTCGCCGTCGTTTTCTCCTTTTCACTTCCAGGCAGCGGGGATCATATCTCATATTGTATCCCGACGACTTTGATTCTAGTCCTGTTGCTTTCTGGAGGAAAAACACCGGAAGCTGACAGAAGACAAAGCACCATCCACCCACAGGATCCCGGGTAACTAATAGCCCAGGTCAAAATCTGTCCTTTTATTTATAATCCTCAACAGCATGAAATATGAAGGGGTAGATTGAGATGCATAACTTCACCCCTTTTTTTGAAGCAGGAAGCCCTCAGACACCAAAAATGATGAAATGCTTTGGCTGAGAGGTAAACTATTAATAGACTCCTCCACCTGAAACTGTCACTGTGATCCCTGCTCTACAGCCCCGCATCCACACCAGGAGCACCTTTCGGGGACCTGTGAAGGGCTGCTGAGAAGGACTAACACATATGCTGAGGTGCACACCGCGCCCACTGTACAGAAGGCACGCCTACCCAGAGACCAATGTGTTTCATAATTGATAGTAGCATGCATGTGTCACTAACTCCATGATGTGAAGACAAATTGTGGGCATGCAGATATTTCATATAGTGCTGATTGTGTGTGTATTACTGCAAGTCTGTTAAAAAAAAAAAAAGTATTGTTGAGTCAAATAGAGGATGATAGTAAAAACAGGCTCGCCTGCATTTTTCATGGCCAACTAATTAGCCATTTCCCCCAAGAAGCACAATAAGAGCTCTTGCGTGTGTCACGGCCGTCTGCTGTGTATCATGAATAAAACGCTCATTTTGAATATTTTGGGGACAACTATCGGGATGTAAATCAGCCAGCAGTAAAAGTTATGTCAGAGGAAAAGTCACTGCCGGTAGCAACCACATTCTGCAAATGATCATTTATTACCCAACACTATTTTTAAAGGGGGGAAATGGCAGCCTCCCTTTGTCAAATCTAACAAGGGAATAGCTTTCAGGTGCTTATACCACTATAACTCATCTCGGTGACCTTTTGAGCAGGAATTAGGGCACTTTCATCCTCGCTCAGGTGCTTGCTGGAGTCCATTAGCATTTTTAAAAAGTGCGATGGAGTGTAAAGAAAAACAGGGAATCTTTCATTAATAGACCTAGTGAACTTTAGCATGTTAGGCAAATTATAAAAAATGACGTGGTAAGGAATGATTATGGCATTGCAGCAGACTTTATTTTAAAGCACCATCTACTGACTCACAAGTTGAATTGTTTGGTTTTCATTTTATAGCACCGTCTCTCGTTTTGTAAAGCATTCCATATTGAGGCTAAAAATCCATGACGACTTTAAGCACACGCTGAAATCATAGGTCCATTTTTCATTGTGTCGAATGTTCAGTTCCTCCTTTGTCATTATTCTCCAATTCAACATGCCCCTCCTTCAGGGAAATTACATAGCCAACCACCTAATCCCAGTCGTGGTGAGTGCCATTCCACGCTAGCACACCAAATTAAACATCTGACTGAGATTGCTGAGAGAAACAGAACGCACACGTCTTGGAAACCATTCTCTATTTTTGAAGCTTCTAAATAATTCATAGATAAAACAAAACACAACAAATACCTTGAGACGTGCGCTACCCGGTAAGTTAATCCCACAAAATGAAATAGAACTTTATCTCGCTGCTCAAATTGAAGCAATACCGTGATATTAAAGTGTGAAAGAGAAGACAAACACTGCAACAAATTACAAAATGCCAGGGGGACCAACAACAGTAATACAGAGGATGACCAAAAAACATTTCATTTTTTCCGTGTGGGACATGCAGTTTAATACTATCGCTACTGTCAATACATTGCAACACGCAAGCTAGTTGGACTCATCACTGCCAGTGTGATCAACTAGCTAAATGACGGATTATAATAAAGGGAAAGAATTACCATAACCCAAATTTAGCTTGAATCAACCATGTGAGACACTCTAGATGTGTCTAATGTGCCAGATTGTGTCGAGATGTCATACCTTCTACTGTCTACCGCTCGTTTTGTATTACCAGTTTTCCTGTGATCAAAAACATTAATCTAAAAAAAAAAAAAAAAAAAAAAAAAAAAGGGAATATCTGAGTGCAAATATCGTCTTCATGTGGCCATTACTTATTAATCTTTTTGTTCATTCCGGGGGCCACTATGTCATGTCACCTAGATGTCCTCTGAAAGCAAATGGCCCGACACTGTATATTGAATTTCATGTTCCCCCTATTTACTGGAAAAGCAGGTCTTGGAGATAACAAGAAAGGTGATATTTACAGTAGCCTGAAGCGTTGTGATGTGCCCTGCCAGATCACAGCTCAGGTGGGCCGAGCGGCGCCTCCGTGTTGTGAAGAGGACGACCTTCTGTCAGAGAAGATACATTACCTGCATCTTGCATACAAGCTGAAAAGAGTGATTGTGCCTAAAAATCAGCGACTAGTGGTGATGGTTTAAGTGCCCTTAACAGAGATCATTGTGGCCCGTAACGCCTTTTTACCTTTGGTTTCTGTTAATCAAATCTCTATACAGACAGTTTGTTGTTTAGCCATAGTGACAAACACTGCCTTATTCTTTTAATTCTCTCAGACTGCGGCTGCTGTCGAGAGGTTACTTTTCCCTAGAAAGAACTTGCTGAAACAGCAAATGCAGTAAACAGAGCAGTCTAAAAACATTTGGTGGTAGCGCCACAAACTGAAATGCAGATGAGATCCCGTGAATGCAAATAATGTGAAGAATATACAGGGTTACCTGAAAACAGCTTGACTGTTTTTGTTTTTTTCATTTCAGAGAATAGTGACATTTAGAGGCAAGTGAACCAATTTTGGCCATAAAGACAAAGCCGAAGCTTGAAATTATTAAATCAGTATAAGGCAGTATCACGCTGTGTTCAAAATCAGTGTTTCACCTATTATAGAACAGGCCCAACAGAAGCGGTGTTTAGTGTTTTTTAGCTCAGATAGACCAGAGAACATTCAGTTCTAACAGATCAATGATGCTGTTTTGACCTTCTCCATGAAGTCTTCTGGAAGTGATGTAATGTAGTCCTGGTGCTTTTATGTTGAGTGAGCAGTGCACCGTTTAAAATATAGCCTTTTAAATGCTACATTGCTTGTCAGCAACTGGTCATATGGCAATTTGGCCTTGTGTGCTCTGATTAATTTGGCATACAGTTAACACACTGGTCATGATTTTTGTTTTAATGAAAACTAAACTCCTGGCATTTGCTCCTGGTGTCCTTCAACACTGTTTTAAGTAGAAGGATATAACGCAGGAAACAGGCAAACCACATCTAAAAGTGACGTATGTTCTTTTAAAATAATGGCTGTGTGGTACATCATAGTTATGCCCGTGGGCAGAATGGTTCATGTGGTTTTGGAAAAACGACAATTACTTGGAAAAGTAAATTATATTTAAAGAAACTTAAGAAGTGTTAAATCTGAGAATAGACTTTGGTGTAGTGTATCTTTTTTTGTCAAGCCACAGTAAATTAAACAGCGACAATTCATGAATGAAATGTTTGGACTTTAAGCATAAATTACCTATTCATTAGGTAAATTTAATATTTGGGAGGTTTTAGACGGTTAGTTGGACAAAACAAGCACTTTGGGCTTTAGGTAATTCTCGTGGCCACTTTTCCCCAATTTCTGACATTCTGAAGGCCAAGCATTTAATCCATCAATCCAAAAAATACTGTGGAGACTACAGAATAAGGAAAGTAATCCTTAGTTGCCGCCTTACACCAGATGTTTTGGAGCTGTAGCTCAAAGGTGACAGCGTGTGGAAAGATTTCAGCTTTGGTTTTGGGTTAAAGAATACTTCTCTGATTTCATGCATGAATCACATACTTTACATTTTTAAGACAGCTTGTTCAATTAAAAAAAAAACATCAATGTTTTCATGAGCTGGATTCACTGTAGTTCAAATCGATCTTGCACTTGGCTATGTCTTCCTGGTAATATATACGATATTTGACGCAATAACCTCTGTTACATCAATTAATCACTTCATGTTAATATGTGACTGTGAAACATTTAGAGGCAGAGATGCTGCAGCATACGAACGAGAGCACTTTATGGTTAATAGAGTGTTTTGATCATCATATATAGGACTTGGGGAAACAGGTGCAGATGAAACAACTGGAACACATGGTGGAAGCCAGAAGCTCAGCACACCTGTTCCCTTCCTGCTAAACAGCCTCGCAGTGGAATCGTCTCTGGAGCACAAAAACAAGTTCTGTCTCACACACACACACACACACACACACACACACACACACA
This sequence comes from Anoplopoma fimbria, assembly GCF_027596085.1. Lineage (NCBI taxonomy): Eukaryota > Metazoa > Chordata > Actinopteri > Perciformes > Anoplopomatidae > Anoplopoma > Anoplopoma fimbria. The sequence continues at coordinate 18,312,554 of NC_072460.1, forward strand.
CACACACACACACACACACACACACACACACACACACACAGCAACACATTCCTCCGATTCTAATAGCACAGAGATGGAGAACAGACATTTGTCCCTTTTAGGGCCAATAGCGATGGTGATAAATGGAAGCAGGACTCTTTCTCTATGCTGCTGGAAGATCTTAATGTATTTTCATCTGGTCTGTGTAGACAGAGCACTCCACGGGGAGGGAGGGGAGGATAAGTAACTATAGGAGGTGGTAATGGTGTTGGTATCGGCTGGTGTTGTTTGCCCTAGCTGTATTGAAGCGATGGTCCCTGAGGAGCCTGGCACAGGGAGCTGGGTTTGTCAACCTTGTCTGAGGGACTTAATATGAAAACAACACTAATGAGAACCATTTCCATTGCTCTGTTTATTCTCAGAGATGCATTGAGCGGGGCATACGCACGGCTCAGTGATCGCACGTTGCATTGCATTCATTATGGGGCCCTGGATGGGCTACTGATACATTACACACAAACACACTTATAATTGCATTTTTTTTTATTTTTTTTTATTGTTCGGTGCTACTTTTAATGCCGCACTGAAGCAAAATGGGCTCCATCTGACCAAACGCAATCGTAAGGTTATGCATTTTGTTGGCATCTTTTATCCGTTAGGAAATTCTGACTAAAAGCTAGAAATTAGACACATTTATTAATAAGGATTCCATGAATGTGGCAAGAACTAAACATCTATACCCATACAGTAGGTTCTATATCTGAAGAGGTATTCTCTTCATCAATATATGACAAGCTTCGGCAGACAAGTATCATTTCCTAAAGCAAAATGAATCCTCCCGCGTCCATCTATTCACTCACAGACATGCCATTTTGAAAATCTCTCTAAAGTGACATTACTCTAGAGATTGAAACCACTATTTCATTGAGCAGAAAATTGCTATTGAATTTGGAGCTGAATAATTGGGAGCCATGTTCCAATTCAACCCGCAGAAAAAGGTAGAGTTATGGTTTACTGTCACACTCAAACCAATGACATTCGGAAGCTGAGCGGCACAAATGGTATGGGTATTGTTGGACGGGACATTGCTCTCCTTTGTATATGTGCCATATCAAGCAAGCAGTTGGAAGGCAATTTGGAAAGGATGCAATTCCCTTTGATTTGATAGAAGGCCATGAATGGAATGAAAAAAATAATATCAGCATTTTAAAGAAAAGGTACACGCATCGAGCTGTATAGTTACATTTGCTGTATTTGTCAAAGCGCTGACTACAATGTAGATTCCAAAATATTGGCTGTACTGGAATTGCAAACGCCGCTAGATATGTTCTACCAACTATTACTGTGCAGGAATAATGCAGGGATGTTCCAATCTGTTAAAATCATGAATTCAATATTTTATTAAAATATAATGTTTACATGCATCTGAATCCACAGTGAGACTTTACCCTTCCTAATGTGGCAATAACGTTACAGGCGTCTTTTTAAAATTTTAAAACTCATTTACAAAAAAGCGTTTTAAGAAAAGAAGAATAACTGCTTCAGTAGCTCTTTATCTGTTTGCTGTATTTCTCGTGTTGAGGTTGGTGGCACTCCCTCTCTCTCCCTCTCTCTCTCTCTCTCTCCTCTCTCTCTCCCTGCCCCTCCCTTCATCCAGTGATCGTTTTGTGAACCCGTTAGCCTGTCATTGGTTTAGAGACTCCAAATGACCCTGTGTTTCTGCAGAAGACTCATTCATCCCCTCCCTCTCCCTCCCCAGGCCACTGGCAATACTGATGACCACCAGAAAGACACACACACACACACACACACACACACACACACACACACACACACACACACACACACACACACACACACACACACACACACACACACACACACACACACACACACACACACACACACACTGTGGGCTGCTGTGGTTTGCTGGTGTAATGTGCTTTGTTGTGTGAAGGTATCAATCAGAGGGGAGCAGATTATTAGAGTGTCTGAAAGAGATCAAACAATGTTGCCGTCTGCACCCACACATGGCTGATTTACAGGCAGGCTGATAAAGTACTGCAGCTCTCTGTCAGGGGCTACATGACGGCTCGCCGCGCTCTTAGGATAAATTATTGCAGAGGCCCGCGGTAATGTCTCTCCACCTAGCAACCAGCCGCCCCAGCCGCTGCCAGGGGAGCCCTGCCTCGTCTGCCATAATGGCACTGTGTCCGGGGTCAGCAGTTACTGTATCGCAGCAGGGCGGGAGGGATGTATATACACACATATATATATACACACACACACACACACACACACACCAACAAAGGCGCTTGAATGCGTGCGTGTCCGCGCTTGCACGTCGCCCCTCGTTTGTCTCTACACCTGCCATTGGAAGCGATGCCAAAAGACACTCAGGGATGACTGCAGGAGGACTGAGTGGACACAGGGGAGGCGCTGATGTCCCGCTACAATTTTGCAGGAGAGCAACATTTTGAAAAACTGACGCCAAGGTTCCAAACAAGACAGTGTTGAGAGGGTGGGGGGGGGATATTATCAAAGAATAAGGCTTGGCAAAAACATTATAGAAAGCCATTTGTAACAGTAAGTCTGATCTCACTTATGTGATTGGCTGAGAGGAAATTCTTCAGACACATTATTCCATACCGTCTCCTAATGTCTCTGTTCTTTTGCCAGTATGCAGGCCTGCACTAGAAAAAACATTGCTTCCTGATTGACAAGAGCCTATAAACTAGCATCTTTTCTGACAAAACACAGTATCTGCTTGATCCACTTTCCAAAATAAGGCTGAACCATTTTTGAACTGTGCTTTAGCAGGCAGTGACAAAGATAGATAGATATATAGATAGATAGATAGGCAGAAAATCAAAATGAATAAGTCACCACACAGAAGTGGATTTCACTTACAGATGTGACGCATAACTATTTTATATCCGCCAGGGTTCCTGGCCTTTTATTTACTCAAGATGGCTTTTTTTTTTTTTTTTTTCTTCTCTACACTGAGCAAGGTCAGAGAAAGTGGAATTCACCCAAGAAAAAAAATGGCAGGGATGAAAATAAAAGACGTGCTAAAAGATAGATGCTGTCAATTGAGTGGAATGAATATTTCACTGAGGCTTTCTCCGTTAGAGCTTTTTATTGGTATCTATCTATATAGAAAGAAAAAAGAGAATGTAAGAAATTTAAACCAAAACAGAGGTGTTCCGCAGTCAGGAGTTCAGAAACTGGCTTTGGCTAGTCGCCTGCCATTTTCGTAGTGGCTGGGTGATCGCCTTCTCCCTGCCCCCCTCCCCTGTGTTATCTCGCTCAAAGCAGTGCCATCCCTCCATTGTAATAATGCCGCTTCCCAGCAGCCCTTGGAATGACCTTTCTTTAATTAACTGCATCTTGATGAGCAGATCTACATAGAATGTGAAGGTTAATTAATGAAGTATCACTGCTTAGTTTTAAAACCATCACCTAGCGGATGACAGCCAGCCCACCACTCTCAATTTTACCCCCCGATCTCATTAGCAGTAGCAGGCCGATGGACAGCTCTGCTCTGGCCAGTGGATCTCGAGTAAATTGTATCAAAGACAGGTCCTTTGATATCCTTCATATGGATAAGACCATATTCTGACTCTACACTTTGAATAATATATGAGAAATGCTCACAAATACACACACACTCACACACATTCTTGCATCACATAATGTGTTCATGTTTTTCTCTGAGGTATGAATCTAGTCGGCAACCCCATAAATAATTCAAATGAAGGTAAAATAATATTTCAATTAAGATCCATGTAATCTGTTTCCTGCAAACAAATACATGATGGATGGTGATGGATAATTCTTGTATTATTGCAGAGTTTCATCTTGATAAGCTTTCGGTTTCCGCGTGATTTCATTTCAGGGAGCATTTCAGCGTTGCTTATCACCGCAATTTGGAAAGGAGATCCACATTAGCGAACGCTCTCCCAACTACTAAAAGTATCTTCCCGTGGCAGTTCAAGCTGCTAAAAGATGGGACCATGATGATCCAGGGTCTACGGTTACATGCACGTTTCCCAAAACTGGCCGTGCTCACACAGCTTTTAGTTTATCTGTAATCTATCATGGTAGAGGATGAGCCGTCACCTCAGTCTGCTTGGCACTTAGAGCACTGACACAAGGTGGACATGTCCGTCACCATGGATGCTGGTTTTAGTTGCTGCTGATTTGCAAGGCTTCCCTCCTGGGTATCGCAGGCCGGGCGAGCCACCTGGGCTCATTTACCTTCCCACCTGGCCTGGACGTTGGAAAATTAAACCCAAAGTATCCAAGATGACGACGCTGGGCAGAGTTTTCTGGCTGCTCTCATGTTGAACGAGAGCCCCAGTCAAACGGGGGTTGTTTTTTTTTTAGAATTCATTCACATTTTGCACCCAATTGGAATATTGTTGTGTCATTATCCTGCTATAAATCTGCCAGCAGGTATGCATTGTATGCAGTTTCACTGACACCCAACAACTTCTCTGAGTGACTGTGTGCTGCTGCAGCATATACAGATGTGCATGGAGATCTCCATCAGGAATCACGTCTGTGTCTGTATCCGTATTTATCAGCACCGAGAAATATGATTGAGTTCCTCCAAGTAACTTTCCTTTAGCCCTGAAGTCAAAGCATTAATGCATGGCTTGACTTCGGGAAGCCGCCGAGGCACAACACAACTTCCACGAGACAGCAGATTTTGACAAGCGCATGTTTATCCTTTTTATCCAATATCTGCAGAATAAAGAGTAAAATATGACAGATATACCGCGGCCATCTGGGTGCAGCTAACCCACAAGCGAAGCTACCAGTCTCTATTTGTGTCTGTTAGCACTACAAAGTTATTGATTCTCACCATTTACCACTACAACCTTTTGACAGCAGACACAACCAAGTATGTAAAAGCTGACACGGCTGACTTCATGACGAGCTAACAAAGACTGAGACCCCCTGCTGTATCTCACTGCTGGCTTTGTATTAATAGAATACAGAAGCATAGAATTTCTTCCTCTGGTGCTATATCTATACCTTATTTGTATGACAATGATCTCCGAGCCTCCATTAAGGATCAAACATGTGAAAGACAGAGTGAAATTCCATTTTGTTGCTCATAAATTGTTAAGATTTTGCCAGGGGTAAACTCGATCCCTAATTGGTGTAGTTTTTTGCTACCACTGATACGGTGTCACGACTTCACTGATGACTGTCAGGTAAACTTTCCATATAGAAGTATTTCTCCGTTGAAGCGTCTATCTGATTTCCCTTTCAGCACATCGACTGACACCCCGCTAAAAGCTGGCACAATACGCTTCCCGCACACACAACGCTGTCACCAAAGACAACTTGGGAGAAGCGAGTGTTTTTTGAGAGTTTGAAACAAAATAGCTGGTGCAGCATTTCCCCGTTTCCGTCTGAAATCCTTGACACCAGAGGATTTACAGTGAAGTGAAGTGAGGTGGGTGCTGTACGGAACGAGCTGTGGGGGCTGAGCTAGATGGGTCGTGTGTGGTGTCTCTGTGTGTGTGTGGCAGGGTGGAGGGTGGGTCCACGCTACACTCATGCTGACAGGGATCCTCCCTGTAGCGCGTGCTTTTTTTTCCATTAGTTCCTTACTCACTCTCTTGGCCTCCAGACCCGCAGAGTGAGGAAGATTTAAGTGGCCAGTCAAGTGAAATCCCCAAGGTTTGGCAGGTGTGAGGTCTGGCTTCATTATCTACAGACACCTCTGTCCAATTATGAGCCTTTCTCCCTCTGTGACGATGATGATGCCGAGTGTGTACCCACGAGTGTTTCTGTGTGTGTGTGTGTGTGTGTGTGTGTGTGTGTGTGTGTGTGTGTGTGTGTGTGTGTGTGTGTGTGTGTGTGTGTGTGTGTGTGCCAGTCTCATTGTTATCTGTCTAACTATCAAGATCCCCCTTCGCCACCATCACATCATTGACAACACACATATGCACAACACACATATGCACATCATGCACGCGCGAACACATGCACGGATCTTTTGTTTAGATTTAGCTCCGTAGATCTATCTCCGCCCCGAAAAAACAATCCAAGGCTTCGTTTTCCTGATTTGTCCTACTTGGGGGTAGAAAGCAACACCTGAAACCTACTTGTGCAATGATGTTAATGGTCACTTCCTAGCGACCATAATTGGCACTCACTATGAAGCAAAAACAAGAGCAATAAATTACACGCAACCATCCTGTTATCAAAAGTCTCACTGGTTTTGATACATCTCCATGGCTTCTCCATTTTGCTGACCCACCGGTTCCAAAATGTCAGCTGCTACAAACTGGAGCACTGCCTTGCGTGCTGCTTCGAAACAGGCACAGGGTCTCTTTCTCTAGCCTGATTTTGGACTCCCCCTGCTGACACAACGGCTTAATACCAGGCACCTACAGTACCTTCATTCCACAGCAAACTCCACTAAATACTTCAGTTTTGATAGAAACACATTTTTAATAAGGAGACATTTTTTATTCCGCCTGGTAACATTCACATTTTATAAACCTGACACTATGGCTTCATTAACATTCGATCAAGCTTTTATATCAGCACAAACTTTTAACAACATCAAAACTGTTACACTACATAATAAAATACAATTGTGTCTTCATTCATTTCCCAGCATGTTTCTTAGTATTGAATATTCTCCTCCGTAGGCTATGGCCTGCTATTGTCTATGGAGCCACATGTAGCCTGCTAGTCTCTGGTTAGCCTGCACTCATCTGCAGCCCTATCATCTGCATCAGTTGGCAGATACAAAGAGCACAGCGCTGTTTTACCGTGTGAGCATGTGCGCCTTTTGTGTGTAGCCCCGCTGCACTTGCTCGTGTGTGTGTGTGTGTGCGCGGGCGTGCGCGCTCGTGTGTACACTGTCTTTTTATATGATGAAGTGGGAGTGTTGGAGGCATGTGATGGCTCCCAGACTTTGGCTCTGTTTTTATCTGATGCTGAGATGGCAGCTGTGGACCAAAGGAATTCATACATGTGTGTATAATTTGTCTTATAGCTCAAAACAAAACATGGGAACTCGGGACATCTTTTACCCATTCAATTTGACATGGCACAAACAGAAGGTCATGGTGTGTGTGTGTGTGTGTGTGCGGTTTCTGAGTTGCTTGATTATTATTTCAGTGCTGTCTATGAATAGAGTGAACCACGAATCTAAGCACATTACACCGTGTTTTTCTCAGAACCCCATACAACAAACTATCAACACAGAGAACTTGAACCAATGTGGGCTGAAGCGTGTTGCAGCATAGCTTTGAACTCACCCTTTTTCTTCGCCTCCTCTTAATGATAATAATCTTAGGGCTGGCAGCGGTTGAATGAGCCTTCCCTGAATTGCTAAAGAAAACAAAAAAAGACATGAATTAATAATGAGCAAAATTACTCAAACGCTGCACACCACGACCTGCCGCAGCACGGTGAGCAGCGGGCCCTAAGGTGACAAAGCTAGATAAATATTTTATGTCTAAATATGATTTTGTGGGTCCTGGGCCTGCTGTCTGACAGTCCTTCCCAGGTTATTGCAGCACACGGATAAACCATTAAGCTAAAGGAATGGGTCTGTGGCTCTTGTCCGGGCAGAAGCAAGAATCAGAGATCAGGTTTATGTGTCGCAGGAAAGCTTCTGAGGCTTGTGTCTTTGCCAGTGAAGTGAGTCGACGGTGTTCTTTGGGTGCCCTCAGGTGGAAGCCCGGTATAATTGCTGTTGACAACCTACAAGTCATTGTGCAATTAAAGCATCTGCCGCTCCTGTGTGGCAGCGGGCTGTGATGCCTTGTGACAGCTCGTAGCCATTAAGCAACTGTAAGCAGCTGGCGTGCCTCGGTGGGGGGAAATAATGTGACAGAGGCCCTCCCCCCTATTGTTGCCCTTGTCTCATTGGGGGAAAAGAGGGACATTACATCACTCACTGAATTTTCGGGCATCTCAATGAATGGGGAAGAAGCGAGTCTACAAATTAGACTTGGCACAGCAGGACGTGCGAATGATACTTTGTTTCTGAGTACAACAAATGAAAAAGAGCTCATTGTTCGGAGTTCCCCTTAAAGGGACAGTTCACCCCAAAATCAGAAATACTTTTTTGTTTCTTCTTACCTGCAATGCTTCTTATCAGTCTAGATTACTTTGGTGTGAGTTGCCATAGTTTTGGATATTACAGCTGTAGAGATGTCTGCCCTTTCACTCGAATATAAAGGGACTATATGGCACTCGGCTTGTGTTGCTTAAAGCTCCAAAATAATATGTTTAAAACTCAACAGCAATGTCTTCTTGCAGAAATCCACAGACCTTTGTGAGCAGTTTCAGGCTTTGATTACCACAAGCCGATTGCAATATAGTCCCAATATGTTTGAGAGAAGGCAGACATCTATACGGCCGATATCTCCAAAACTAGGCCACTCACACCAAAACAATGTAGATTGATAAAAAGCACTACAGGTGAGAGGAAAGGGTGAACTGTCCCTTTAACTCTAGTGACAAAACAGTCACCAACATGCATGTGCTTAACCAGTTGAGGTTGATATTGCTGTGAATTGGAGCTTATTTGGTCACTTGATCGATAAGTCAGATCGACAATCATTAAAGTAATTTTTCAAGCAAAAAAGGTGAGAGTGTAGTGTAACGTTTTGGTTTTTTTAAACTAAACTGTGCATTGTAATCAATAATGAAAATAATAGCTAGTTGCAGTCCTACTGGGAGTATCTGTACACACAAACAGTTGGTGGGGGTTTACTCATTAATACAACCTAATAATTAAGTGACAAATCCACTCACTCATCACACTTATAAACTGCAAGTATGAAAACTGTAAAAAGAGTTACAATTCTTTTGATTTTAAAAATGAAGTCTGGATCAAAGTAGATAGCATACTGTTCTCCACTGGCTGGGAGAATGACATGAGTCTCTCTTTAATTAACCTATATCTGAGTCATTTGTCTGTCACATGCGATACAGTCTTTGATGTGCATTTAACTGTACTGGGTTTGGGGGGGGGGTTTATGTGCATACGATTTGCACACTCTTCGGTCTGATCAAATTATTCATATAATTATCTCCGCTTCACTGAGTCATCAGAGTCATCAATTTTCCCAATGCCCAGTAAAAAAAATGTTTAGTTTTCTACTTATATGACAAACTGTAACCAAACGTGTTTGTGAATCTATAGCAAACCAATCCTGACAGGATCAAATTCAAAAACAGCAGTAATCAAATAGTCAGATTCGTTTGGTCAGGCCATGAAAGGCCCTGCCTTGTGTAAGAGAGTGTGTGTGTGTATGGGGGGGGGGTGTTTGTGTGTCTGACTGTCTGTCTCAAGGATTTGCTGTTTCAGCAGGGAAGGAATCAGTCCTGTGCCTTTGCCATGCAGGAAAGTCAGCGTAAGGAAATTCCTGAGCTTCACAGTGGCAATCAGGCAGTTAAGGACCTGCCACTGAAAATGGAGCTGTATGTCAGTCACTTTCATGGCTTATTCACACTAGCACGACTGCTCTGGCATAAAAAAAGAGAGGCATTCTCATTCACTCACCCTAACAATTCAGTAAATTGTCCTTACTTCAAAAGGTGGTGGAGTAGACTATGTATATTTAAGTGCCCTACAGCGATAGCTACATCTGAATGCTTTCCTTTTTCACACAAGAAATGTTCTCTAAGTCGTTGCAGGTACCATAGTGTAGGACTAAGGCTATATTCTGAGCTCTGTAAATAGATGTATTTGGCTGACAGAGACCCTTTAGGCCAACGTCGGACTGTATCAGAAACAATTTGTATTTTCTAATAAATGAACAGTTAGTATGCATGGTTGGTTAGCCATTGTGGGCCTTTTCATTGGACTTCCAATACGACAGGTGGCAGTAATGTGGACTTAAAGGTCTTGCTAGGCTTTTTAGAAACGAATAAAGACAATTATTTCACTCCGAGCCGAAGGTGTAAAGTTACATGTTAAAGTTTTATATAAGAAAGCCTTCTGTACTTTTAGAAATAAATGAAATGACATTTCAAGACATAAGTGGCAATTCAATGGTAATGCTGCATTCAGGTACTCGTGAATTCCCATGCGTGTCAATGACTCTAGTTTCATTTACTTAATATTTGGCCATGTTAGATGCTGTTTTAATATATATACTTTTTTTCACAATTAATACGGCCGTAAAACAGCTTATGCCCTGATGCACAGGCAGAATACAGAGGGGGTAAACATCAGGCTTACAATTGCTGTGGTGATTATTGACTTCCCTGTGACTAATATACTTAACATTTCCTTAGAAAACAAAAACAGCACGCCATATAAATTCTAGCAAAAAAAAAAAATAGTTATTGTTACAAAAATAGTCATGTAACAAAATAAATACACTATGTTTATCCTGGGATCGTAGGAGGGGTAATTTAGATTTTTCCCATGGTCACAAAAGCATCATGTGACGTCAGCCGGACACAACGCATGCTTAACTGTCGTAAAGCCCCCGCAGCATGTCGTAAAATCGAATTGTATCTGTTTTTGTTAGAGAAGTAAACGGGTTTTGGCCATTGATATTCACACTGCGGTGGGGTTTTGCCTTTTAAATATGATACTAGTTAGTTGCTCTAACTGCGTCTCCAGTCGAGCCGGTGCAGTTAAACAACATGGCTGACACTGTGTAGGCTTTGAGGAGCCAGAAGATGAGTTAATCCTCATCAAAACAAGCTGGAAAATGGCAACTTACGACGCCGAAGGTAAAGGAAAACTGTTCTTAAGGAGGTCACTAACTACACCGTATATACAACATCCCAGTTATGGTTTTGCGTCGTAATAATGCAGTCAGTTTCACATACGTATATCACTTTCTATTGATATCATGGGTTCCTTTTTTGTGTGTTTTCTGTCTTCTTATGTCGGTGCAGGACCTTCTATTGTGGTGGAGGTGAGTCCAGACATCCATATCTGTGGCTTCTGCAAGCAGCAGTATAATAATTTTGAAGTCTTTCTTGCCCATAAGCAAAATGGATGCTCCTTACCAACATCTGACACGCCAGCCATCACTGCAACAACCACTCTCACAGGTACAATACTACACTCTTATGTATTTGTTGTCAATCATTTTCGTGAAGATTTGAGTCACAGTCTGCCTGTCTCGTGTCCTAAAATCCTGTCATATTTGTTGTTCTGCTCAGATTCCAGCACTGAGTTTGTTTTCGAGGAAACCTACCAGACTTGTGTTATGAGAGGTGTTAAAAAGATCCTGACCAAAGCACAGAAAACACCTTCCAAAAAATTAAGACCGTCCCTGACTTCAAAGAGACACATCTGCTGTGTCTCAGGTTAGTGCCTCTCGTCGTTTACGACTGCAACACATTCCCTCTTTTGCGCTGCCAAGCAGGGGAAAGGGTACTTCCTGCCAAGTTTAATGTCATGAGCTGTTATTTGTTTAGGACATTTTTGGATTGACTTTCCACAAGCACAGACGCTACACACACACACACACACACACACACACAGACACACTCCTTGTAAAAGCACAATTTCTGTTGATCTACAGGTTGCACTTTTAAGACGCAGTATGGCCAAAAAGACATGGAGCGCCATCTCAAAACCCACACCGGTATGTCAACGCTTTGCACGTGTGATTCTCTCTTGCTTAAGTTCCTTAAGAATCAGATATTGACACAAGTTGTTTTCTTTCGTCCTCCATCCAGGTGAGAAGCCATTTGAATGTGAGCTGTGCCACAAGTGCTTCAGTCGGCGGGACAAGCTCAACATGCACAGCCGCTCGCACACAGGCGAGAAGCCGCACAAGTGTAAACATTGTCCCTACGCAGCAGCAGACAGCAGCAGCTTGAAGAAGCACCTTCGCATCCACTACGATGAACGGCCTTTTAAGTGCCAGATCTGTCCGTACGCCAGCCGCAACTCCAGCCAACTCACCGTCCACCTCCGCTCACACACTGGTAGGTGGGCAAACTGCAACTGCAGGATGATGTTGTATTTTCATTTATCATTTAGTGTTTTGTTTTTTTTGTCTTTTATTTCATTCCAAGGGGATGCACCTTTCCAGTGCCAACAGTGTGACGCGAAGTTCAAAATCAACTCCGACCTGAAGAGGCACATCCGGATTCACTCCGGCGAAAAACCATACAAGTGTAACTTCTGTGAGTACCGCTGCGCCATGAAAGGCAACCTGAAGTCTCACATTCAGATCAAGCACAGCTCCGAGAACTCTTTCCCTTGCGCCCACTGTGACTTCCAGTGTGCCAGCAAAACTGCTCTGCGGCAGCACACGCGAGAACACCAACCCATTCAGCCCATCCAGTGTTCCAAGTGCACTTACTCCTGCGTCAGCAAGGGGGCGCTCAAAGTCCACGAGAGGATCCACTCAGAGGATCGGCCCTTTAAATGTGACTTCTGCAACTTTGCCTCCAAGCAGCGCAGCAACCTCGTCATCCACCAAAAGAAGTGCCACTCGGATAAGCCTGAGAAAGGCAGCGGTTGGAAGGGAGGCAGGGGTGGGGGAAGAAGTGGAGGAGGGGACTCCCCGAAGCCTGTCGGCTCCAGGTATCGGGCCAAATTAGAAGCGGCTCGAGCGTTCTGCTGTGACTCCTGCGACGCTTCCTTTGTGAGGGAGGACTCCCTGCGGAGCCACAAGAAGCAGCATCGGGACACTCAGGGTGTGCTGCAGCTCCAGCTCTCTGACCCGGCAGAGGTCACCTTGGTTCCTGTCACAACGTCGCAGACCGGCACCCAGCTTGAGGTTCCTATCCGGTCCGACTCAATGGCTCCTTACAACAGTGCGCAGCTCAAAATCATCGTGTCTCACCCTCTGGGCCAGGAGAACCACTTAAATCCAGCTGGTTTGGATGGTCAGCATAAGACCAGCATGGTTCTGCTCAGCCCAGAAAGCCAGGAAATGGTTGTCAACTCCATGATCCAGCATGTGAACCTGCTCACACCAATGCAGCCCCTCGGGTCATCCCAGACCACAGAAGCCACCCTAGAACCTCAGACGGTCCTGTTGACGCAGCTCGGCCCCGGCGACACCAACAACCCGCTCCACCAGGCCCTGCTGCAGACCGCCATAACCAATCAGGGCTCCAGCAGCAGCACACAGACTTTCATCACAACCTGCTCGGAGCTGGAGGGCCTCAACGCCTTGATCCAGGAGGGAGGCACGGAGGTTACGGTTGTGACGGAAGGGAACGCGGCCATGGTGGCTACAGCAACTCCACCCAACATGGCGTGTGGTCCATCGGAGGACACGTCTAAGTCAGCAGGGACGGCTGAGGTCGGGAGGAGTGCCTTACCCTGTGAGGAAAGAGCGTTGCTGGTTCCAAACATCAGCCTCTGTAGCCAGAATGTTGTCATCCACGGTGTTCCACTGATAGTGTCCACTCAGCCACAGCAGACTATAGAGACGCTCTCTACTCACACTCTATACTCAGATACAAACACACTGGAAGACATCCCACAATGAGTGGAATGCTCTGTGTGTGTTTTTTTTTTCTGAAATTGAAAGACTGCAAAAACTGCATCATAAGCTATTTCTTTGCCAGTATGAGCTCTTAGGCCTAAATGTTACATATTAACAATAACTGCTTTTTGTTTCTAGCAATTTAATCATTGACCACTGAATTAACAATGCTGTTGACTTCGGAGAAATAATTGTTTAGAATAATGAATTGTTGTCGTAGGGCTATAGTACAGAACAAACTTTTAAATGGGAAAGTTAATCATGTGGACATCATGTTGCATACTCTATATGCAGGGATTATTTTTGAAGGCATCAAAATTAAAATATAAATGTAAATGTAATGAATTATTTTATTAAAAGGAGGTTTATTATCATGCAACAGCTTTAGTAAAAGTGAATAAAGAAGAATAAAGCCTGACAAAGGACACAACATGAAATTGACATCTTTGTGCCATGGATTTCTCCAAATTGACCATTAGGTGGCAGCAGAGTGATACGAGTCGGGGGTGAAGTTCACTCTGCAATTGTGGAGTATTACATTGTTGCAGTATTGATTATACATATTTTGTAGGTATGGCATTTTTTTTTCTCTCTCTCTTTTAAAAGTGAAGCATTTTTAAGTCCTCATTTTGAATCCAGGATGTAGATGTTATCTGTAAGAAAACATTGGACTGCATATGAAGGTCTTAGTTTTTAAAAGCCTAGTCGCTCTCCCAATAGATTTTTCAATAAAGTGCCTGTCTTGCTTGTGGCTATCTATTATTGTGGCCATTTTTACACTCAGACGTCAGCACTTAGTCTTTGCAGAGATTGAAGGCTGCACCTGAATAGGAGTCTCCTATGAACAGATGACCATTGATTTCCTCCTCGTCCCTCGCCACTAATGGCTCTGCTGATGCAGACTCCGGCTCAGCGTGGACACAAACTCAGAGGAAGTTTGTTTGATGGAGGACTCTTTGCAAGCCCCGAAGGTTCGCCTCACAGTTGGTTCGTGTTGCAAAAGGAGAAAACGAAATGGTTTACAAGCAAAGGAATATAAAGACCACACCCCTTTTGTTGCTTTACTTTTAAATTGGTCTGATGTTTTTATATTTTAATTATTGATGCCTTTTATTCTGTTCTGTTTATTGTCTGTGTGTGGCAGTGCATTTTCAATTCATACATTTTCTGGAATGGAAGCTATAAGTGGTAGAATTCAACAAAGTACCTTAAGTGATGTACTTAAAACATTTAAGTGCTACTTTTCACGAGTACTACCCTTTTATGATACTTCTACTTCACTACATTGGTGAGGTATTGTACGTTTTACTACATTTCTCTGACAGCTATTAGTTTGCTAGATTACTAGAAAGCAAATAAGATCATTTTTCTAAATGTCAAACTATACTTTTTAGGGTTTAACCTACAAAACATTTAATCAGTTTAGGAAATATGATGTACTGCTACAGATTAAACCATTCAAATACTTTAAAAATATTTAAAATGAGCTCAACAGCAACATTAAAATACATCTACCATGAATCAATAGGCCAATAAGTAATCCAGTTATGTAATGTGTTAAACAAGGGGCCGCTTTGCTGTACAAATTTACTTTTCATACTTTTGGAATTCTACATTCTGCTGATAATACAATACTCTTGTACGTTTACATTTTTGTAATGCAGGACTTTTGCTTGTAATAGACCCCTTTAAGTTGCAGTATATATTTGATTTGCTTGCTGCCCTTAATTAATAGGCAACGTATCCATCACAACTTCAGGAGCATAAAGCAAGTGGAAAGTGAAAAACTTAACCCATTCATAA
Organism: Anoplopoma fimbria; assembly: GCF_027596085.1. Classification (NCBI taxonomy): domain Eukaryota; kingdom Metazoa; phylum Chordata; class Actinopteri; order Perciformes; family Anoplopomatidae; genus Anoplopoma; species Anoplopoma fimbria. The sequence goes on from NC_072460.1 coordinate 18,327,799, forward strand.
AGAGAATCTCTTTGTGATTCATCTGTGGGTATGGACTGGGAAAAGTTCTGTTCTTGTATTCTCAGTTCCTGCACTTGAGCTTACATTTATATTGTAATCACAGCAGTGATCCGTGGGCTCACTGGTACAAAAAAAAAAAAAAAAACTTTTCAACATTGTCTGTGATTCAAGGACCAAAGTCTTGTCGCTTGATCTTCAGGTGGAATTGCAAATGGAGTATAAAAAAAAAAAAGCTCCTGAAATTCCATCATGTATGAAGATGAGCGTTATGTGGGAAAAGTAAGAAGTGCTCTCCGGTGTATCTCTTTGATCTATTATCTAACAGACTTCCAGGCCCTAATCCTGAGCACCCTTGAGGAGGAGAGCCCCCTCCCTCCCCCTCTCCCCCACTCCCCCTCTCCCCATCCCCTCTCCCGTTCCACATGCATGTGACAACATGGGTGAGTTAAGTGCTGTTTCTATGAGCTACAACATCTATAGAGCTTGTTGGGGGGGGGGGTTTGAAATGTTACAATCATGCTGACATTCATACATTTTTGGTGGGTTTTTGGTTACATTATGAATTAATATGTCATCTTATTTTAAACCCCCTTTGTTTTATAAAAAAAATTTTTTTTAAAAAAAGACAACAAAAATCACATCCATTCTATCATCAAATCATGAACTTTTACTTTGCTTGAAAAAAAAAATGTTTTTTTCAAAAAGGTTGGGGAGTTTTTAACAGTTCTCTTGATTCCTACTGTATTGCACTTCTTCTCAGTTCCTTCCTTCCTGTGTTTGAGATGTCAGCCTTTGAATGGGGGGGGGGGGTCATAAATGTCTCCCCAAAAAGCAATTTCCACTCACAGCTGCTTAAAGAAATCGTAAGTTGTGATGCATTCCTTCTGGACATAAACATTTCCAGGGAGGACCAGGTGGTCGGAGGACAACAAGCAGAGCCACATCGACACATGAGCGTTGGTCCAAAGAGGACAGGTACTTCAAATAGTGTGAAAATGTCAAAGGGCTGTAAAATAAACTTTAATGAATTTAGTATTACGGCTCATTTCTTTCATCAGAGGCGGTTATAAATCGTTCAGACGGCCGCTGAGTGCAAACTGTTTCTCACACTGCGCTCCTCTGGGTGCAATTTGTCACTTTAACCATACATTTCTGACCTTTGCTTTTGTTTGCACACAATTCACTATCCCATCAGTAAATGGCACTGAATGCCTTAATGAAATTAACTGATTGGCAAAGTATTGATATGGATTTGTTTTCCAATGCAGGCGTCTTTTCACTGTGACACTATTGACATCTTAAGTGAGTTTTGATTCCTCAGCGCGCTGCAGGCTTTTATCTTGTCTCTGTTTAATTCCTTTTGTCTGTGTGATAGAAACGCAACACGATGGAGGGAATTGATCCGCCGTGTAACAAACAGGAGGCTTTGATTTGCCTTTCTGAATGCAATGTGATTATTTGCTAAGACATTATTAGGCTATTGTTGTGTCCCATGGGTGGAATCAATAGCATAACTTTAGGGCAAATTCAGGTTGTAGGAGCCTCTGTGGGTGGGCCTTTTGTTTCATATTCTACTTTTTCTTTTTCTCTCAACAAAATCATGCAAAATTTAAAGTGACTGCTGAAATATACACATGCATTACAGTTTGGGGGTTTTCACATTTCTTGAAAGCTTTGTCACCTTTTTTTCCCCCTGGTTTTCATTTGGCATTTGAGGGTTTAGGGTGTTGTTTTTGTCTTTTTTTTGTCTATCTTGGGTTGTCAGGAAGCATTAACCTGACAGGCTCCTTTGTTGTCTCTCTAAGATTGAAAGCAGCAGTTTAAAAGCAGTCCTCGGGGGGCACAAAAATAAGTATAATTTTGGGCCAATAGGCAGGGCCGGGGTGAGAGAGCCAAAGCCCATAAAAGTCCTTTGATGGACAAAGGCCTGCTACAGTATCTCCTGCCCTCCAACACAGAGCCAGTGCCTTTTACAACAAAGTCCTTCATAACGACGTGGGTTTCCCCATTTAGCAATGAGCACCGAGTGTGATCTTGTGAATGCAAATAAGCAGCTATCAGCTTTTGTGGTTGTGTAACAAAGACATTTGGCTATTGTTTTCCCAGCCCTGTTTCTGTGCCACTAACCCTAAACAAATGAATGTTTGCATGGTTTTGACCGTGCACACGGTGCCATGTATCGAACCTAGAACAATTGCTCAATTGTTTGCTTTTATTCCAAATTTTTTTTTTGTGGGATGCAAGTTGTGTTGGGAACATTGGCTAAGTGTTTGCCTTGTGCCATCAGGTTTAGCTCTGCTGGGATACAGGATTTGTTTTTTGTTGTTTTTTTTATGCTCAGTTTTGTGACAGCCTCTGGTCTTTCTCACATGTCAGCATGTTGCTTTGTGTTTTCTCTATCCGCATTCTCATCGCTTGCAGTGCAGGACAGTCAGTTTTTGTGTGCTTCGACATTTGTTTTCATTGCCAGCCTGCTCTCATAGAGCGATTTGATTGTTCTTGATTGTTAATATTTGAATTAACTTACTCTTTTGAAGAGCTAGAATAGCAAAGCTGATATACAATACAGACAAACAGGGTTCAGTTGGGGTTATGTCGACATTTAGAATGAGAAAAAAATATATATAAGCAGACATGTAACTTTTAAATGAATACTGATATGTTATCTCAGTTTGTGCCCAGTTTAAGAATAGTTTCCTAATCAAACAAACCTATTTACAATTTTAGAAATTCCTCTGGCTTCAACAGATGGCTGTGAGCAAGCAAAATATTTTCTTTGTTAACACATGCCTTATCCTAAGAAAACAAACATGATGGAAATCTGATCTTTACAGACACAAGCCATTGTTGTGTGTGTGTGTGTGTGTGTGTGTGTGTGTGTGTGTGTGTGTGTGTGTGTGTGTGTGTGTGTGTGTGTGCGTGTGTATGTGCTTAAGTCTTTGTTTACCTTCCCTGCTTTCAAAGCACTTAATGCGCACAAATACTGCCAAATTCATTCTTATGCAATCTGAAAACATTAAAAAAACAGAAAAGAAGTATGAGTGATAGGAATTATTGTTGATACTCAAAAGATTAGGCCTAACACTGCAATGTTTCTTTAACATCTTAACATAAATAAATGTAATATATGATAATATAACATAAACAAATATTATATCTAAGTCTTGTTTTTTTAATCATATGTGTTTTTTAATCATTGATTCTCTATTTCTCAAACTTTGCGAGCATCTTTAATTTCTCATGCAAACAGACAAGAAATATGTCTAAATGTTGTTGAGTCTGTGGTTTGGTTCATCGGGGTAACATGTATATCCTCTTCATCACCGGTGACGATTGAGTCCACTGAGGGACTCAGAACCAGGGAAATGTTTTCATTTTGATATGGCGTAGTGTTTCCTCGAGAATGGAGCGGTGGAGGGAGGGGATGGTGACGATAAGATTAAAGCTGTGCTTTTTCAAGTAATACTGTTAGCATAACCTAAGTGGTTGCAAAAAGAATCACTTCTATTTTTGGATGGTACCAAAAAATAAATTGTGCCTTCCTTCCTATTGGTACCCATTCTTTTTCCCCTTAAATTAAGTTCTCTCTCTGCCACAATAATGTCCACCCAACCCCATGATCTAAGTCATAGCCTGTCCATATTTGCTGTTTGTTTGACCCCATAAGGGCACGAACCCTGGCTGATCCTTCATCTGAGGACAAAGCTTATGTTTGCTGTGACATCATAAATGCCTGTGCAGAGAAAACAATGGCTGATGAATTCAGTGGGAGTCGGGACACAGTGGACAGCAGAGACACAGGGACGTGGCCCGAAACTTCCAGTGTCACGGAAAGTTTTTTAGACAAGGACCCACACCTTGGTCAAACACACAGAATGCCTCCCAAAAAATGAAGGGGACGCTGCAGTCTGAAGGGATCGGATTGCAGAGGTTGTTTCAGAGACAGTGGCAGGGAGGGAGTGGGCACGGCTGGGGGATCATCGGGTTATAACACTAAATGTTTATATGAAGCTTTGTGGCTGTTGGAGACAGTCAGAGATGGAGCCCTGCTCCTTGGGGAAGAAAGACGCTTTGTTTTTATAGGCAGCCTGGAATGTGTCGAGGACTGTGGACATCTGCTTTATTAGCATATGCGATTCCACCCCCAGCTATGAATCTGCTGGTGGTCTGATACTGCGCCATACTGTTCCTGATATCTGTAAATACAGAACGTGTGAATGATTTACACCAGTTGATGAATGGGTTTTTGGTTTAGTGTCATATTTAAAATGTAGCTTTTTAACATGTGACTGGAACAGGAAGTGGGCTTTGTTTGAAGGCCTGTATTTGAATAAAGTGATTTTGCTTTGTTTTCAATTGCAGCACACAGAGATTAGCACGATATGAATGTGTGGTGCTGCAAAGTTTTAGTCTGGCTCTCCTGGAGTTTATGGGTGTGAAAATTCCTCAGAAGCATTCTCAGGTCATTACAGATGCATCCCACCCCTGCACTCATACTGGCTCATGGATTACCATTTTCTTTGTTAGGCTAATTGCATTATGGTGGCTTTTATTTTTTAAATCAAGTAGGGGCCATTTGGGCCTATGAATCAATGTACAATCCCCTGTGGGTGAGATTCATTTCTTTCAAATTGAAATGAAAGTTTTTACCGTGGACACTGAAACTTTCTTGTGACTTATTCAAAAATGTTAAATTGATAAAAAAAATATTTTGTATTAGCAAAAAAAAAAAATAATAAAACATATCATTTCAACTTTTCCCTGAGATAACTCTGGTTCACACAGCCTCTGGGTATTTCCTGTTATCACAGCTTCACGCCAGGTAATGAACTGGTTTATGAATGATGCACCATTTCTCAAGAAGCCCAGTGATAAAGATCACATGGCATAGTCCCTTCAGACAGATATCACCTATTAAATAGAGCAGGCCCATGTAACCCAACACCTTGTAGGGAATGCACTCAATCAAGCCTATTGTTTCTGCTCACATACAGTTCCCTCTGTGAGATAAGTGTGGCCTGGCCACACAGATAACAACAATGCCTTAAAAGCATGGATGAGACATTCACTGTCATCTCAGTCTGTAAGAATCCTGCCCAGATTACTGTGTTGGTTCAGCTAAATCAGATGATCCTCTGAGTTGAAATTATTTTTAACTCACAATGTATGTGGAAAGTTACAATGATTCTGCAGTTAGCCATTAAGTACAATGACTCTGCAGTTAGCCATTGCTTGAATCCTCACATTATCCCTGTGTAATATTCAGACCATTAGTCAGGATGAAATGATGTGTGCTGGTGCCTGTGGTGTTATTCATGTTGCAATTTGATGAGGGCCGCTCCTAAATAGGCAGTATAAATATTATGGCGGGGAGGATGTGAGTCAGGACGGAGAGATTCCAGTTCATTGGGTCATTATTGGAGTTGAAAGAAAGGAGAGGAAGTTGGTTTGAAGATTTGTCACCAGCAGATCTCTGTCTTTTAGGAAGGGGGTGGGCTCTGCACAGCTCAGGAATGTGAAAAAAAAACATGGGTGTTGGGAGGTTTTTCATAAATAAGAATAATTACCAGATTGTTTATTTAATTTCATATTTATTTTAATTATGTAATGCGTCATCATAATTAAATGAAAAGTAAGATAACAGCTGATAAAGCCTGTTATTCCAGAAATAAATATGCTGCACGTATGTCTTGAACAACAGGTCCAGTCTGCCTTCATAAATCTCCGAGCAACAGGTAATTCAGACACTCTCTTTGGTTTTGATCTGCTCAGTTGGCTCATTATTTCAAGTATTTCGACCGCATCCACATTCCTGCTGAAAGCTCATTTGACGCAGTTGTCCTTCTCAGACACTCATCACCGCTGGTGGGAGCCTGATATATCCATCTGCGCCTGCGAAGGGGGCGCTAATTCTTGACAACTGTGCCCCTCTGGCACCATATCCGTTGCACTGCTGGTTGTGTGATACAATAGACTCCCATCTTTTGTCCTTGAAATTGTTTTAATTAGCCCCACGGCGGGGGGTGGGGTTGCAAACATGGGACGGACTCAAAAGGATTGACAAAATCACAGGAGCATGATACTACGGGCTTGGAGATGACAGACGTGTGTTAGAAATAGACCATCTGTAATAAAATGTATAAAAGTGACAGTGTGCCTTTAAATCCCAATGAATGAGTCAACTCAACCTTGGGCCTCAGCTAGAATGCTTGATGAATATAGGTTACCAAAAAGAATATGAATCACCAATATTCCTGAGTTTAGATCCGTAAAGGCGTTTAAAACATGTTTCAGTATTAACTTATGTCATCAGAATCCAATTATCCTGAACTCCAATTAAGTCATTAACCTAATATAGGCTTATAAAATACACTTGTAGTTTTAACTTAAGGAGACATTTAAGAACAGGCAATGATGGGTATTGCTTGAGTTGGAAAAAAAAAAAACCTGTTGCAAAATACACAACAAGTTAATAACCCCCAAAACAAATTTCCCTCAAATGTCACTTGCAGGACTTATTGCAAAACTCTAAAACCTGTTACGCTTGCTGGACCATGGTTCAATAAACAAAGGCAATGCAGGTGTGTTTGTGTGTGCACTTGTATAGTTATCTTTGTGGGGTCCAATTTGAGTTTTAGATATATAGCATGAGGACATTTTTGGAAAGTGGGGACAATTTTGCCTGTCCTCACTTTGGGACATACCTTCAAAGGATTGGTTTTAAAGTTTAGCTTAGAATTAGGTTTAGTTTAGGGTAAGGGCAGGGGTCACGCATTTAGTTGTAGGAAATGCATTATGTCAGTGAGTGTCCTCACAAAGATAGTAGTACAAGGTTGTGTTAATGTGTGTGTGTGTGTGTGTGTGTGTGTGTGTGTGTGTGTGTGTGTGTGTGTGTGTGTGTGTGTGTGTGTGTGTGTGTGTGTGTGTGTGTGTGTGTGTGTGTGTGTGTGTGTGTGTGTGTGTGTGTGTGTGTGTGTGCACATGTAGTTTCCGATAAGCCACAGCCACATGCATTTGCTTGTCCCACCACTTGGACCTCCCAGCAGCCAGCTGGCCCGGCCAACAAGAGGTGACAAGAAGCCAAGTCTTTACCTGATCCAAGAGGATCATGTGACCTCTAAAAACGCCTCTATTATCCAATATCCATGTCTGTAGTGCAGGTCACCTTCTATTGGAAAAGTTAATTCAAGGAATCTCTGTGGAATGCCGGCCGCAGCATTAGCACCAGTTCTTGATACGGTGAGGAACAGCTGTAATCTAGAGCAGTGCTTGTCAGACAACAAAAAAGTAACTCTCTGTGGGTGAAACTTGGAGGCCAAAAAAAATTTGGCCTTTTATGTAAATGCTAATTCCCCCTCCCAAATTCAGCTCTCCCAAGTCAAACACACCCATCCCCCTTTGAGTTCTCCTCGCCCCATGGGAGGAGGGGTGGTAGCCAGAGAGAGAAAGAGAGAGAGAGATCCCAAACCATCTGAATCCCTTTTAACTAAGTGGCCAGAGAGGAGCAAGGGCAATTATTCCACCATGATGCATTCCTTTTCAAAAGAGGATACCATCACTGTTCAACACATGGAATGCAAGCTGTGTTATGGGCACTGAAGGACTGTCACATCCTCCTTCTGCGCACAAAAAAACAGAGCTGTGCATCAGAAACAGCAAAACAGGTGCCCACAAAGTGCTGCATGCGCAGTGGGGTTCATAATGTGAGTGTGTGTGTGTGTGTGTGTGTGTGTGTGTGTGTGTGTGTGTGTGTGTGTGTGTGTGTGTGTGTGTGTGTGTGTGTGTGTGTGTGTGTGTGTGTGTGTGTGTGTGTGTGTGTGTGTGTGTGTGTGTGTGTGTGTGAGGGTGGGGCTTACATGTAAATGCTTTTACAATATGCTTAGGGTGGTTATTTACTCTCTGCTCAAGGCTAATCTATCAAACAGCCTAGTGGATGTACATTAGAGTGAACTATTTGTTTGAATCCTTCTTGCTGAACGCATTCACAAATTAATTGCATAGATTTGTTCGTAACCCAGGTTACCCTGCATATTCAGAGGGTGTAGATGTGGAGTTTATGGCAGATTATATAAGACTCCTTTCACATCCTATTTCATGTTAGTTGAACAAAATTGTGTTGTTGAGATTTAATTATCAATCACTTATGTTGTAGGGCAGTTTCCTGCCACTATATACAGGCTTAATGATGACAAATACAGCTGTGGGACGTTTGAATGGAGAAGCCTACAATTAACAAAGATTAATAATGGTGTGCTTGTGAGGAGGCCCCGCCTCATACTGGGTCCCTCAGGCAAAAGTTCTATGAGAAAAAGTGTTTGTTTATTTTCACCCTTCATAGTCATGCTGATTATAAGAAACTGGAGACGTTGCATTCTTGTCTGCGTGGAATTTGAAGTGTCTCCCCCCCCCTCCATTACCTTTCATCATCAGTTCATTGAAATGGAATGACAGAGGACATGTCTGTTTTTACAAGATAAAAATGATGAGGACATTGTATTGTATTTTTAAGGCGAGACATCATAATCTAAAGGCAAAGACATCATTTTTTCATGCACGGATCCATTTGAGATGTTGCGCTATTTTGCTTCCATAACATGTCTTCTTTCAGAACAGTGGAAAGAAAACAAAATACACATTTAGGTATTCATTTTACTATGATGTCTTTTAACATCTGTAGGTTTATCCTAAATTCACCAAAAGTTATTCAAACATAACATTTCTCAAAACTTGTAATACAAAAATGAATTGTCTTAATTCAAGAAATCAACTGGGAAGTTTCATTGTAATATTTATTAGTTAGTCTCAGTTTAGCACTTACCTACACAAAATATTCCAGTTTCATTCCTATCTATATTCTGAAGACTTTTACAGAGGTTTTACAGATTTTGTATATATCATTCATAGCCTGATTAATACAACACTATATTCCTAAAAACATGGCGGCATTTTATTTTATTTCTTCAATGGCTGTTGACATTATTTTCTGATTTATGGAGTGATAAAAACACATAATCTCCTCCGGAAAAACCTTTCACTTTGATATTCAACAAAATGAAACACGAATTTTAAACCTGACTATCAAATGTTCAGATTTCTGTTCAGGAAAGTAATGCAAAATTAGCACATATTTGATAAGATGATGCATAATTTGCCTATTCAAACATAAAATATCAGAAACGTCTAATTCAAAAAATAATTTTCTTGAATAGGGGTATCAGTTCAAAACTGGTACCCCAACCGCTTGTAGTATCTCCCTTTAAATGTAATGCATTTTACATAATACTACTACTAATTACCATTTTTGAATCATTTGATATTTAATAGTGAGCTTTCATTTGCTCAAATTCATAGAAATCCCTACATTGCATAACTGCCTTTAACAGGATACAAGACACGCGTATTTTGACCAAAGTGTTGTGTTGCCTCCCTCCTCATACCCCACCTGTAGCCTGTGCAGTATTGATTGCTCCTGCAAGGTCCACTTCCCCGGTGGTGTTTAATGGAGCTCATCGTCCCCCCCACCAATTCTCTCACCATTTCATCTGAAACTGGACACTTCTGCCCATGTTTCATCCAACAGCACCTTTTCTTAGGAAGCGACTGGAGCATGGAGTGAGAGCTTTAACACTTCTCTTAAAAGAGTAAGACAATGAGCGCAAGACAAATTTCCAACTGAGCAGCTGTGTGGTGCAAAACACTTGCCTTTGTCCAAACCTTCCCACAGTCGCATAGGGGCTGTCATATGCTGAACATTTGTTTGACTGTTTCGGATGGGTTTTTGAATGCATGTGGGGTGGAACCAAACACATTCTTATGTGTGTGGAAGTCACAGGGTATAAAGACAGATGTAGCATTGCTCAACTCCTGCTTACCCACGTCATATGTGATAGTACTTCACCGTGTCCTGGAAGCATCAGCTGGGTTGTAGTCTTTGAAATCAGTTTTCTGATTTTTTTTTCTCTCATGTTAGCACCTTTTCCCCTACATAAATGTTAATTATCCATTTGACATCTTCGGAAATATGGTTATTTGCATTCTGGCTGAAAGTAAGATCAGGAAATCGATTCATTTTCATGTCAGTGTGGTAAATATGAAGCTACGGCGGACAGCTGGTTAACTTAGCTTAGCATAAATACTAGAAACAGGGGGAAACAGTAAACATGGCAAAGGTAACACAACCTTTACCATCACCTCTTAAGCTAACAAATTAATTCAGCAGAGCCAGGCTTGTTGTTTCCCTGTTTCCGGTCTTGGTGAAATTCAATAAATGTCAAACTTAACTCTAAAATGTGGACAAATTTGCCACTTTAACATTTAAAAGAAAAGACATTGGTTAGAAATCTCTGAAGACTTTATCTCATACCAAACCTCACAGTGTCTGTGTCATGTTAGAAGACGGATTCTATGTGCTGACACACAGACAGCAGCCAGCTAAATGTGTCTGCTAGATAAGTCCAACCCGCGCCTTTCATCCTCTGGACGTTCGGACGGAGACACAGACAGGTCAGGGTTAATGACGGGTTGTGGGTGCACCTCTAATGTACTATGTGTTGAGTAACGGGTGTTTATGGATAATGGTTTTAAGGAGAAAAAAGTCAAAATCTAGGATTTTGGTAATCACACATTGATGAAAGGCTACAAGCTGCAGATATCACTGGTTGATTGTGAAATAAAGTGTTGTCTGATTTATATCGAGTCTCCTATCATACACTACAAAGGTGAGTGTATATATATATATATATATATATATATATATATATATATATATATATCCCCCATATCTGTATCCCCCATATCTGTACAAACTACCTCCCCCCTCTCCCCCACAAAGAAACAGAGTATGAGCAACATTTCCTTTAGATTAGTCTGACTGTAATGGAATACTTGTTAAAAAAGCAAGAATGTGCTTTAATTTGTCAAGGGGATCTGAGCTGACAACTTTAGTAAAGTCCACTATAACAACCTTCCAGGGCCCCTGACCTAGGGAGGGAGTGACCCCTGACCTTATTTGGGCCTCTTTTATGAGGACTTTTTTTGGCTCCGGCCAGATGGCTAAACTATCAAAGGGTTTTTTTATGAGAAAAATCTGCAGGCAAGAGTGGAGTAGTATATTTATCTCATTGTGTGTAAAACGAAGCCTCTGTAACTTCCGACTAGGTGGGTCGGGAGAAAATCGGATACACAGAGGGGCGGGGGGATGTTTGAGTGTGCCAACCTGCTCACAAATAATAAACATCTGAAGAGATTTCACTTAGCCTCTTCTTCAAAAATAATATCAGCAAGGGAGATTTTCATTAAATCCATTGACCTCCATGTATTCCATCTTTCAATGTCTGCTCTTTCCTATTCAAACCCATTTATGCTCACAACATCAATATTTTAGAGTGTGATATACTTGCAAAATGTTTTTGGCTCAGTCCTCCATCTCCTGCTTGTCAATAGTCGCAATCAGACAGTTGAATTAAATGAACAACTTGTTAGATGTATAAGGCTGGTGCCAACCATTTTTTACAGGTAATGTAAAAACATTGTATAAACACAACCCTGAAACTGATGTGACAGTTTCCTGAGATCACAGATGAGCACAAATCAGTGGAATTTGTGTGTTTGAGAACAGGGAAGAGTTGTGTGTCCCAGGGTCACTATAACTCGCTCTGCTCACATCACTCATGTGGCGTCTTTATGAGCGATGGACTGTTTTGTTGGATTAGGTTTCTGGGGGAAGCATTTAGGGCCGGCCTATTTGCAGAGCAATACAAGAACAGATTCAAGACCCCCGTAAATGTTTTGCTGTGACGTTCGATACGCACATAATCAAGTGCACATGTTTGTACGAGTCTGACTCTGTGAATGATAGAAATGCTGCCATATTTGTGTCGTGGTGGAAACCCCACTCAGCAGGAAGTGGGTGCCTTCTTGTACACACTTGAACAGTCACACAGCTGTTGGAAGCATTACCTGTGTGTTGTTCTCTGCAGACACCAAATCAGCTGCTCCCTCTGAGTCTACTCATCATACATGTTTTGACCTCTGTATGAACAGAAGCAAGATCAATTCCAGACATGTACTCTGCATGAGTGGAAGGGCGATAAACAAGAGAGTGTAGCAGCAGATTCATCAAGCACACGTACGTCAAAGATTTTTATTTTTCATTTAGTAGAACAAATGATGTCACCTAAATAGCAAACTCAAGTATGTTTTGGTTATTCATAGCCTTCCATAATGATTCCCAGAGACACCGATCAATAATTTATGCATATATGAAGCTTTTACAGTTGTATATTATGCTTCATAACTGGGGTAACCTAAGCTGTTGTCGACCTTCTTGTTTTAATGTGGCCATTCCTTCTCCTGATTGCACTCAGAGGTCGAGAAAGATCTGAAGTCACTGGAAGCAGTTAAAATAATAGGAGCTGACCATGTGTTTGAGGTTATGAGAAGGGGAGGGACTGGCCCTTTACTCAGAGCCAAAACAGTCACAGTGGAGACGGGTGTAGTTTGCTTCAATGCTACTAAAACCAGGAGATTATATGATAATAAAACATCAGTAATGTCAATACTGCAGTGGGAGGCATGACTTTGAGACCCGTTGAGTCATTTTTTTATGACTGTATTCTCTCCTTCTGCATTAATAGGCATTATTAAAAAACATTTGATCAGCTGTTGATCATTTTTTTATTTATTAGCAGCCCACAAAAAATAATTTTACATTCTGATTCAGTATTCAAAATAACTATTGCTGAACAGCAGAGCTAAATAAGATACAACAAAGTAAACAGTATTCCAGTCAAAAAGAAATTGAAGATTATGCAAACATGGAAACTAAAAAAAAAATCCATAATGACTCAGTTGGTTATTTGTGTTTTGGTATGTACATTTCCTATAGTCTGTACACACTGCCTGTTTACCTTCCCAACGGCTCAGCACATTTCAAAAATACTCAGCCACACACATGTACATACACCCCAACCACATAGCTGTCTCCACCCATTTTCATTCACAAAGAAAAGCGTGGTGAGGAGGGGGGGGGGGTTGTGAAGCTGAAGCTGAGGCAGAGTCAGTGAATGAGCTCACCAGGCATCTGCTGTGTGCTGCCGGGAAAGTCACTTATCAGTCCAAGTGGTGCTTTTATTGTGAAAAGATCCTCTACACAAAATGTTTATCATGAAGATGCCTATCTGTGTGCTTTATGAGTACTTTGCTCCGTGCCATTTGGTCTTGCAAATGAGCTAGAACCAGAATTGTGAGGGGGATCCTTCACCTTAAGATTTTTTTTTTCTCTCTCTCTCTCTCTCTCTCTCTCTCTCTGTTCCACTGTTAAATCTCCTAAAGTTTGAAACACAAAGACCCCTCAGCACTGGTCAGCCCACCCTGCAGATGGCCGGAGGATCAGAGGCTGTCAGCACGCTTAAACGAGCCAAGAGTCGAGGCTTCAGCCCTGCGGGGGAGGACAGAGCATGAATGGGCTATTTCCACCCAGCTCTATAGCCCCCCACTGGGCATTTGTAATATGATTTGTGGCAAATTTGTTTAATCAATATGGAAGCAGGGGCTTGGATACCCTCCTCGGACACAAGTCTTTCTTTCCCCCCATTTTCTTTCTGGCCTGTAAATGCATCAGTGTCACAATTGGTGTGAGGATTAAATGTTTTTAGAGGATCTGTGTGAGTATACAAAAGTGAGTGGATCCATAAGTGAGAGGAAAGTTAGTGACCAGGAAGGGATTCAAACAAGTAATACAAGTTTGGATACTTGACATGACAAAGACTTCTTAACTACAAATATAGCATGTGTATGTCCTGGAAGAGGGATCCCTCTGCTGTGGCTCCTCCTTACATTGTTTGTGATATCAGCTTTGGTGTGGGGGTGTCTCACTTGTGCAAATAAAGGCATACTCGTTTTGACTAAAAAGATCAAATCTTGCTCCATCATGTAGGAGCTACAGTCTTCTCAACGGCGGCTTTAGCAGACAGGCAGGTGGCTTCAATCCAATTCTACCATGGCTGCTGTCCATGAGGAATTGAAGGACAAAAGGCACTATAAGGTTTTTTCTTCTTTTTGTCAAGCCTGTGATTTACAGTTGTGCCTCCCATAAAGTAAACCACCCTCACTCTCTCTTTTTTCACACACTCATTTTTTCCTCTTCAGAGAGGAGAGGGAAGTTGCTGTGGTTTTCACATCCCTTGAATTCATTCTTTCAGTTACTTTAGGAAATCAGAAAAGTCTGCATCAACTCACCCACCAACACATTTATTGTCATATCTCACTAACAAGCCCTACTAAGAAATATATATATAGTATATATATATACTGATGTCTTAATTGTCTGTTCGTATGTTCTGCTTATGCACCTGTTGTGTTTATGTCCCATAATGTGTGACCAATAAAACATAAAAAAGTCCTGGAAGCATACATATTCTACCTTGGCATACCCATCTGGTTGCTATGCACTGTTATTATTTACAGCTCATCCAGCCGGATGTTTCTGGCTCTTCCTTTATGAGCTGTGCAAAGCACATAAGAACTTTTGTCACACACTCTTTTAACCCTATTGAGTTGAAAAACCTTGTATGTCTCTTTTCTTTTTCTTTACTTCCTATCAGATCCGCGTTACAGGAGCTTACCGCCGCACAGTTCCTGCACAGATGTTGGCAGGATTCCTAATTTCATTCTCATTCTCTGAGCCTGTCAGTTTTTGAAAGGGGGAAGTAGGACAGAAAATAATCGGCAGAACATCCCATAAGTCTGAATGTGGGGGCAGCAGATGTGGGTGTGGAGGGGGGTTGCCACTGGGCCTCCCCACGGCCCATCTGACTATTGTTCGGCATAGAAGCCATTTCTGTGGTTGCCATAACAACCATAATACACTCTTATCCATGTCCCTGTGCTCATGGTAGAATGAGCTCTGATTCTTTTAACTTTATTTACAAGAAGAAGCCATAACAAGCTCAAACAGGGCTTTTAATAGTTCTCTTTTTTTAAACAAAATCTATCTTATTCAATATCATACATTATGGGACCTTGGAGGACAACAACACCATGATATCAAGTAAAGGTGAGCAGATTTTTACTGCCACAGAGTGAATGTTGTTGAATACAGTAGGCAGAGGCTTTGGGGATTAAGAGTTTCCTTTCAGCGGTCACAGAAGGCAGTCATTACCTCTGAGGTCCGCGGCTGTCTTTGTCAATTGCCGCTGTGAGGCTACATTGAAGAGCCTGAAAACCCACCAGGTGTCTTATAGTCTTTGAGCCCCGTGAAGAACGACCACATTCACTGTCAAGTGCTTTATGCTGCATGTTTCTTTTGTATTTAAGGAAATCTTTACCCTTCAGCACCCAAGGGCACTTTTGAGAGCGTTTTGCTCATTCTTAATTAACCCTTTAACTTAAATTAAATGATGAATAATTCTATGTGCACCTTGTCTGTAGGCAGTGGTGTTGACAGGCCCCACTGCACGCTATTATCGCGGCCGTCGTTACTTGTGCTGCGTACAAGCAACTCGGAAGTCGGAATTTTCCTTGATGAAATTTCAAACTTTCAAGCAATCCCAGGTCAAAAGTAAATAAAAAATATGGCTGAATGTGACAAACTGATGTTTCAATTGAACTCCCAGCAGTGCAGGTTCCACATTTTTGGGCATTTTTAACATTTTCCAAAAAGACTTTTGTGCAGAGAAGATTTTCTTCTTTCAGAGATTGTTTACCATAACCAGCTACCTAATAACGTCGGTGACCTAATTTTTACTACATGAGCCTGATGATTGTGTGTATTATTTTGACTGAATAGGCAAATATACTTTATGTTGCATTTAAGTTGATGGTTAACCATTTACAATGTGCCCTTCCATTGATGTGTAATGCCAGACAACTGCTCCTTTGTGACGTTCACAGGAGGAACTCCAACTTTAAGTGGCATGCCATTGTTTTTTTCTAGTAGGTGGTAGAAAAAATATATAGTTCTAAGTTGTCTGGAGCGCCGTGATTGGTGCCGTTTTTTATGTTTGAAGATTGGCTCCTTAGCTAGCTACAGTGTATTGTATTGTCTCTTCACATCATCAAATAAAGATTTGACATTGAACAACATTAAAAGACACATTACCCTTTATATATCGGTATATGACAAAAATAAAATAAAAAATAAATCCAAATATTTGTATATAGATTATTATATATATCATACTCTACTTACAGTTTTTTATAGTTTATGTAAGATAAGCATACATTTGGTATAGATTGCCACTGACTATTTTAAAAAGAAAAAGAAAAGCATGATGGCGATGGGTTTGCTTTTTTCAAGCAAATATGGAGCTAATGGCAAAAAAATGTATGTAACAGAAGTTTTTTCTTTATATACAAACATCTTTCTGAGGTGGCAAACTGTGTAATTCAGAGAGGCCTGGTCTTTGCCCGATGCATTGTTGTAGAGGCCGCTCTTACTAGAGACATTCATTTATTAATACATTTTCTGCACATTCTTATATTTTTGTGCATGTAAATAAATGTGACCTCAATATGATCAATCAATATCCTTAATACACTTCCTGCTTCATTGGAAGTAGAGAAGCTGTGTGTGTGTGTGTGTGTGTGTGTGTGTGTGTGTGTGTGTGTGTGTGTGTGTGTGTGTGTGTGTGTGTGTGTGTGTGTGTGTGTGTGTGTGTGTGTGTGTGTGTGTGGGCACATGTGTCAGCGTGAGATCATGTTAACATGGGAGTGTTACAGTCATCAATGTTTCATCAGCACCATCTGGCTGCAATTTCCACAAAAAAGAATCCCTCAATGTGAAAGTATATCCTGCTGCACCGTGAAATAGCTTGGTAACATTTGATTTAAAACACAAACAAACAATAAAAAATAAATTTGTTCATCTATAAAGTTGAAATATCTGACTCTTGAGATGATACTGAAGTTGTGTGGTGCGCATACATTTGTTTTAAGATGTTTTTTCTGACGGACATTCATGAATCTGACTGTTTTATTCCCCTGCTGTGAGGTCAAACTCTGTATAAATACATTTTAGATGGATTAGGCAGGTACATTTTTGACATTGTCCTATTGTTTCGATGGCTTTCACCAGAAAACAACAATTGGAAATCACCAAAACAGGAGTTGGCAAGTATGCTATTGTATAAGTGGTGCATTCTCATAAGCTAATTAGAAGTGAGAAAGGACTGATATCCTGCAGGCCCTCTGCTCAGCACTTCCCGCCCTGTAAATGTTTATGACCCTGGTCCAGATTGCATCTCAGATTTGAAGGATTGGCCCCCTGTTGACTCACAGCTTGATAGTGACTGCCAAGCTCTCCCTATCTCTTTGTTTATTGTGTCTCAAATTCTTCAAGTTTGACCTCTTCATCCCCCAAAATTACAATTCATCTAGATAAACGTATACAATGTGTAAATTTACAGCGGAGTAGTGGGGTTCTCTGATCTTAAAAACATCCCTGAAAGTGCTTTATCTGTGTTTGTACTTTACTTTCTCTCTAATGTGTGAATTCAGCTCCCGTGCTCGTTATTAAACAGACTCATCATACACTTCTTTGCTGTGTGGCTGATTAGAAGAGAATGGGGGTAAAAGTGGACACAGTGGGGTTCTCTCTTCATACAGTGAGTCCTTGTTGCCCCCCAACACTCTATTGTTTATTGATGGAGGTGCTTGTCATAGTCATGCAATAACAAAAGCCTGACTATTGGTGTGTTTACCTCTGCACAGGAACCACTGGGCAATTCTCCATTAAATTACAGCCATGTGTGGGCCGCTAATCTCTCCCCTCACCCGCCTGCTCCCTGCACCCAACACCCACTCGCACTGATCACACACTAAGGGCTGAGCAGGATATTAGACTTACCATCACTATAAACCAAGAACTTCAAAAAAATGTCACAAAATTAGATGTTAGAAACAAATGTGACAAATAGACAGCTCTTACAATAATCTTGACAATTATTATTATCCAAAATAAAAAATGTAAGAATTCATGAGCAGAGCAGAAGTTGTTTGGGGGAAGTGCTGTCTGTCTGGACATTAATTCCTCCAGCCCCAACAATGCCTCCCATACCTCCCATTTAAGAGTGTGAGACACATAAGCAGTCATCTTGTTATCTCTAAAGAAACAGTCATTTCTACTTCCTGATAGGTGTAATAGCCATTTGTGGTTGAACTTTTAACATGCAAATAGATTGGTTCAATACTTTGTATTTTGTCATATTTTGTATTCAAAGATCCCCTCCAGACATGTTTTAATACACATCGGAATATTTTATATCCATAAATATAAAATATTTAGGATGTCTTCTACACTGAAAAGTCTATTCTCAGTGTGTGTGTGTTGTAGTTCAAGTTTCCAAATCACACGTTTGTAAATTGAACCATCTGTGATGTCACAAAATTGTGTTTTTGCAAAACACATCTTAAAGTGTGCTCGACTTAAATCAATGAATGTGAAAACAGCCATTTAGTGTCAAACTATCAGCCCGATCTTGCAGAAACACATGAAATGACTACAACACCTAGTGATGCGCTGTTACCAGGTCGTGGTTATTTCACTTATTTCTGTGAGATCACGTAGCAATGTCTGCACATGCATCATTCTGCACAGTGAAGGCCAAACATCCAAATGAAGTAACAATAAACACATTTTTTCATTGGAGGGGGGGCTTTAAAATTCGATGTATCACAGAAACTCCTTTATATATATGTACATTGTGTTAACAGTTGATAAGTAGGTATACATGGCATGCTGTATTACTCATACGGGTTGTGCTTTTCAAAAGAGCTACATTCAATGGGGGTAAAAAACAATATTGGTACAGAAGACAAACATCCAATACCTTTCACTGCAATGCCCTCGGTCTCCATTCTAGGCTGATGTTACCCAACAAAATAACTAAATACATGTTTTCATGAAAAGGAGGACATTTGTAGGGTGTTTGCTGATCGATAATGAAAACTGTTTGACACTATAGTGATTGCCGTGAGCCTCTACGCTTGTATTTGCTAGATAATGCCGTATTTAGATGATCGTACGCTGAAAACAAAAAGTGGAAGGGAAAACCACTGTATAGTTTTAACAGTGCTCTCATAGAAAAAGATGGATTGATTGCCTACAAGTAAAGCTTATGTTGTGATATGACTAACATGTGTGGAAAAAACAGGACCTATGTAGGTAGTCTAAGTAACAACAAAAGGTCAGCGGGACTGTTTTCATTTATGCTTGCCTATCCTCGGCATTACTTACCCTTTCCATGGGCATCAAGTCTATCATGAAAAAACAAACTTTTCCCTTTGTCCTTTGTGAGAGTTTAATGACGTTATTTATGACTACAAGGGAGGAAATGTTTTAAGGGCCACCTGAAGAAAACCAACAGAGGATAAAATAATATAACAGGATATAGGAAATACGCTCAGAAGAAATCCTGGTGTCAATCAGCAAGAAAACTAGTCAACCATTAAAAGACTATTACTGGTGTCCCACTGTTGAAGAGTACACATCTGAAATGGTGAGAAATGAACAGCCTGGCTGTGTTTCTAACGGCTCCTGTTCTGTGTTTCTAACGGCTCCTGTTGGATGTGAAAATGTGTTTCATTGTGTTTCTCCAGGAAGCAGTTCATTATTTGCAATCTGGCACTTATCAAGTGTTTGATTCAATGTTGTGAGTTTAGGAGTACACTGAAATGTCATCAGGAATGTTAAAAAAGTTATGACAAGTAGTGAAGAGTCTCTGTACATTTTGCGCCCATAGCCGATTATAAACTATTTGAGTCCAAGTATTTGTGTTTAAATAAAGATTCTCAGCTTTAGAGAATATTTTATGTCTGGTATGGTTTCGACTACGAATATATAGTCAATAAAGTATTTTGAAAAAATCTCTCATTAAGTCTGGAGTCTTCACTGAAGCATCAATTATCCATGTGTGCTGTAAGGTTTCAGGTTTTCTTCATCACACTTGTGTAAGTTGCGTATCAAACCATGATTTGGTTTTCAAAATAGTTGTGACATCACTTAATCATGCTCATACACACACGTCAGATTTAGGGCAGCGGTATAAATTGAGGGTCAAACAAATGGGAGAAACAAATTTCTGATGAAGTTATTTTAGCTTAGTTTAAGATTCAGCAAACTGATGAGTAAAGAAGGCTTTTTTCATAAAAGAAATGGGCTCGTTTTGAGAACAGTACTCATTGTCACACCTATTCCCAACTTCCCAACTCAGCCTGTGCCTTTCATCTTTTACTGAGTGCTTGAAAAACACATGTTCAATTCCCAATTCCTCAGCAAGTGTTGAGGCCATTATTGTTTGTCCACTGCAAGGTCATCGTAAAGCTCGGCAAATGACATGTGAGAAACTTAACGTCTCTCCATCTCGCAGCGTTGTGTAAACTCCAGAGGGAATGAAGGAACGGTCAGGATGTAGAAAATACTGAATAGTAACTGTAATGAGTCCTTCAGTGAATATAGACAGTACATTGCCAGATACATGACCTGGTCAAGGACGCGGTCAATGTTATGGTTTCTGTGCTCACTGCAACACAACACGTCGACATTTTTCTCAAACAAGTAATGGCTGACATCGACCAGCACGGAATGATCACAATGGACCTCAGCAGCTGACAAACTATTATCACTTTAACAACAGGCAGAGGATCTATCTGTCCATATGGTTTATTGCTTTTTACAGAACAAATGCGAAGGAGCAAGATGGATTCATTTTTCTTTCACCGTTTCAATTGATTGTGGTGGCAAGGTGAATACTGATTTTCATTTTCAATTAACTTATCTATTGTTATCTTATTTTGACGTTATGTTTTTGTTTTTTGAGATTGGCTCTCTTATTATTACATTTTCAAAAAAAGGTATGCCATGTGGCTGATGGATCCATCTGGTTCCCACAACTGCAGTTTTACAACTGCACACAGTTTGGCTTGTTTAGATTGAACGTAGAAGAAACAAAGTATTCAAGCATAGTTTCTTATTGGGGCAATAAAGCGTCTAGACAGCACTCCCCTCTTTTTCACCTTCACCCAGTCCCTTAAAGGGCATTTGTTTATCTGAATATATTGGCTTGTCTTTGTCCCCCACTTATCAGCTGTGGCATTATATAACACACAGGGAGGCATTTTTAGACTTGAAATAGAATGATAAAAGCTCAACATGATGTATTTATCAGCTCATTTAAATGATAGGCGATGAGTTAGACTTTGCATTCTCAGCAAATGTATGATTTACCTTTTCATTTATATGTTGTCTTTAAATAAATGCTCATCACAAGTTCAGAGTCATAACTCAGAACTTCATTATTAATCTTTGGCGTTGTGTATGCTTTTTGTTTACACTATTTACTCTCTGAAAGCCAGAAGGAGCTTGTCAAATATAGACTACTATCCTCTCTCTCTTCTTCTATTTCACACGTATAATAAATGTGTATCCTAAAATACATTTTCCCACACTGCAATGATCTCAGCTGACCCCTCAGTTTGCACAGAGCTCGGTATGTCCTCAGTGTGCCACATTCCAAAAATAAATTCCTGCCTGCATGAGGTAATGTGCGAATGAAGTACAAGTAAGGCCATATACATGTCCTGTACATGCATACCTTATATATTCATGCTCTGAACAGCTATAAATCTTAAAGCTGTGGTATGGATGCTTATTTTAAGCCAAATCAGCACACATCCTGTGTTATCACTGAAAATGCCGGGATCTTTACCCTCACAGATGTTAGTCTTATCAGAAGATGTAATGTTGGGTTATTGATTAGTTGATAATCAATTCCGTTTTTTCTACTATACCCGTCTGAACCACTTTTGTTGTTATAGAGGTCAAAATCAATCTGAAGGAGGTGATTGCAACACTCAGAAACATTTTCCCATTGTGTGAATTCTCTTCAGAGATGTGTCGTGAACTTCCTGGACTGCTTTTGGCACAGCAACAATGCCCAAAAGGTGAATGTTAATGTAAAGCAGTATCTTCCTTATTTCACAACAACACAACTACAGTGTAGCCAGAACTACATCATTCCCAATACATTTAATGATTGGGGTTGTCATTTTGTTTGACATAATGCTCTTATATAGCTCAACATGTAGGAAACACAGGACAAATTATGTGAAAAATGCAGCTTTACTAATAAATAATGCATCACTGCAAGTGGAAATAATGCAAAAAGCACCAGTGTGATTGCTTCTTTTTGTTTGCAGCCGCCTGGATATTCACAACATTTAAGTTATCCCTGTCTATAACATTAAAGGATACATTTTTGGAGCAATAACTGTTGTATATTCAAAAGTGGGAAAACAACAACTTTGATTCACAATTTAAAAAAACACCATGAACCAAAAAAGGGATGTATGTTACTTCATTTCCATGTCTTGTTTGGTACTATTTTTGAGTTGTAAACAAACACCATAATACTTCTTTGTAAAGCCTTTAAGAAGTTGTGCAAACAGACTTGATGTGTGTGTGGCTCCTCCATTACTGCACATTCCTGAGACAAAACTACTCTAACTTTTTGAGTGTATTTAGATAAGTTTAGATAAACATTATACCCTTTTTACTAATAAACAGAAATCCCATTATATTGGTTAGAAGAATATCAAAATAAATCTATAAATGCCCCAAGGAATATTGTGAGAAGATACACATATATATATATATATATATATATATATACAACTGACAACCATATTTGCCTTCAGGAACATCATAAATACACAGTTTACTTCCACTTTAAAGCAGATATATTTTTTCAAAACCTATTTCTTATTTTTTCATATTTTCTATTCTACATTCTTTTAATTTTTCTATCATATCTCTTGAGTTTGGCACTGTGTTTATTATTGTTTATGGCACCAATACATCACCAATACAAATGCCATATATGAGCAAACCAACATGACAATAAAACAGTTTCTGTCTCTTTATGATTACAGTGAACCTGTATGGGAATAAAGACATAAAATATGATGTATAATGAAAGTGTTGGGCATGAATCACTACAGAAAAAAAACTACAAGATTAAAAATGTATGTACGACATACAAAACTCATAGGGATCTAATAGTTTATTAAATAAATACCACAAAGTACGTCAGGTATATATATATATATATATACATATATATATATTTTATTTTTTACATGTTTTGAGTTAAAAGTGCCACAGATCGTTAACAGACTACCACTTTAAACTGATGTTTGTTGGCTGATCTCTCGGTCACTTGTGTCTATCCCTGACAATATTTATTCATTTCAGGAACAAGGGCCGGAGCGATGAGTGTGTGTGTGTGTTATTAACCCTGCCTCCACCCTGCCTCCACCCTGCCTCCATCCTGCCCTCCGTCCACTAGCAGGGCTCCTCCCGCCCCCTCCTGCCGCCGCGCCGCGCTCATCAATAGGGGAGCCGCATTTGAATAATGTGTGAGCCCTTTGGACTGGAGCCAATCAGCTGTCAGGGGACCGTGATAAATCGCAATGCATTATTGATAATAATAATTACGTTGACATGCGCATTTCTACTTGAAGGGGTTAATTTTCCCCAAGCCAGAAGAATTTGCTGAAGAAGGAGAGGAATATTGCCGGCGACTCTTTTGCTCCTGATGGTTACACCATGTCGAGGCGCAAGCAAGCCAAACCGCAGCACATCAACTCCGACGAGCCCGGCTCGGCACAGAACGGTAAGTTTTGCGCAAGATGTGAGAGCAGCCTCCGCCATGCCATAATGCAAACTATCGACATTTTATCTCACAAAAGTTTGACTTCTTCTTTTTTTTTTTTTTAAACATCGCTCCACTCGCACTTTGACCTGTTGCTGTCCGATTGAATGGACCAGGAGTAAACACGTAGACCACAAACGCGACACATTTAGGAATCATTTTGAACACAATACAGGTGTAACAAATTTGGTTTAAAAAAAAAAAAAAAAGTAAGATTTTACTTGGTTTACGTAAAGACAGGTCAAACTATGAAGTTATCATTTGGCCTTATGTGTAACTTATGTGTTTTTTAATATTTAACTTATTGATCCATTTCATCCTCAATCGATTACTTGTCGCGTGGCTCTTTCGTGGGGAAAAAATTAAAGTTTGTGAATTAGTCTGAACTTTTTTTTTTTTTTTTTTTTCTTTTGATTCATTGAAGCGTGTGTGGCTACCTGTTGGTTTTTGGATACTTTGTATTCTACGTATGAAGTTGTGTGGCAAAGAATGAGCCTGTGCTGCTCAGGATGTCCGCTTTGTATCCTTTTATTTATTTATATATATATCAATAACTGATTTCATTTATCATGAAACATCACTTCTAATATGAGCAAATATTTATGTATACTCAAAACTTTTTTTTTTTTTTTTTTTTACCGGATTTAAAGGTGAAGCCTTTCAGCACCGTTGCCTTTGTTTGAGCTCTAAATTGAATGATTAACATCTTTTTAATTTATCATTTTTTGCTGCATTTAATGTAACTAGTTACATATTTGGTAATTTCCTTTTTTTTTACTTTTATGGTGGAATTTGTTTGCTACTGCGCGCACATATTTAGGTTTTAAACAAGGGTACATTAAAAAAAAAAACCAGTATGAAATGTGACTCTGGAGTAAGCTGAGCTAAAGGCAATAAATCCCCCAGTTTAATGCATGACTGTTTCCCTTCCTACATATGTGGAGAGGTGGGGGATGGAGCAGTGGCCTTTTTGTGTGTTTGTGTGTGTGTGTGTGTGTGTGTGTGGAGACTGGGTGGGGGTGCGTTTTGGTGTTGCCATATGCAAGCTCCCGAAACTGCTGGCGTAGACCTCACCTTTGTTTTGTTTTTTCCTTGTTTTTTTTTTGTTTTTTTTTTAAAGAAATGGGGAAACCTGGTTAACAAGGTGTTTGGAGAGCCGCGGTGCATTTTGGGTTGTTTATATTAACATCGTTGTTCGATTAACTATTAAAGCATTCTGTGAGCCACACCGGCTCATGTACTGAATGTTGAGTCTGACCTCGTGCCCAAAGGTGATCAGACACAGGTCATGCGCCGTCAAGTGGTAAACTAGAGCGTTGCCCCTTTTAATTATTATTATTATTATTTTTTTTTTTACTTCATAATGGACAGTTTGTGATTTAAATGGAAAGAGTAGTAATTCAATATTTCTCAGTTACACTGTGTGTGTGTGTGTGTGTGTGTGTGTGTGTGTGTGTGTGTGTGTGTGTGTGTGTGTGTGTGTGTGTGTGTGTGTGTGTGTCTGATCCCTGCATGCTGTTTCCTCACAAATCAGAGTGTAATGTAGTTAGCAGCTTTTTTTTTTTTTTTTTTTGTGTGACTCCGGCTTCAATACCTCCTGGTGAGCAATTAACAAGTCCAACAGTTTCCTTGGGCAAATGCAAACAGGTGGTCTACCGCCTTTCTCTGAGGCATTAGCATTTAACAATACACCCAGTTGTGAAATGGCCTCTTGGTTAGCAGACAAATTAAAATGCTCACTTGGAGCACTTATCAGGCTTTCACAGGCTGTGAAAAATGCTTGAAGGTAATAAACATTAACTTGGCCCATTCATTCTTTTTTTAAGCTTATAGTTTGCATAGTGAACATAATCTTTTTGTTGGGTTTTCCTGTATTGTATACCAACTGGGACATCAAATTCACTTTATAGAAATTGATGCTCATTGTAAAACCTACATTTACATCATACTTGGTGTTTGTTTGATATTGGTCACAGGTTTTTCCTCACATGTAGCACTGGAAACAGCTCTGATTTTAGCAAGTATTTGGAGTATTATTTTTTTTTTAATGCCCATGGTTCTTTGTCTTTTTGGACATTGTTCTGGACAATGTCAAAGGGGGATGATTGCCCTCTGCTGGCCCTGTAGGCAAATTCAAAGTCCCTAAGAGTGCAGTGACCTACAGGGAGCGGACAAAAGAAAAGGAACATTTTACAAGATAATCCAAACTAAATCCTAAAAATTCCAAAGGATCATCTCTTTGTCACTGTGGCAACACAAATTAGAATTTCTTTTAAAACCATCATTTTACTAATCTCGATGGAATACCAAAAAATACTATTTTCTAAACTTGTAAATCTTTAATTATTGCATAGTGTCATTTATTATTTTGATTAGTAAGATATTGTCATAACTATATGAAGTGCACAAATCAAAATCCTGTATTCTCTTGTTTCAGGGATTCCTCGCGATGATCAAGCGGAGGACACAGCACATGAAGCCAAGAGATTCAGAGTGGACGAGACCAGAGTCTGCAACAAGTGTTGTGCCGAATTCTTCGATGAAGCAGAGTTTCTTGAGCATGAGAGAAAATGCACTAAGAGTCAGCAAGTGGTCATCGTGAAGGACGGAGATGGCGTTGAAGTGCCTGAGGAATATTCTCAAGGCTCTCCCGAAGGCCTTACCAGTGACCATGACGATAGCCACTCCAGCAGCAATTCCCTCTCAAATGTCAATACCGACCATCTGGAAAGAACGGAGGAAGATTCCAGCATGAATGCAGAAGACTCGGGACATCACGATCAGACCGAAATGCCTCCTAGCCCTGATATGATTTTCCGCCCCTCACTGAAAATTCAAAATTCAAATGTCACTCTCGAAACCATGGCGGACACCAAAGTGGCTGTCTCCCAGCATTACTCAAATGGTACATCTCTGACCTCGTCACAGGAGCTGCTGCAGTCCATCCCGATTATCCTGGAACAGTTGGTGTTCCTCCAGCAACAGCAGCTACAGCAAATCCAGCTCACAGAACAGATCCGAATCCAAGTAGCCACAATGACTCCACAGGGTCTCCAGGCATCGGTAGGGGCAGTAGTGGACCCTTTAAAAGCCCTCGGTGCACATCTCTCTCAACAGCTGTCTGCTGCTGCGGCTCTGATCGGAAAAAGGACCGGCAGTCAGAGCCTTTCTATGGAGACCATGAAGCACGGTAAATTACCTCTGACCACCGGCCTCCCTACCTCTCTACACGGAGGACTGGAATCTATGACTTCTAAAACAGACATTTTGAAGGGCATTTCAGATCTGGCTAGCCGCATACCAGCACCACTGCCACAGTCGCCAGGTGTCATGGGTTTCACCGGCACCTTCACCGGTGTCCAATCAGGGATCGAGTCCTCCAAAAAACTGAAGACAAAGATGCCGATCCCAGCACCGGCACCAGAACCAAAGAATGGTGACTCGTTATACAGGCACAAGTGCAAGTACTGCGGTAAGTCCTTTGGCAATGACAGTGCTCTCCAGATCCACTTGCGTTCTCACACCGGCGAGAGGCCCTTCAAGTGTAACATTTGTGGAAACCGCTTCACGACCAAAGGTAACCTCAAAGTGCATTTCCAGAGGCACAGAGACAAGTATCCAAGCATCGGCATGAACCCGCATCCTGTGCCGGAGCATCTTGACAACATCCCCACCACCAGTGGCATCCCCTATGGCATGTCTGTGCCCATGGACGAGTCAAACTTGACCGACACCAAGCCCACGCTGGGTCAACCTGCTGCTGGCTTCCACCCGTCACCCGCACCTGCACCCGCACCCGCACCAGGATCCAAGACCTCTTTTGACAGCTTTGCAGGGGACCCGTTTTCTCAGAGACCCTCCCCACCAACAAGTGACGACTCCCCGTCGGTTTCCTCTCATGTGTTTGCCCAAGAGACGGGAGTGGACCCCAATCAGAGGGACACGAAAGAACTGCTTGGAGCACTGCATCATATGAACGGCAACGCCTTCGTAGGAGAACAAAGCTCTGGAACTGCAAAACTTCAGCAGATGGTGGACGGCCTGGACAAGAGGACCAGGGACCCCAACGAGTGTGTGATCTGCCATAGAGTGCTCAGTTGCCAGAGCTCGCTCAAAATGCATTACCGCACACACACCGGAGAGAGGCCCTACAAGTGCAAAATCTGCGGCCGCGCATTCTCCACCAAGGGTAACCTCAAGGCCCATTACGGCGTGCACAGGGCCAACACTCCCCTCAAGATGCAGCACTCGTGTCCCATCTGCCAGAAGAAGTTCACCAACGCTGTGGTTCTGCAGCAGCACATCCGTATGCACATGGGTGGGCAGATCCCCAACACCCCGGTGCCAGAAAACCAGTTTGAAGCGGCAGAAGCAATGGAGTCCTCTCTGTCAGAGGAGAAGTCTATGGATATGAATGGTTTTGACGCAAGCGTGGAGGATCATGAGCCAGAGCTCAACTCCCAGAAGCCCAACGGCACCTCAGATTCCCTCCCACTCGCCTCTGAGGAACAACAACAACAACAACAACAACAACAACAACAACAACAACAACAACAGCAGCAGCAGCAGAAGCATGCTGCCCCTCCCACCATTTTTTCCAGCCTGGAGGTTTTGAAGAATCTCACCTCTGCTCTTGCACTGAATCGACAGAGTAGCACCGCTTCGGAAAGCGAGGGAACATCCAAAGAATCCCCATCAGCTCCCAGAGAGCAGGAATACCAGAACGGCCGCAGTCCTGCCATTTCTGACTCTGCCATGTCGTTTCACTCCTCCTCCCCACTGAACAACAATATGAGTATCGGCAAGTCTCCCGAGCCTGCTGTTGATGAATTTGCCCGTAGTCTGTCTAATCTGGAGTCTGATGTTGGTGGCACGGAGTCCAGTGGGGCCCTTGACCTCACAGCTTCCAGCAGCTTCATCCCCAAAGCAATCAAAGAAGAGCCCGGCCTGCCATTCACAAACGGAGATTATGGTGAGTTAGAAAGAAAGAAAGAAAGAGAGAATCATTTGATGTTGTCAATGTTTGGATGCTTTTGATCTAACTTTCCACCTCCTTTTCAAACAGTTCCCAGTAACATGACCTTCATGAGGATGCCATCGAGTCTGGCCAGCCTGGAGATGAAGTTACCTCGCGAGAATCCCATGGGCCCTCACGGTTTGTTCAGCTCCCACATGCCTCAGGGAACGTCCATGCCCTCCTCCATCTCCAGCGCACCACGCCGATCAGCCAAACAGCACGTGTGTCACGCCTGTGGCAAGAACTTCTCATCTGCCAGCGCCTTGCAGATCCACGAACGCACTCATACGGGGGAGAAGCCTTTTGGCTGCAACGTCTGCGGCAGGGCTTTCACCACAAAGGGAAATTTAAAGGTTAGTCATCGCTGTCTGACGTGGACGTTTTCTTTTTTTAAGTGTCTTCCTGGTAATAATGTAATATCAAGTGTTGTGGTGGGATTTGTTATTGACCGCGTCTTGTCTTTTTAGGTGCATATCGGCACTCACATGTGGAACAACACGTCGCGGCGGGGCCAGCGTCTGTCTCTGGATAACCCCATGGCGCTGATGGCAATGAGCTCCGAGGCTAAGATGTTGCCAGAACTGATGCATGCCCCCAAAGAACTGGGTGTCCCACCAATGAACTTTGACCAGTCTCTGTGGAACCAGTATGCTGCTGCCTTTACGGGAGGCCTCACCATGAAGACCAATGAAATATCTGTCATTCAGGGTGGTGGCATCCCCTTCCCTGGGAGTCCTGCTGGTGGGCCTCTGATTGGCTCCACTGGAGGCCTCATGAAGATGGATGGGTCCCACTCTGGCTTGCCTGCCTCCATGGCAGAAATTGAGAAGACCAGTTCTGACAGCGTGCCAAAATCGCAGTTCCCACATTTCATGGAGGAGGGTAAAATTGCAGTTAACTAGGCTTTTGTAGCCATAAGTCAATTTACCACCTGAACTCAGTTTTTGAATGTCTCTTTTCGAATGAGGTACAATCAATATTCACAGAGAACCTTGTAGAATGTGCTTAGATTGTTTGAATTTTTCCAGTAACTTCATCGCAGCTCTCCCTCCCCCCACTCTTGATTTAAAGTGTTATTTTTAGTTGAACTTGATATAACTACTGTAGTTGTATTTTATTTTATAGAAATATATATGCGGGTATTTCTTTCCTGTTACTTTTGTTTTTGTTTTGCTGTCTATCCGGAAGTTTGAATGTATAACTTACTTGAAACTGCTTTAATTCAGACTGTCTCCTCAATACTTTTTTCGAAGGATTTTGACTTTAATAGGACGTTTCAGGACATGGCTTTTTTTTTTTTTTTAAGGGAAGCATGTCTCTGTGTTCAGAAATATTGGTGTAGTTAAAAATGTATCTAGAATGACTGACTACTTTTCCTCCTATTGTGTGCCATAGATTTTATGACATTGTGCATTTTTTGTAGTGGTAAATGTCATTAGCTTGTCTCATTTTGAAGCGGCTTTTGATCAGACTGACATATTATTCCAGTGTCTAGTCCATTTAAATCAAGGTGCAACCGTTCACTCATCTGTTTCAGATAATGTAGATTACAAAAAAGGCTTTCATCATTGTTGCATCAGTGCTAAGATACTGTAGGTAAAGACTCAGACCTTTTGCCAAGCGCCTAAATTGAATTGTACAATGTTGCTGTTGTCTTTCACTGCACCATAGGGTTGTCATGAAGGCACTGTTTGACTGATAGATTAGTGTTTTGAACTGTATACCATTTGTAGCGTTGTATTTCATATTTCAGTTTAAAAAAAAGTCAATTTCCCCCGCAAAACATATTCCACTTGTAAATCCGCAGATTCAAACTTGGTTGGCTGAGAGCTGAAGGCTATTATATGCTTAATGATCTCATGCCTGCACTTTATTTCAGGTTTGAGTACATTTACATATTATAGTTTCATTTCTCCGCTTTTATTGTGATGGCTGAACAGGGAAAGGGCAAATCAACAATTTTGTTTACTTTCCCTTCTTGTCAGATTTTGTGTGAAACAACCAAAATGTCAGAACTTTTGTTCTAGGTTATCATATCAACTGTAGCATCATTAATTTATTTATAATTCATAAAAGGCTTGAGTTTAGGGGGTACGTTCTACCTCGTTTAGATTTTAGTTGTCCTCCTTGCCCCCGACGCTCAACGCAATGCTCTGTACATTTTCCGATACATTCTGGAGTATACGATAAGAATTTCATTCTCAACCTGCTGAGTTGAACAGTAATGAATGTATCACTGGACACTTTACACAACTCAGAATGGTCAGAGTACTTTGTAGGCCCCTGCTGTACATTCCTTATCGATATGCATTTGCCAAGTTGTGCCTTTCTTTAGCAAACCATGTCAA